>NC_062280.1:112787620-113120953 GCF_902655055.1 Lutra lutra | reverse complement strand
AAATAATGAGTGCATGACTCCCATGTACCAGGTTTCTCTATTTTGTGTAGGAAATGAGAAAATAAGTAAGACACAGCCTCTTCTGTATTTCTGGCATATATTGCCCTCTGTTTCTTCCTCCTGTTCATAATTTCATTCTGCATACTTTTGCATTAGTTCAAACTGTTGCTTACAGATGGGAGGTGACCTCAAAGTGACTTTTTAAAAGTCCAGACTCTTTGCCTTTTGGCATCAGTTAACAATGGCCACAGCATCTGGATCCTACTTCTCAGTAAAATGCCTCTTCTGACAGCTCAGTGCAAGGTTTGTTTTTGTTTTAATTTGGGAGTGTTTCAAGTCTAACTTAGTTCCATCATTTACTTCCTGACAGCTTGATAACCAGGGAGCAATAACTCCCTTATCTGTGGGCTGTTTAATGATGCTATACTAGAGCCCTGGGATCAACAGACTTAGGCCCTTTCCAGATGCCATATTTTAGACTTCCAGCTGGAAAAAACTTCACTATGTGAAATTTATTCGGATTATTTTAAGTCAGGATTTTGTCTTCTTATTTAAAAACAGCAACAACAACAACAACAACAACAACAACAAAAACTGACCTCTGGGGGCGCCTGAGTGGCTCAGTGGGTTAAGCTGCTGCCTTTGGCTCAGGTCATGATCTCAGGGTCCTGAGATCGAGTCCCGCATCGGGCTCTCTGCTCAGCAGGGAGCCTGCCTCCTCCTCCTCCTGTCTCTCTCTGCCTGCCTCTCTGCCTACTTGTGATCTGTCAAATAAATTAAAAAAAAATCTTAAAAAAAAAAAAAAAACTGACCTCTGGCTTGCTGCCTCCTGTATTTCTGGCTGCAGGCCATATGATATCTAATTTGCAGTTTTTCAGGCAGACAGAGGTTAGAAACAGGCAAACGTGGCCTCACCAGCAGACAAGTGTGTCAAGACTGTGACAGGAATTGTGAAGACCGCTACAGAAATTGCTTTTTTTTTTTTTTTTAAGTCACCTCCTGTTCTCCAAAGCATAGCTGTCTGTTCCTTTCTCTGTTGTCCTTCACCAGGTTCTCTTTGGGAGCTTGGGTCCATGAGACACCAATCGGATACTCAGTTTCCTCAGTTTTTGTTGCCTACAGGTAATTATGCTAGAAGTCTGTAGTAGTAGATCTGATTATGCTTGAGTACATTATGCATTCTAGAGCAGAAGGTTTTTGCTGGAAAGCTTCACTGTCAGATACGATTTGCATTTTTTACTAGATACTTTTCTTTGCTCCTTGAGGACAAACATGTTAAGGACTCCTTTGTGCATAAACAGAATAGCAAAACACAAAACAGTCTATCTGTGGGCTTGAGTCTTTGTTAACAAGATTGGCAATGCTTTAAAAGAGGGCATGCCTTTGCTGCAGGGCCTGTACAGTTTGTGTTTGGAATGGTGAGGGTGTGGGAACAGGGCGGAAACAAGACTTAGTGCAACTCCATCTGTAATTAACAAAAATGCCAAGTCCTCAAATCAAATAGCAAGTATTGGAAATTGAAGTTATTACTCCTAATTTTTTTTTAATGTTTTATATCGGTCTTTTTGAGACCCTTGCCCTGCTAATGCTGAGCAATGTTATTGGGCCTACTGAAATCCTGTCCTGTGGGTAATTGCATCTAAGTCCTCTCCTGCTTGGGAATTCAGGGGTTCAAGACAGAAAGATGGACTCCCGATACCAAAGGCTGGTTGCTGTTTGCCCTTCTAGGTCCGTGAAGAGTCTGGCACAAGGGGCCTGGAACACCTCCCTCAGGCATGGCCGTCGCCAGTCGGTCAGCTTGATTTACGCGGCTCTGAGCTGCCCCGTTCCTGGCTGCTTTTGAAGGCTGCGGCCGGGTCGCTTGAGGCAACATGACGCGTGGGCGCTTGCGGGGGAAGGGCCGTGGGCAGCTGGGTGACGGGTGCTAAGGCGGGCGAGGGCCAGGCCTCAGGGCCGGAAACCCCAGCATGGCACCGGCGCCTACAACGCTGCCCGCCCGGGCCCGCACGAAATCTCCCGGCGCGCTGCACGTCCGTTCGCAGAGGCCGGGCGGCCCGGCGTGCAGTGCGCCGGCCGACCGTGCGGGTGGCTAAGCGGGCGGAACGTGACGCTCAGATATGAGGCGGGCCAGCCGGCGCCTCCGGATCCTCGGCGACTACCCTTTTATTCCAACTGCCTGGGACTCGGCCCCACGAATGGAAAGCAGCCCTCTAAATTCAACCCCGTAGAGTCGGCGCCAGCCAATAAAGTGCGCGGACTCTGGCCACGTGACAGTAGCGGGGCGGTGCTCTGGCGGCTCCGGGATCTCTATGGTTTTCGCGGCTCGCTAGAGGGCGTGTGGTCCATTGGAGGACTCCCTACATTCTTCCTCCATTACCTCACTACCTCCGGTTGCTGCTGGGATACTGGAGGACTCGGGTCCCGGCTAGACTCAGTCCTCCAGCAGCCGGGGGAATACCTCTAGCAGTTCTTCCCTGCCGCCACCGCCGCCCCGCCGCTTCCTCCTCCGCCCGCCTGCCGGCCTTCTTCGCCCCGCCCCGTCCGCGCCGCGCGTCCGGCCCGCCCGCGGGCCCGCTTCTCTCGGGAGCCCCCACCTAGGCGCATGGCTCCATGAAGCAGGAGAAGAAGACAGAGCGCGAGAGGTCCCGTCCACCCCAGCTGCGTCTGGGCCAGGAGAAAAGGTGGGAAACTCGGGCTGCGCCGCGCCCTCTTCCTCCTCCTTCCCCGCCGGGCCCGGCCTCCCTCGGGCTGCTGCCGCCGTGCCCGCCGGGCCTTCTCACCCCAGAGCGAGCTGAGGGGCCCGCAACGGGGTGTCTGGGGTCAGCGGCGGGGGTCCCGGGGCAGCGTGGGGGAGGGGCTATCGGGTGGCGGGGGAAGAAGGCGAGAGGGGCCTGCGGGCCGCGTGTCCCCGCCGAGGGCAGGGGAGTCGGGAGGCATTGCTGGGGAGGGGTAGGCGGACGCCCCTGCCCTGGGCCGCGAGGTGAGGTGAGGCGAGGCCAGGCGAGGCTCCAGCTCCTTTCTGCACTCCCTCCAGGAAACAGTCTCGGGTCTATGTAAAGTTTGGTGGTCTCCGGCGCCGCCTGGCGGCCCCCACCCACTGTCCCGCCGCCCCCTCCCCCGCCCGGCGTCTGGATTCCACCCCCGCGGCTCGGCCCTCGGTGCCCTACCCGTCGCTCTGGCGTCTCCCCAACTCCCCCCAGAGCCTCGTACTCTCTTTCCCCACCCCTTTTTTTCTTACCTTAAACCTTTCTCTCTGCGTGCTTTACCCCTCCCTGCTCGGCCTCTCCTTACCCACTCTCTTGTCCTTTTCTTGCCTAACTCTCTTTTCACGCGCACGCTTTTTCTCCTCTTCCTCTTCTCTTTTTTCCAAGCCCCATCCTCACTCTCTGCTTCCTTATCCACCCATAGCCCCATTTCCATTACCTCTCCACCTTAAACTCTTTGGGTTTTATGCCTCTCTCTCCTTTCCGGGCTGTGGGTTTTGCCCTTCATTCCTTGCCCTCCTCCCTTCCCTGTCCTGATCTGAACTCCTCACTTTGCCACACTCCCTTACCCTCATCCCTCTGGGCCTATCCTCTTTCACTGCCCTCTCCTTGGATAGTGTGGGTGGGGTTTGGAGTCTCCTGTTTACATCTTTGGGAATAGCTTAATTCTCTACTACTGCGGGGTGGGGAGAGTTGTTGAAGAGATTATGAGGAAATTTATGCAAAACTAGTAGTAAGGATGGATGACTCTTACCAACAATTATCATGTCCACCTGGGGTGACAAGATGGCCTGTCCTCAGGACCCTAGCATGCTGTCCAGTAATTCTTCAACACCATCTTTGCAGAAGATTTGGGAATGTGCTTGTATTCTGAAACCAGTGGAGAGCCTTGAAATGGTATATCTTGGCCTGAGAGCAAGTTTTGATCTGAATTAGTGGTGGAGAAGTTTTAATGTGTGTCTCATGTTCAGGTTCAATAAAACCTTTGATCCTCTGTGTCCTCCCTTGGTGATGATGCTAAGGATGAGGTGATTCAGTGCATGGGACTGCCATTGCTACCTTATATTTAGATTTGGAAATGTTTTGAAGTAGGGAGAGCTTGTTCTTAGCTGTTGTTTTCTTTTTCTTTTTTTTTTTTTTCCCCTAGAAATTGCTCAGTGGAGTTGTAATTTTTCAAAAGCCGTATCTTACTTCTGGACTGCCTTGATTTTGTTCATTCACTGCACCTGCATTTCTGTCTTAGGTATAGGAAGAAGGAATGGAATCGGAAGGAAGAAAGTTCATTTCAGAGACAAAATAACTCCTCTCCTCTGTTATAGCTGTTCCCCTGGCAATACAAACTATCTGCTTTCAGTGAGTATTACCTTGGACATATTTAGAATGTTTAGAATTTGTTGCTATTGTTGGTTTTAGTCCTGTGCTAGGACATTAGGATGTAGGTTTACTTTCTCACTTGTATTTTTCTGCTTCCTTGAGAAGGTCCTAATACTAATGAATTTCCTTCTGCTTGCTCTCTTAAAGTAAATTCGTAAAGACAAGTTTATTTTCGGGCGCCTGGGTGGCTCAGTGGGTTAAGCCTCTGCTTTCTGCTCGGGTCATGATCTCAGGGTTCTGGGATCGAGCCCCTCATCAGGCTCTCTGCTCAGAGGGGAGCCTGCTTCTCCCTCTCTCTCTGCCTGCCTCTCTGCCTACTTGTGATCTCTGTCTGTCAAATAAATAAATAAAATCTTTAAAAAAAAAAAAAAAGACAAGTTTATTTTCCATAATCCCAGTAGAGTGACCTAGATAGTGATGTAGTATTATGCTTACCCTTTACATTTTTAAAAGTACATAAGGTCTGGCTCCCTCCCTTCCCAAGTTACTAATTTTTAAGACAACCAAAGATCAAAACTCTGAGGTTAATGCAGTTCCTAATCAAGGTCAATTGTTGGGTCTCTTCCATATGGTTATAATCTTCAGAGATTTTTGGAACATTTTGCCCTAAATCTGCTATGGTGATACTATTTTCCGGAAAACTTTTTATTACAGCTGCATCCCCTTGAGTTTATTAAATGTGGTATGCTAACACTTGTAAGATAGTTTTTCACACTGCTTCACATCTTATTGGAGCCTTACAATCCCTCTGTGAGGGAGATGGGACAAATATTTTCATTTTACAAATGAAAGAACCAAGGCCCAAAATATCTGGCACTTCGCCATAGATCACACAATAAAGGGAAAGGAATCTAAAAACAAAACTTCTGACTCCTGTGTTTTTCTTTAAGCTAAGTTGAAATAAGAATATATAGTTCTGTGCATTTTTGTAAATCTGTGTAAGTTTTAAAAGCAGTTAATTAGGTAGATCTCTATTTTGCGGGATCACTCTCATCCTAAGATCAAGTGTATTTTGCGGGGAAATTTTTCAAACAGCAAGTATTTGGATATGTGTATGTGTGTATTTTGAGGTTTCAAAAATACAAAAGTGATAGTTTGAAATGATTACCAGAATGTTTGTGGGTTTTTCATCTGACTATTTCTTGAAATAGTTACATAAGTAGGCCAGAATCACAGTTCAGGTGCCGTTTTCCTGCTCATACAATATAATTATTAAGTTGAATTTCGGTTCAACTCTTTATCACAGAGGAAACAACAACCCATTCTCTTCTGTATAAAGCTTGATTTGAACAGACATCTGGACACTAGGTAATAACAAGAAAAACCAGAGACTCCTTTTTTTCTTTGCCTCTTTCCTACCTCCCAGATCTATTTGTTAGAAGGTCATGCTCCCCAGTAAGTTGTTTTAAGCTTATCTTCAGAAGGTGAATCTAGATTTTGTTTTTTCATCTCCAGGCTTTTCTAGACATTTTAATCTGGTTATTGTTTGAGATCTAACTACTTTGACACAGAGGTTCCATTAGTACTCATATGTCAAGACTTCTACAATAAATAGACTATTTAGCAAGTTTCATCTTTTTTTAGTGTGTGTATGTAAGCTTAAGAGAGGACTCTGGTAGATTAGAAGTGTGGGCAACTCAGACAGCCCAGTATTCATTCTCTGTTTTTTCTGGCATTTCACAGTGGACAGATCAGTGGATGATTTATTAGAAGCCATTGCTCTGCAAAGAGGAAAAGCATCAAGGTCATTAGAGTAATAATTTCATGTTAGTGATATGATCTTTTAGACTACAGTGTAGTTCTTAAAGATTTTATTTATTTAACTACAAGGTAGTTGTTAATAGGATTTTGTTATGAGGGCATTTATTTCTCTAGAAATTTTAAGAATTTTAAGCTATTGTTCTTTGTAGTATACCCTACCATAGTGGTAGTGTTAATAATACTAGACACTCTAATAAATAATAGTTATGTGTTGAGGAATGCTAGATGCTTTTCATGGCTTATTCATTGAATGGTCACAGATCATCCTCTCTGGTATCAGGAACCTAAGTCCATAGAGATATGACAACCCACCTGAGTTTGTGTAGCCAGTACGTGACAAGTCAGAGTTAGAATTTGAACCTAGACTATAATCCCAGAGCCTAGGCTCTGTCCTCTGATGATGGGAGCTGCTCTGTGAAGAAATCAGTGAACTTGAGAAGCATGAGAGAGACCCGAAGCAAGGGAGGAAGGCCATCCTGCCCAGCTAGCCAGATCCATCGGGCTATCTTCACATCTTCCCCTCAATACTGGTCTCTATACTTTCTTCATAAACATTAGCAGTTTATGAGATACCATTTGTCCTAACTCCTGAAATAATAAATTATTTCCCAGACAAATAATATTCCAGTGTGTAGTTCTTAAAGCATCCCATCATTCAATTAAAAAAAAAAAAACTTCTCAAATACAGTTTTAGAAGCTGGGTATGGCCTGTCAAAGGAAGGCCTTGAGCAAATCTAAAGTTAAATACCACCCAGGGCTAAGTCCAGGACTGACCAGTGACTAGTGTGTTTTAGCAAAGAAAGCAGTTGTAAGCATAAATCAAACCAAGACATTAATTTAAGGGATATCTGATCTAATTTTTAGAATGAATCGGCCACATTGGGTATTCATTTAGCTATGAATTAAACCATTCCTTGGTTTGGTCTGAATAGAGTTGACGTCAATAAGAATACATACTAGTAATTCGGTTTCCTTCAGCTTCTAACACACCTCACAGTAGAATCAAAGGTCTAAAGATTAGCTTGTCCGTAAGCATTCTTTTTATAAAAAAGACAAACCAGTGAAATAACTCGGAGATCTGTAGATAAGATTGTTGGCATGGGGGGCACCTGGGTGGCTCAGTGGGTTCAAGCCTGTCTTCAGCTTAGGTCATGATCCCAGGTCCTGGGAACCAGCCACATTGGGCTCTCTGCTCAGCAGGGAACCTGCTTCCCTGTCTCTCTCTCTGCCTGCCTCTATGCCTATTTGTGATCTCTCTCTGTCAAATAAATACATAAAATCTTTTAAAAAATTAAAAAGATTGTTGGTATGTATACTATATGCAGGGCACTGTGGTAAAAGAAGACACAAAAAGACCACCCGGCCTCTGAGACTAAAGGTTCAGACTAAAAGTTCAGCGCTGTCTGGCATTGAGGTGGCATAAGCCACCCAGTGTGAAGCAACAGAGCACTGCTCAGGTTCCTCACAGAGGGAAGAAGAGTTACCATCTTCTGTTGTGGACCCTAATGAAGGTCAAGACGCCTTGACTGTTGCATATCAGATAAAGGGTGTGGTGCCTTTTTCATTAGTAAACATGCTTCCCTATACTTGACACAGGTTAGGAGGTCCTGAAGGAAGAGGTAAACTGTGATTCCTGTTACTTCTTCAGCTTTTGTGGAAGTATGGGTGTTGTCTCCATCTGGTGGAAATCTAGTTTTAACTTGTTCATTCTCATTGATTGGTCTAAAGTACATAGACAGTAGGAAAATGAAATCAACGCTGCTGGTTTTTTAATTTTTTATTATTTTTTTAAAGATTTTTGTTTTATTTTATTTATTTATTTGACCAAGAGAGAGATCACAAGTAGGCAGAGAGGCAGGCAGAGGGAGAGGGGAAAGCAGGCTCCCCGCTGAGCAGAGAGCCTGATACGGGGCTCGATCCCAGGACCCTGAGATCATGACCCGAGCTGAAGGCAGAGGTTTAACCCACTGAGCCACCCAGGCACCCCATTGCTGGCTTTTTCAAAGTGGCCCTCCAGAAGGGCCTGGGTGGCTCAGTGCATTAAGTGTCTGACTCTTGATTTTGGCTCAGGTCATGATCTCAGGGTCCTAGATGGAGCCCCACATCAGACTCCATGCTTTGCATGGTATCTGTTTATCCCTCTCCCTCCACACCTCCCCTTGTATGTGTGTGCACACACTCTCAAATAAGTAAAATCTTTTTTTAAAACAATGGCCCTTGAGGCACCTGGGTGGCTCAGTTGGTTAAGCACCTGCCTTGGGCTCAGGTCATGATTGCAGGTCCTGGGATTGAACCCTGCGTTGGGCTCCTTTCTGAGCAGGGAGCCCACTTCTCCCTCTCCCTCTTCTGCCGTTCCCCCTTCTTGTGGGCTCTCTCTGTCAAATAAAAAATATCTTAAAAAAAAAGAAATGGGGGCGCCTGGGTGGCTCAGTGGGATAAGCCGCTTCCTTCGGCTCAGGTCATGATCTCAGGGTCCTGGGATCGAGCCCCGCATCGGGCTCTCTGCTCGGCGGGGAGCCTGCTTCCTCCTCTCTCTCTGCCTGCCTCTGTCTGCTTGTGATCTCTCTCTGTCAAATAAATAAATAAAATCTTTAAAAAAAAAAAAAAAAGAAAGAAATGGCCCTTGAGTTTATCTTTGAAAGAATAAACCAGCTAAAGGCTTAAAAGGGTCTCAGTGATATATGTGTTTATAAAGGTGGTTGATGTGTTCAGTGCTGTCTGGGATTGAGGTGGCATGGTAAACCACCCAGCCCAGAGCAACAGAGGAAAGAAAAGTTTTTATACCCCATTCCAATTATTTCAGACAAACCGACTTCACAGTATCCATTCAGGAACTCCTGTATCAAATTACCATTGTTGGTAGTTTGGAGGAAGGGTGAGAACAAATGCACATGCAGCTTTAGAAAAGGTCGAGTGCGTCATTAGGAGTAATTTCTTTTTAACTGGTTAGTCTGTTGTATTGAAATGCTTCTGAGTTCTGTTAGGCTGTACTCTCAGAAGCCCAGCTTTTGGAGAAACTAGTATCTCTTAGGTCATTGGAGGGCAGTCCTGGGAGCTGAGTTGGGGACTGCTTTGTTGTGGTGAGGTGGCTCACTTTGTTGGAGTAGGATTAAAAGAACCTTAAAGGGAAAGTTACATTTTTGTTGTCGTTTTAAGATTTCATTTGTCAGAGAGAAAGAGTGCACAAGCAGGGGAGCAGCAGGCAGAGTGAGAAGCAGGCTCCCTGCTGAGCAAGAAGCCCCATACAGGACCCATCCCAGGACCCTGCTATTATGACCTGAGCCAAAGGCAAACGCTTAATCAATTGAGCCATCCAGGGGATCCCTCAAAGAGAAAGTTTTGATCAAATTGGGAGACAGGGTTGATAATCTGAATAAGTATTTACTAACCGCACTCTCATTTCCTTCACATTCTTCACCTGTAAGTCACTCATTATTTGCCTTAGGCCAACAGATAAGTAAAATATTGGCCTCCTTAAAAACATGTCTTCAAGGGCGCCTGGGTGGCTCAGTGGGTTAAAGCCTCTGCCTTCGGCTCAGGTCATGGTCTCAGGGTTCTGGGATTGAGCCCCACGTTGGGCTCTCTGCTCAGCAGGGAGCCTGCTTCTTCCTCTTTCTCTCTCTGCCTTCTCGTGATCTCTGTCAAATAAATAAATAAAATCGTTTAAAAAAAAATGTCTTCAGGGCGCTTGAGTGGGTCAGTCAGTTAAAAGACAGTCTACAGCTTAGGTCATAATCCTGGAGTCCCAGGATCGAGTCCCGCATCAGGTTGCCTGCAGAGTGGGGAGTCTGCTTCTCCCTCTGACCCTCCCCCTCTCATGCTCTCTCCCTCTCTCTCATTGTCTCTCTCAAATAAATAAAATCTTCTTTAAAAAAAAAAGTCTTCATAATGATTCAGTAAGCGGAGAGACAGAGTGAGTACATAGGCTATAGTTGAAATAAGGTTGGCCATATGTTAAAAATTATAAAACTGGTTCTTGGGTCCATCATACCGTTGACTTTGTGTTTGAAATTTTTGTAGATTTAAATTTAGGGAGCAAGTTTTTGAAGAAATATGTTATAATTTTGATGCAAAGAGTCTCTAACACCACCTTTGGTCATTAATTGAGAATATCAGTTGAATTATTTGCTTAGTGGCTTCCAGAGAAATGCTTGGGCCTAAGGAGCCACAAGATTTGGGTTGGTTCTATTCAGTTCAAATCATAGTTTAGGAGGGTGTGGGGAATTGTTAAATATAGTCACTTGGTGTCTGTTGCGATCATGCTTATCTGCAGATCGGGGCTAGTATGTTGTGCACAGGCAGAATCTTCGCCTGCCTTGGCATGGTTTGACAGTCCTTGCTGTTGCTCCATTGTGGGATGTTTCTCCAGTCGGGTGGCTGATGACACCTGCTGAGGAGCACCTGAGTTGCCATCTCATGACACTAAGTTCTTCCTTCAGGTGTGCTTTGGGGTAATGAGAGTAAGGAGACATTTCTTTTTTTAACTCTGGTGTTTCATCCCTCCCTTCTCTTTGCTGCTTTGAACTTCGGGGCTTTCTGGAGAGCCTGTGAAAACTCCAGCTGTCTATAGAGAGAGTCCTGCTGCTGCATTCAACGACATGTGTCTTGGGGTGCCTGGGTGGCTCAGTTATTAAGCGTCTGCCTTCAACTCAGGTATCCTGGGATTGAGCACCCCATTGGGCTCCCTGCTTATCAGGAATCCTGCTATGTTCCTAATCTCGCTGTGTCTCTCTCTGTCAAATAAATAAATAAAATCTTTAGGGCACCTGGGTGGCTCAGTTGGTTAAACAGCCACTTTTAGCTCAGGTCATAATCCCAGGGTCCTGAGATCGAGCCCCACATCGGGCTCCCTGCTCAGCAGAGAGCCTGCTTCTCCCTCTCCCTCTACCTGACGCTCTGCCTACTTCTTGTGCTCTCTCTCTACCTATCTGTCAAATAAATAAAATCTTCAAAATTAATTAATTAAGTGGGGGCATGTCTTAAACACCCTGCAAGGTAGAAAGTCAAGAGGCCAGTGACATCCACTTCAGACTAATGGCAGTGACAGGGGCACTGATATTTTCAGGGTCGTGGCTTAAGATGTTGGCTTTGGGCATAGGTCATTTTTTAGGCCATTTTGTTTTATTATTTATTTTTAATTTGTTTAATAATCTCAGTACCCAAAGTGGGGCTTGAAGTCACAATTCTGAGATCAAGAGTTGCTTGCTGTTCCAATTGAGCCACTCTGCGCCCCTCCTGCTCCATTTTTATTGACAGGATTCTGTGAACTATTAAGTTAGTTTTAGTATACCCTTGAATATAATTCAGTGTAATTCAAGCCCTTGGGAAATGACTGAATCCAATGGATGTTATTGGCAGGCCTCATCTCTGTGACTTGGTGGAAGGACCCAGGCCTTGGAGGCTGACAGACTGTGGTCCAGATCCTAACTCTGCCACTTAGTGGCAGTTTGATTTGGGGCAAGTTATCTTGCTTCTTAAGCGCAAGGTTCCTCCTCTGTGAAGTGATAGTAACATCGTCTGCCTTGCTGAATGGTTTCGAGGATTCAGTGTAATATTTAAAGCGTACCTGTTGAGAGCAAGTACTGATCTAAGTGCTAAGTACGTAACGGATTCCTGGCCCTCTAGGATTTCCATCCTAATGGGGCAGCGAAACATGAGCCCAAGTGATAAAAGCAGCTAGATATATTGCCACCTACTAGGTACCAGGCACCGTTTCAAACACTTTATGCATATTAAACTAATTTAATTCTCCTAAAACCCCAAGAGGCAAGTAGGAAGTACTGTTGTTATTCCCATACTGAGGAAACTGAGTCATAGAGAGCTTGATCCCGGAGGAATCAGAATTTGAACAGACCATTTGTCTCTGGAGGCAGCATTTTTAACCCAAGACAGTTCTCTGTCTTTTAACAGTCTAAACAAGAAAGACAGCAACATCCACACTCAGAAACAAACTTGTCATTGGTGTGGGGGGTTGGTTATTAAGTACCTAAGGCTTTCTCAAAAAGAAACCTGTGTCAAGCCAGACATTGAAGTGTACAAACTATTATCCCTCAGCTACAAGCAATTTTCATCTCACTAAGAATTGCCCTAAGTACAAAAATAGTATTTTGTTATGGATCAGCATATATCAAGAACAAAAATGGGGCGCCCGGGTGGCTAAGTCACTTAAGCGTCTACCTTCAGCTCAGGTCATGATCCCAGGGTCCTGGGATCAAGTCCCACATCATTCTCCCTGCTCATTGGACAACCTGCTTCTCCCTCTCCCCATGCTTGTGTGTTCCCTCCCTCTCTCTTCTCTCTTTGTCAAATAAATAAATAAAATCTTAAAAAAAAAAAAACCTTGTGAATTTTTTGTATTTCATTCAGCCTAAAGTGACAACTTATTTGTGTAGAGATAATGGCTTTGCAGATGGACATGTAAATACCTAATTTGATTTAAAAGGTTGTAGAATTGAGGCGCCTGGGTGGCTAAGTGGGTTAAAGCCTCTGCCTTCGGCTCAGGTCATGCTCCCAGGCTCCTGGGATCGAGCCCCGCATTGGGGCTCTCTGCTCAGCGGGGAGCCTGCTTCCTCTCTCTCTGCCTGTCTCTCAGCCTACTTGTGATCTCTGTCAAATAAATGAATAAAATCTTAAAAAAAAAAAAAAAAGTTGTAGAATTTACAACCAAAATAGTATATTACAGAGCAGTGCGTAAAAAGGCAAATTATGTGTTTCTTTTTTTAAAAAAGGCAATTATGTGTTACATGTCCAAATCACAGAGAGATTTAAGGGTGCTTTTCTGTCAAGTCAGCAGAATTTTACAAACTTTGGTATTATTGACATTGAAATAACTAGGATCTATTTTCCTGATTCTGTTGAATCAGAGAAAGAATATTGGTTGTGTTATAACTGTCCATTTTTACCTTAGGCTGTTTAAGAAAAATTCAGTAAAAAAAATTCCTTCCTTCCATTTACATCATCAGATGGGGTGTTCTGGTTTCCTGGCCCATCCGCTGCCACACATTGTTAAGCTGCATGCACCTGCCTTGCTGTGACAGGGAGGAAATGGCTACCTCACAAAAGTCCTGTGAAGCTTGGATCATTTGTGTGAATAAAGGTTCCTACTAGGTTGTAGCTTTTTTTGAATTGGGGTTTTGAAAGGATAGAAAGATGTGTAGACATTGGAGTGAGTTCAGAGAACCAAAGAAAATGAGCAAGGCATCGGAGAATGAGAGCTGTGAGGATAGAAAGGTGGGAGCCTTGTGTTGGAAGGTGTGCTCTTTTCAGAAAGGCAGCTAACTGCATTTCATATTCACTCGGGTCTAGGGCTGAAATCACAGATTTAGGTTAGTGATGAGTAAAATGCTGAAAGGATGTGGTTAACGAGGAGAAGCATGAAGATTCCTCTGGGGCTCTTTAAAAATAGGGTGGTCTAATTTGGAGGCCCTAAAAGGTAGAGAACTGCAGTGATGAAGTCTGACAGGTCCAGTGCTATCTTGCAATTTTGAAATGTCCTTGTGCAGCTCCACAATGGCTGCCACCCGCCCGCCCTTCTACCCTAGGGAGTCCTGGGCAAGAGGGGCTGCTCGTTGCCTGCTTCCATCTGTAATGATCATAAGGCTTTATAGAAAAGGAAAAAATAGTTCTTTAGGAAAAGGTTAGACGTCCCTAGTCTGCAACTCAGGATCTCTTCCAGTCATGCTAGTCCACAGCCTTTTGTGATCTGGTGACTGGATGAGAAAAAGAATTTGGTGACTTTGTACATAGACGCTTTCTTTTTTATTTTTGTTTTCTCCTTTTAACTAACCTTTTGAATTAATGTGTAACTGTTCTCTTTTTGGTCAGGGTTCTGCAGCATTCCAGACCTCGAGCACTGAATCAGGATGGGAAAAAGACGTTGTGTTCCTCCACTTGAGCCCAAGTTGGCAGCAGGCTGTTGTGGGGTCAAGAAGCCCAAGTTATCTGGAAGTGGAACGCATAGTCACGGGAACCAGTCCACAACTGTCCCCGGCTCTAGTTCAGGACCTCTTCAAAACCACCAGCATGTGGATAGCAGCAGTGGTCGGGAGAATGTGTCGGACTTAACTCTGGGACCTGGAAATTCTCCCATTACACGAATGAATCCCGCATCGGGAGCGCTGAGCCCTCTTCCCCGGCCCAATGGAACTGCCAACACCACCAAGAATCTGGTGGTGACTGCAGAGATGTGCTGCTACTGCTTTGACGTCCTCTACTGTCACCTCTATGGCTTCCCACAGCCACGACTTCCTAGATTCACCAATGACCCCTAGTGAGTAAATCAGTCAGGTGCAGGGGACATTAAGAAAGCCATGATGCTGTCTTTCTTGGGTTGTTCTCTTGAGAGAGTCTGACACTTATAAAAAGCTTTAGTATCATTCAGGCAGAGGATAATGGGAGTAGGATAATGAGAAATGTCTAGACAATATCTAGAACAATACCTGGATTCAGTAACAGAAGAGGTCTAGGTTACACTTGGCAGAGGTCTAGGTTTGTTTTTAAGGTAAGGTTGTAGAAATTGGGATTTTCTTCTTGGTTCTTCTTTTGGTTTGTTGGTTTATATTGCAGTGGGTAGGTGATTCAACCTCTTGAGTGAAGATACCACACATAACATCATTGTGGACCCAGGTGTTGAAGTCCAAGTGAATTGGAAGTGTCTGAGGGCCAGGCTAGAGAATAGGAGTGCATTTAGTGGGAGCTATGATGCTCTTAATAAGAGTCCCCTCACTTTGTTCATCAGTAATCCCATGGTGATCCCATATGGCTACTCACATCCCACCAAGAATGTCAGAATCTGCTTTACTGTTTTTACCTCAAGACTCCATCAATTTTGTCCCGAACTGGTATCAGTGATTTAAACAAAGTTATGTATAAAGTGAAGTAATCCATGCATGTGTTTTCTTCTTCCACAGAATTGGAAGTAACTCTGAGCCACCTGGCCTTCTTTCCTTCCTTTTCTTTTTTTTTAATTTAAATTTTAGAGAGTTAACTTACAGTGCAATATTGGTTTCTGGAGTAGAATTCAATGATTCATCATTTACATACAACCCCAGTGCTCATCATAACAAGTGCCCTTTTTTTTTTTTTTTAAAGATTTTTTTTTTTTTTTTAAGATTTTATTTATTCATTTGACAGAGAGATCACAAATAGGCAGAGAGAGAGAGAGGGAACCAAGCTCCCTGCTGAGCAGAGAGCCCGATGCGGGACTCGATCCCAGGACCCTGAGATCATGACCTGAGCCAAAGGCAGCAGCTTAACCCACTGAGCCACCCAGGCGCCCCAAGATTTATTTATTTTTTGTAGAGAGAGAGAGAGAGCATGTGAGCAGGGGGAGGTGCACACGGAGAGGGAGAGAGAATCTCAAACAGACTCCCCAAGCAGAGTCTGACATAGGGCTCAGTCTCACAACCGTGAGATCATGACCTGAGCCAAAACCAACAGTCCGATACTTAGCCACCTGAGCCACGCAGATGCCCCACAATTATCCTCCTTAATACCCATCACCCATAGGGACACCTTGGATGGCTCAGTTGGTTAAGTGTCTACCTTCTGCTCAGGTCATGATCCATGGTTCTGGGATCAAGCTCCATGTCAGGCTTCCTGCTCAGTGGGGAGCCTGCTTCTCCCTCTCCCTCTGCCGCTCCCCGCTGCTTGTGCACACATTCTCTCTTTCTCTCTCTAATAAGTTTAAAAAAAATTTTTTAAATACCATTTAAAAAAATTTTTTTTAACTTATGAGACACAGTCTCCCATCCACCTCCATCCATCAACCTTTAGTTTGTTCTGTACCATTGAGTCTCTTACAGCTTGTTTCTCTCCTTTTTTTTTTCCCTTCCCCATATGCTCATCTGTTTTCTTTCTTAAATTCCACATATGAGTGAAATCATAATGGTATTTGTCTTTCTCTGACTGACTTATTTCACTTAGCATAATACACTCTAGCTCTGGCCACGTCATTACAAATGGCAAGATTTCGTTCTTTTTGATGGCTGAGTAATATTCCATTGCATATAATATATATCACATCTTTATCCATTTGTTAGTCAGGGAACATTTGGGTTCTCTCCATACTTTGGCTGTTGTTGAGATGGATAGATGTGTGTGTGTGTGTGTCTGTATATATAATATAAATTTTTTTAAGGTTTTTTTTTTTTTGTTTTTGTTTTTTGTTTTTTTTTTTTTTTTTTAAGATTATTTATTTATTTATTTATTTGACAGACAGCACAAGCAGGCAGAGAGAGAGGAGGGAAGCATGCTCCCTGCTGAGCAGAGAGCCCAACATGGGACTCGATCCCAAGACCCCGGGATCATGACCCGAGCTGAAGGCAGAGGCTTTAACCCACTGAGCCACCCAGGCGCCCCTTAAGATTTTATTTTTAAGTAATTTCCATATGTAACTTGGGGCTGGAGCTCACAACCCTGAGATCAAGAGTCTGTTCCTCTGACCCATCCAGCCAGGTGCACATGAACTGGCTTTAAAAGAACACTGAAGAGATGCTTTTGGAGCATTCATTGACCTAAGATCACTCATTCATTCAGCTGTTAATGCCATATTGGAGCAAGCATAGCCCCACTGGTCAGGGAATGGAGAGGGTATGAAGAAAAAGTCCTCACTTTTGGGAGGCTTACCAAGTTGGCAAATCACACACACAAAGCTAAATAATGTGTTATGGCACACTGGACAGAAGTAGAGGGAAAGTTACTCCTGTGCGATAGTGTCAGAGGAAAGAATATGTAGAGAAATGTAACTTTTTAGGGACATATTCCCATGGGATACCATGGTCAGAAAATTCTTGACTGGAACAGGAGGAGATTCTAAGCCTTGATCCTTATGGGATCAGGTGTATCCTACACAAGAGAGGGATGTGGACTTGGAAGAGTAGGTGTGGCTGCAGTGTTATAGGGAATGGGCTGTTGTATTCAGGGGTTTATATTTCCATCATTCAAACAGTGAAATTCTTGAGGGGTTTTGAGTAGGTTTGGGGACAAAAACTTTCGTGCTGTTCAGGTGTGTACTGGAAGGAAAAGATAGCAGATGTGCTTAGTAACAGTGACCGAAGTAGATAGCTTTAAAAATTTAAGTTGATTTTTTGAAGTATTTTGCTCAGTCTGAGAAGTAAAGGCATAGGAGTACAGAGGAAATACCAGGATGAAGAGACAGCTCTGTAACCTGTTTATAAAAAATTCTGTTACCTCTAGTCTGATGTAGCTTGACAGTGACAATGCATGACTTTGGCCAAGAAATAGAAAGTGATAGCTTCTAATAACGGGCTTTCTTGCAGAGACATTGTTTTTTCCCCCCAAACATTTAAGAGTAGGACAAGGGGCAGAGATAATTAGGGGAGGAATGGGGGGGGTTGCAGGGGATGGGGGGAAGGTATGCAGGCCCAGTGTCAAGTAACTGGGGAACATGGACACTCCTAAAAATAGAGTAAAGAAAAGGAGAAAGACTTGGAAAATTAGAAGTTGAGTGCTGGCCAGAGGGAAAGGAAAGTAGCACAGACATGTCAAAGTGAATTAAAAGTATCAGCAAGGATCATAGGAAGGGCTGCACAGAGCTCCTTTCTTCACACTGTCTTACTGTGGTCTCCCCTCTCTCTCCATCCAGAGACTACACAGTCCCAGAAAGGCAGAGTCCTTCAGATAGCCACAACTCACAAAACAGTCCTTTTGGGGAATAACAGAAATGAATGGGGCAAAAGCAAAGGTTTTGTTACTACCCATGATTGATTTGGGGCTGGAGAATGTTTTTTGTTTTGCTTTTGTAGTCCGCTCTTTGTGACATGGAAGACAGGGCGGGACAAGCGGCTTCGTGGCTGCATTGGGACCTTCTCAGCCATGAATCTTCATTCAGGACTCAGGGAATACACGTTAACCAGGTAATGACACCAGACATAAGCTCTATAGATAAATTGGCTAGAATTGAAGCAACTGCCTGACTTTATTTCTTCTAAATGGTAAAGTTTGAGTGTTCTCTTTTTGGTAATCAGGGTGTATGGGGGCTTTAATCTGGTGAGTCACTCAACTGTTTGAGTGTAGACATTTAATAGCATCAAGTTATCTTTAGCATATTAGTGTGGATAGATAATCAATATTCTCTGCTTAGCTCAGAATTCATAAATTTTCGGGCACATAATGTTGGCTCTCGGCTCCAGAGCAGCCTCACTTATGTTTTCTGTCCCCTCCAGTGCACTTAAGGACAGCCGATTTCCCCCCTTGACCCGAGAGGAGCTGCCTAAACTTTTCTGCTCTGTCTCCCTCCTTACTAACTTTGAGGATGCCAGTGATTACCTGGACTGGGAGGTGAGAACAGCCGCATTTGGAACTCTGCATCTCTCGTTGCATTTGGGTTCGGGTTAGTACATGGTAATGTATCTCCTTTATTGAGAGAGGGTACAAGAATGTTAAAGCTCAGTTTGGAAGCAACTGGGGGCCACATGGGTGATAGGAAAGCTGCTATGATCTTAGAAGTGGGAAGAAATGTGAAGTCTTTCTTTTCCTGTGTCTTCCCAGTCTACTCCTATTCCATAGCCTTCTCCCACGTCTAATAGGATATGATACTGGGGATAAAGAGCATTCCAGATCCCTCTTATAAGCCCTTGAGTAAGAGTTGTGTGGAGTCATGAGCCTAGATCAAAACCCTGTGGTATGTTTAATGGAATAGATTAAAGGTGGAATAGTTCAGATTATTGGATAAGTGGTTGAGAGAATTTATTTCTACAACCCTCATACTTGGAGAGCTGAAATTACTTTGGCTTCTATACCTGAGGCAAAGAGTTAGTCATGAAAAAGGAGCAGGTTCTCCTTTTCTCAGACTTGGATCGAGCTGGTCAGGGGACAGTGTCAATTAAACGTGATTGCCTAAAGTTGCATTAGAGTAAGTAAATGCTCTTTATTTGGTTATTTCTCCTGTAGGTAGGGGTCCATGGGATTCGAATTGAATTCATCAATGAAAAAGGCGTCAAACGTACAGCCACATACTTACCTGAGGTTGCTAAGGAACAAGGTGAGTTTTACAAATGGAATTTCAATGAAGGATACTATTCAGTGTCACCGTTTAAAGGCAGGAAAGTGGCATTTATTGTCTTTCAGCCCAACTGCAACAAAGAATGAGTGCCTTTCTTCCTCTTAGTGTCTATCAAAGTTTTATAAAATGAGAAATAAATTCCCAAAATATTCAGGAGCTGGGGAAGAAAAGGGGTAAAGACTTCCCTTACCCTCTTGGTTTAATCACTTCCTCTCAGTGAAAAGTTTTATTCCTTGGCCCCCAAAACTAGAGGTAATTGTAGCAAAATTCCACCAATCAATTGGACCATATTATAGAGTCCATTGTAAAGGGAAGTTGCCCATATCAGTGGGTTTTGAATTTTTGATCATTAATTATTAGACAGCGTTATACTTGTTAAAAGGCAAAACATAATCTCTATATTTGGAAGAATACCTTTCAGTGTTGCTTGTGTGCTCTGATATGTAACCCAGTTTATTTTCTCTCTTCTCTTCATCCCTCCCACCTTCCCTTCCTCCTTTCCTGTCTGTTTTTGAAAATAACATGTAAAACACACAGTATTTATTGGGTGTAAACCTGGAATAAAGAGAAATATCCAGTTCAGTGTATCAGTGAACTAATTATTTGGAGAGTGATTGCCTTATTGGTTTCCATCATGGTTGTGTTTAAACTTCAAAAGCAGTGTGGATGTGGCATAAAAAGGAAGCCTTTTAGCCACTTTGAGGCCGTAAGTCTAACATTTTTGTACAAAAAGGGACACCATAAATATTTCCTAACAGAGGTGGCGGTAACAGATAATCAGATTACTTGTGCCTTTTGAAAATTTGTTGGCAAAATTTAAAAATCGGGTGTAATTTAGGGGCTTCTTTTTGGTTTTCAGTTTTGATGTGTTTGGTTTTATCTGTTAAAAACATGCAGGAACAACACAATGATGTATGTGTGAACAGCTTTCTTATTCTTCTTGAAGGATTGGCATCCTTCCTGCTGTCAGTTCTCTGTAATAGATAACAGGACTCCTAGAAATCATCAAAGTAAAGGAAGGCCACGCAAAGACATACAGGCTACAGAATTTGAATTCTCTCCTCTCACAGAACAGCCTTGGTTACCAGCACTAGACCAGCAGACCAGTCTTAAGTTGAGACCATGTTTACTCCTAGATAATTATAGTGGGATCACATCTGACAAGAAAGACACAAGAGCAGGGGGCCTGGGGACAGCCATTATGGTGTTTGTCCAGTTATCATCTCATGTCTCCGATTCTACTTGGATGTCACTGAGGCAGACGGGGGCTCTAGGGATGTGGGGCCATTGTCCAGAGCTCCCCTTGACCCTAGCAGACCTGGCTGCTTCTCTTTTCTTGCCATTTGAGAACATACCCTACTCTTGTATCATCGTGCACTGACCTCAGTGTGCCTCTCTTCTCCTCAGACTGGGATCAGATCCAGACAATAGACTCCTTGCTCAGGAAAGGTGGCTTTAAGGCTCCAATTACCAGTGAATTCAGAAAAACGATCAAACTTACCAGGTAACCCACTGTCTCGTTTTCCTTGTCATTTTAATTTAGCTCGGGTTGGATGGAGGATACTTTTGATGGAAAGGACTAGAAAAAATTTTCTCTGCTAATGTCCCTCAACTAAAGAGATCTGGGTCAGGTTTAAGCTGGGAGGAAGCATGGCAGCAAAGGCAAAGACTTCCCAGCGTCCTGGGCATCTCTGAAGCTGAGTTGATGGCAGAGCTGGAGCAGAGTTCAGGCCACGATCAGGTGGTGGATGTCTTCGCCAGACCCACTGCTTGGGAGACTTAAGGGGGCAGACTGAGGTCAGGAATGAAGGCTGTCAGCGCAGAGGTCCAGGGTCAGTTGAAGTCACATGCAGTCAGGTGGCAGGGGATACAGGTAGCATGTTAATAGTGAGAGTTTTCACAGAGAGTTACAAGGAAACACCCCTCTAGTTGGGGGAGGATGCGTCAGTGTAGTAGAATGCACACGGACTTGGAGTCTGAATCCCAGCTCCACCACTGCTTAACTGTGTGACATCTGGGCCAGTTACTTACTCTGCCTCTCTGAGGGGGGAGGGGGACTTTCCTGTATGTAAGAAGTGAATGATAATGCCTTGGGGTTGTTTTAGAGTGTGGTAAGGTAATGTATGAAGAATTTCTAGCCCAGGGCCAGGCAATAATTATAGGTGGTCAGTAGATGTCAGTTCTCTTGCCATCCCTACTGAAATCGGAAACACTGAGAGGTTTAGCTTCTATGGGCTTCTGTGGGCCTCTGTTGGCCCCCTCATCTGTAAAATACTGAATAATCATATACTAACCTCACAGGTCTATTTGGAAGATAACCCAGTGTTTTTGAAATGCTTTGGATTCCAAAAAAAAAAAAGAAAAAACTTCAAATACAAAGCATTATTATTATTATTATTATTATAATTTATTTGAACAGCCATTTCCCTGTCAAAATTCAGGAATAATCACCTTGCAGTGGAGGAGTGATTACAGTGGGAAAGAGATGGCTCTGGGTAAGGATTGTCACACCCAGCTCCTGTGGTCTGTAGTAGGCTCCATAGGTTTGTAACACCCCATGCTTCGCATCCTGACTCATGGCTCTTTCCAGAGCAAAGCCAAAGTGCTATGAATTCTGTTCTGATGACCCTGTGATATGATATGGCATATTCATCTGGGAATTGAGACCCGTCCTATATAGCCCCAGGATCCTTTAACCTGCTTCATCAGAATTTGACCCAGAATTAGGTATCTGTGCCCCTTTTAGTTATAAATAACTTGTTTGTTGCTTTTCTGCAAATTGAGGTTGCATTTCTGTCAAATTTATCACATTTTATGCAGTAGATACGCAGTTTGCACTGGGCATTGGTATAGCCATCTTCCAGTCTGCCACCCTTGTAATTTGACCTTGACATTCTTCATCCAGACCCCAGTAGCAGATTGCTTAAGAGCAGCCTGATAAGTAGTGTTTAAAGGTGGGATGTGCAGAAAATACATTCTCAGGGGTGAATTGTGATTGTGCTTTTTCATCTTGTTCATTTGTAATAACAACATTGTTTTCTTGTGCTGTCTTTCATTTTCTGTAAGTAAGATTGCTCTTGGTCTTCCATTTTTATTCTTTCAAAATGTGGAATAAGCTTTTGGTTTTCTCTGCTGAGTGACTTTACAGAATGAAGAGTTTGAGGTTCCTAATACCCTTTCCTGTTTCCTTATACAGGTACCGAAGTGAGAAGGTGACAATCAGTTATGCAGAGTATATTGCTTCTCGACAGCACTGTTTCCAGAATGGCACTCTTCATGCCCCGCCCCTCTACAATCATTACTCCTGACACACGGCTGCATGACCAGTCCCACCCCCCTGTGGCCACCAATGGCTATGACATCATTGGAGCAGATGCCTCCTCTTCCTGGTCCAGTTACTTCTATTACTGCACCATTTTATGATGCTAGCTTCCGTTGCCAAGTCTGCCTCCAGCTGACTGAGGGGGGGGTGGGGTTATAACTGAATGAAACAGAACTTGAGGGGCCCAAGCCTTATCTCAGCCTTTCCTCAATATGGGGTTCCGTTGGATTGGGGCTCCTCCATGACTAGTGAGAATTACCGTGTGGGTTCAGAAGATCCTTGGCATGCAGGTGCCACTGCTGATTTGCTTGCTGCCTCTGTGTTGGCCACACAGTGGAAGCCGGAATTGGTGGTTCATGAAGGCTTACCCCACACACACCCCTATAGCCTCCCCAGATCAAGTAGGTGTATTCCCATGGCAGTCTGGGCAACGGAGACCAACAAGAAACATTTTTAGGTTGTTTTAAATTCCTTTTTTAAACTTCCAGTTTATTGTGTACCAAGAGTTGATCTCAACCTCCATGCTTCATAAGTGGACGCCATGTTAGGGTTGAACGTGGGCACCATGAGTCCTCTGAGGCTCCTGGACAGAGACCCACGCCAAGATCGGAAGCCCTTTGGATGGCGTTGCAGATCTCATTGCTCAATTAGCCTCGAAGGTTTTAATTCTCATCCCACTCAGCTGGATTTTCTGGCACTCTTCCTGCATTGAGTCTCCTGGTATTGAACAGAGCTCTGTGGTGTAGCCTGCTGAGGACTGGACTGGGATGCCCTTGGGAGGTCCTGAAATCATCGCTGCATGCAGTGAGAAAGGAGAGACCTCTTCCTTACCACCCGGCTACCTCACTCCTCTACTGGTAGCAGTGCCTATAGCTGGATCTAGGTTCTCAGAAGGCATAGGTTTTCCAACAAGTACCTGGGTTGGGCTTTAGAAGGACACATTGTCATAGGAGAGAATCCAGGGTCTCCAAGCTGTTTTTCTTTTTAGGCAAACATCCTGAGGGACCTTTAAGCAGAGGAGTTCCTTTGTCTAGTTTGCCTGGAGAAGTGGGAAGACTGTTGCTGTTTCAGTCCTTTCCAGGACTTTAGAACAAAGCAGTGTAATTAAACAAGTTGAATCTTTATCTTGCCTGACATGCTGGGAATCTTCACCCCACCGTGGCAAAGTTCCAAATAGCTCATTTTATTCTAGGTCATTCAGACTTTCATGTGGCATATTTCCCCTCCCCATTGTTGCTGATTCCAAATAGCTGTCAGCAGGTTTCTCCTCCCTCTTGCCTATTCCTCCCTCATTTGGTGGCAGAGTTCATAGAAGCTGGGGACTTGGAAAATGCTTTGGAAACGTCACAGAGGCACTGCTGAAAAGATTCACAGGAAGAGGTGGCCAATTGGAAGAAAGGACCTGGAGGGTGATACAGTGGTTTTCAACAACATGCTTAGAGAACTCTTGAAGTGGATTGGGTGTCAATCCGGTGAACACCATTGTTTTGATTTAAATTATTTTTTAAAGTTTATGTGGTGATGGTGTGGCTTTCCAAAATGGGCAAATATCCAAATCAAAAGAAATTTTGAGTTTTCTTCTGCCAGAAATGGGGGAGGGGAAGCAGGGACATAATCCAAGAAACGACACACTTGCCATTCTAGGTATTGCTGTCTCATTTCTTGGAAGAAATGGATGAGGGTGAGCAGATTTGCTTGGTACCATCCTCTGCTGTTCATGAGGATATGGAATGTGCAAGGGAAGTGGGCTGACTTCAGGATGCCCAAGTCAGGCTGCACCACCCTATCTTAACTGTTGTGCTGCATTCTTGCATCCTGCCACTTTTCCCTTGCAAGGTTAATGAAAGAAAGCTTTTGAAGATGAAGGGATTGTTTCGTGATTTCCTGCTGCTGAGAATAAAATGTCTTGTTAACAAACAAATGTGACGATAGTTACTCTTAGGTGCCATGGATTGATGTCAGGGTGGTCAGCTCTGGACTAAACCACCCACCTCCAATTTGTACAACAGTATTGATACATAGGGCTACACTCATTACTGTTCAAGTGTTCTGTGTTAAAAGTTGTGTTTAATTTCTAAAGATTAAAAAAAGCAAAAAAATTGGTGCTAAACTTTCACCCCTGAGCACGCTCAGTGAGACTGGTCATGCAAGCATTTACTACAGTGCCATGCTCTTCAAGCCTATTTTTTCTTGTAGAAATGTTGCCCTATTTGTCTTCCCCAATGTATAGTATGTTTTTTATTTTATTTTATTGAGGGTGGGGTAGGATACCTGCCATTTAAGAAATGAACAGAAAATTTTAAAACCCACGAAATGGGAAAAAAAAAATCAGTGCACAAGAATTGGGCTGATTAAGCCCAGCACCACACTGAAGTGGGCTCAGTGGTTTTGGAGTGAAGAAGCCTTACTCCCTGCACATTCCCTCATGCTCCCATACAAGTCCAGCAGTGGAGATGCTCAAGTCCCTCTGGTCTGGTAAGGGGCACCCAGGAGTCGACTAAGTAAAACTATTTGACCCTGTAAGAAATGCCACTGTCAGTGTCTGTCCTGAATGGGGCCTAGTCAGGAAGCGGTCTGAAAGTGTATGGTCATGGTCACCTCATGAAGATGTGTGGCAGATGGCTCTCAGGAAAAATACTAAGTCTGGATTATCCATGTGGCAGCTTTGCATAGGGAGATGATGGCTCCAAACTGGAACTGAACTGCCTTCCACGCGCTTGACCAAAGCAGTGATGAGGGTGGCCAGTACATGTGGTGTGAGTGGCAGGTGTAAAAAGAAGGGAATGTTTTCTGCTTGGTGTTTACTTTGTCCTTGGGCTGCTCAAGCTGAACAGTAGGTAACTGCTGTTAAGGAACCAGCCCATGTTGGCTGGTTCAGTTCGGAATTTGTTTCATCCCTAGCTGTGAGTGCCTTTTGGTCTGGAAAGTTGGCTTGTCTCATAATACCCACAGCTAGGACATTCTCTCTGTAATTATGAATTGTCCTTGTTTTATGTTAAAGAGAATGTCTTTGATCACTAGGATTTGTCGGTGTTGGATTGTTTCCACTGTGAGGTTCTTAAACTTTTTCGCTTCATAATATTAAAGCAACTCATGTTAGAGAACCTTTCAACGTGAAAGGTTTGTAGTTGAGACATTACATATATTTTATTGTTTATAATAAAAGTCATCTATACAGAAGTCCTGGGTGTTAATTTTAATATTTGCACAAGACCTGTTTTCCATGATATGTTAACACCTACACTTTCACTAACTGTTGATGCTATTTTCTATTGAGATTCTGGAGCCTAGGGAGCTATGTGTTTTGTTTTGTTTATTTTCATTCTTACTTCCCTGAAGCAAGAGACTTTGTATGGCCTTCAGTGCAAAGACTTCAGACCAATTCTTTGTATTACACTTGGTTGCCTCTTGGCTATATAACTTCTGAGTGCAAATCATTGAACTCTTTAACGAAGTATTGTAGAAAATAAATCATAATGGGTAAAAATTGTCTTTGTCCTTTTTTTTTTTTTTTTGAATAGTGGCAAGAATATTTTTAAGTTTATTTCAGTAATCACCCAACGAGGGTCTTGTACTCAAAACCGCAAGACCCAAGAGTCACACCAGTGTGTAGAGGAGTCTCCAGCTGAGTCAGCCAGGCATGCCTCACAGTCATCTATCTATCTATCTTTCTTTCTCTCTTTCTTTCTTTCTTTCTTTCTTTCTTTTTTTGAAGATTTTGTTTATTAGAGTGCACACAAGCAAGGGGAGCAGCGGGGGAGCGGGGGGTAACAGGCTTGATCCCGGGACTCCAGGATCATGACCTAAACCTTAGGCAGACACTTAACTGACTGAGCCACCCAGACACCCCATCATCTTATTTTTGAAGATAGCCACCCAGATGCTGTTTTTATTTTATTTTATTTTATTTTATTTTTAAAGATTTTATTTATTTATTTGTTAGAGAGAGCATGAGCACAGGCAGACAGAGTGGCAGGCAGAGGGAGAAGCAGGCTCCCTGCTGAGCAAGGACCCCCCCCGACGCGGGACTCGATCCCAGGACGCTGGGATCATGACCTGAGCCGAAGGCAGCCGCCCAACCAACTGCGCCACCCAGGCGTCCCCCAGATGCTGTTTTTAGTCAGGCTGTGTGTTTTGCATGGTGTCCATGATCCTCAACGGTTTGGTTTTTTTGTGTTTTTTTTGCTCTTGTATTTTTTGTATGGTTGGTAGCAATGCCACTGGCCTTTTAGAACCAAATTTCCTAAACTGAGGTTCATGTACCCTTTAAAATTTGGGTCTTTCTAGAAGAAGGTTCATCGTCCTCTTTAGATTTCCGTTTGAAACTGACCTTGTCCAAAAAGCTAAAAAACAAGTGGGGGCTGGGGGTTGGGGAGGTTGCTCAAATTGAAGATCTTGTTTGGTAATGAATTAATCCAACCAAAGACCCCGAGACATACTGGTATGGTCTAACCTTAAAGGGAAATGTTTATTTTGGAGGGCCCAGAAAGGATGAGATGGGTTTGAAGAAAATGGCCCAGAATAAATTTTCAAACAAATGCACACATGCTGCAATTGTCAGTCTTAAGTTTAAATCTTTATTTGCAAGGATGTTATTTGCTTAAGATACCCAGTTCTGAGGCCCTTACGCTCGGCAGAACTCCTAAGCCTATGGCTATAGGTATCCATGCTGTTGGGGTTAGATAATTTGGAAACAGACAACAAGCAACTGTTTAAACGCAGAAGTTGGTGGTAACACTGGGGTGTCTGAGAAGGATTTTTCTGTGTGTTTGGGGTTTTTTTAAGATTTATTGAGAGGGACGCCTGAGTGGCTTAGTCGTTAAGCGTCTGCCTTTGGCTCAGGGCATGATCCCAGGGGCCCAGGAAGCCTGCTTCTCCCTCTCCCACTCCCTCTGCTTGTGTTCCCTCTGTGTGTCTCTCTCTGCCAAATAAATTCTTAAAAAAAAAAAAAAAGATTTATTGAGAGAGAGCAGGGGGAAGGGGCAGAGGAAGAGAGACTCAGACTCTTTTAAGTGTGGAGCCTGACGTGGGGCTCATGACAAGCCTGGGACCACCAGCTGAGCTGAAACCAAGAGTGGGACGCTTAACTGACTGCACCACCCAGGCACCCCAGATTCTCTGTTTCTTAAAGAGAAGAGAAATTTTGGTTATAGAAATTACTGTTCCATATTATCGTATTGCTTGCAGTTAAATAGCATGGAGTTTCATATCATTGGTTTTTTTGTGGGGTTTTTTTGATGATTTTGTGTGTGTGTGTGTGTGTGCGCGCGCACGCGCACGCTGGTGGTGGTAAGATGTGTATAACCAAAAATTTGCCATTTTTTACATTTTTTTAAGATTGTATTTATTTGAGAGAGAGCACATACAGAGGGAGAGGGAGAAGCAGACTCCCCACTGAGCAGGAAGCCCAATCCATATCCAGGACCCCAGGATCATGACCTGAGCAGAGAAGGCAGACACTTAACTGACTGAGCCACCAACGTGCCCCTAAAATGTGCCATTTTAACTATGTGAACTAAGCCAGATGGTCAGAGATGAGTGGAGTTAATTCTGGGGGTAAGGGAGATGCTCTAAAGCTGCTTCCAGATCAATCTAGGGGCTGACCTTGGCTTGAATACGTGGCTTTGAGATACTATTCAGTGAGCTCCTTGAAGGACTTGACTCTGAACCAATACTGTACAAAGAACCATAGTAGTGTCCTGAGGAATGCACTGCAAGTGCTGTCCCTTCTGAGTCTGTTTTCCTTATTCTAAAATGAAGCTCTAACCAGGATTCTGGGATCTCTTCCGGCTCCTTGCTCTCTGATTCCTTGAGGTTCTGTATGCTAGAGCAAATGGGAAAACAAGTGACTCTTTCAGCTTCAAGACTATACCTATTGCTGGGGGAACTAAACAGGAAAGAGGTCCAAATTTACCATGAGCCATTCAAGTTCCTGCTGCCAAACTGACCTCCCACCTACTACCCCAGTATGGCCATTCTTTCTTTCTTTCTTTTTTAAAGATCTTACCCATTTTTATTTGATGGACAGGGACCACAAGTAGGCAGAGAGCCAGGCAGAGAGAGAGAGAGAGGAGGAAGCAGGCTCCCCACTGAACAGAGAGCCCGATGCAGGGCTAGATCCCAGGACCCTGGGATCATGACCCGAGCCTAAGGCAGAGGCTTTAACCCACTGAGCCACCCAGGTACCCCGGCGATTCTTTCTTTGATCCCACCCTGGTTCCTGATGAAAGAAACTCAGGATGCTGATCCTGGAATCTTTAGGCTGGTGGTCTGATAGGCCTGAACTCCAATCTCGGTCCTGCTGTTTATGAGCCAGATAACTAGTTAATACTCTGAGCCAAATATTCTGCTTTATGACAGGACTGAAACTCCAAGGTAGCCTGCTGGAAAGGCTTTGCCTCCAGGCTCAAGCACACTGTTGCAATGACTGGATGACTGACTCTCTGGACTGTTATCCAGTGACACATGTAAGTGGGGACAACTGGGCAAGTATTCAAACCCTCTCAGAACCCTAAGCTACTCTGGACATGTGAAAGGAGAAAGTTTAACTATCCTCAGCTCTTTAAGTAAGGACAGACTTTCTGAAAGAGGTGGTTGCTGAAGTAAGCCCAGCTTGACCTCAAGAAGAGAGGGCTTTTCAGGTAGAATCTAACAGTGCCAGCACAGGGCTCACTGCCCTGTCACTCCCCTGAAGAGTGGGACTTCAGGGCAGCCCCCTCAAGTTTTCATACCTAGAAGTCAAGGGCTGTTGGCAGAATCACACAACCTCCTACCATCCCCATATATCCCCTTCCTTTCTATCTCTAGAGATTGTATTAATAGTAAAAGGGAGAGGGTTACATGTTTATTCCTTTGACTTCCTCAGTAGCACTTACCAGCCAACTTCCTTCCAGCAGCAGGTGCCAAGAATTTTTTTTTTTAATTTATGAGATAATAGCTTAAATTGGGAGATTCTGTACATTAACTTTCTTAAAAAGATTTTTATTTATTTGACAGAGAGAGACAGTGAGAGAGAGAACACAAGCAGAGGGAGTGGGAGAGGGAAAAGCAGGCTTCCCACTGAGCAGGGAGCCCCTTGCAGGGCTCCATCCCAGGACTCTGGGTTCACAACCTGAGCCAAAGGCAGATGCCCAATGCCTGAGCCACCCAGGCACCCCTGTACATTAACTTTCAGTGTACATAGAACTGGGAAACATCATACTATATTAGGGGCAGAAACCTGGGTCCAGGAAAGACATTAATGATTCAGTCCATAAGAGATTCTTCGATGGGGCGCCTGGGTGGCTCAGTGGGTTAAGCCTCTGCCTTCGGCTCAGGTCATGATCTCAGGGTCCTGGGATCGAGCCCCACATCGGGCTCTCTGCTCCGCAGAGAGCCTGTTTCCTCCCCTCTCTCTCTCTCTGCCTGCCACTCTGCCTACTTGTGATCTGTCAAATAAATAAATAAAATCTTAAAAAAAAGATTCTTCGAGAAGTACACCAAAAGGTAACAAAAGGTGTAAATTATTACTTGGGTTGAAAAATGATAAAGGGGCACCTGGATGTCTCAGTCAGTTAAGTGTCTGTCTTCAGCTTGGATCATGATCCTGGGGTCCTGAGATCAAGCCCCACATTAGGCTCCCTGCTCAGTGGCGGGGATGGGGAGAGTCTCTTTCTTCCTCTCCTTCTGCTCCTCCCCCCCCATGCTCTTTCTCTAGCTCTGCTCTTTCTCTCTCAAAGAAATACAAATCTTTTTTTTTTTTTTTTTTAGATTTTATTTATTTATCTGAGAGAGTGAATGAGTGAGAGCCTGATCGAGGGGAGGAGCAGAGGGAGAGGCAGAAGTGGACTCTGCGGAACAGGGAGCTCGATGCAAACTCAATCCCAGAACCCCAGGATCATGACCTGAGCTGAAGGCAGACGCTTAATGTACTGGGCCACCCAGTGTCCCTATATAAAAATCTTTAAAAAAAATTTTAAGGGGCGCCTGGGTGGCTCAGTGGGTTAAAGCCTCTGCCTTTGGCTCAGGTCATGATCCCGGGGTCCTGGGATCGAATTCTGCATCAGGTTCCCCCCATGCTTGTACTCTCTCTCTGTCTCTCTCTTTGACAAATAAATAAAATCTTGTACACAAAAATTTTTTAGGGGCACCTGGGTGGCTCAGTTAGTTGGGCAACTGCCTTCGGCTCAGGTCATGATCCCAGAGTCCTGGGATCCAGTCCCACGTCAGGCTCCCAGCTCCATGGGGAGTCTGCTTCTCCCTCTGACCTCCCCTCTCATGCTCTCTCACTCTGTCTCTCTCGGTCTAATAAATAAGTAAAATCTTTAAAAAAATTTTTTTAAAGAAAAAACGATGTAGTAACATAACAATAAAATATTTATTACAGCAAACATTTGTTTGTATAAGTTCTTTATAATTCCTGGTTCTCTTCATTTCCCAAGGATGATATAATGAAAATGACATTTAAGGAAACTGAAATATGAAGTTACCTTGAAGAGTAAATATTCCTCGTATGTACCTGATAATTTCATTCATGTTATGCCTCTCCCATGTCCGTTTGATTAAATGAAAGAGCAGTTCCAAGCCAGCCCCCGCTCCTCAGATCTCTTATGACACCTATACACCCAACCAGAAGTGACTTTTTTCTCTATGGATCCTTCCGTATTTATTTTCTTCGACTTTCTATTTTCTTTAACCACCTGCCTCTTTCTTTTATTATGGAAAATAAGTCCAGATCTTGCATCCGCTACTTTTGGTGATCTCTTTGTAGGGACAGATTTAGTCTGAGTCATATTTTTAACCCCAGGGCTTTCCACATAAGTGTTTATAATGGTTTCCTGAATGAAAATGTTATGGACAAACCACCTTGTGAAACATCACTCTCTGAATTATTTTTCTTTCTTCGTCATCTGTTGATTTCTTCTCTACTGTGTGTGTGTAGAAGATACCAAGTGTTGGGTATCCAGCTAGTCCTTGAGGCAGCACATGGTAAGATCCAGTAGGTATCAGGTGCTCTGTAAGGGCCTGTTGGATGGATAGATGGGAGAAGGAGGTCTACACTGTCTTCCAGGCCTATTTCTCACACCCAGCTTCTGCATGTCCCCAGACTCCTCATTAGGACTTCCATCCTATGCCTCTAATGAACTATGTAGGAAACCGCTTTGAAACAGTTATTAAGTTCTTTTTTTTTTTTTTTTTAAAGATTTTATTTATTTATTTAAGAGAGAGTGAGAGAGAGCATGAGCGAGGAGAAGGTCAGAGAGAGAAGCAGACTCCCCGTGGAGCTGGGAGCCCGATGTGGGACTCGATCCCGGGACTCCAGGATCGTGACCTGAGCCGAAGGCAGTCGTCCAACCAACTGAGCCACCCAGGCGTCCCCAGTTATTAAGTTCTGCCTATGCTATATAACCTATTATTTTACCCAATACCTTTCTTTTGGTAATACGGAAACAGCAAATTAATTTTGTTAAGAATTATTATATTTATTTTTTTTAAGATTTATTTATTTATTTGACAGAGATCACAAGTAGGCAGAGAGGCAGGCAGAGAGAGAGAGAGGAGGAAGCAGGCCCCCCGCTGAGCAGAGAGCCCGATGCGGGGCTCAATCCCAGGACCCTAGGATCATGACCTGAGCTGAAGGCAGAGGCCTTAACCCACTGAGCCATCCAGGCGCCCAAGAATTATTATATTTATAAATCAAAAGAGTATATATAGGTACATACATATTCTTGTCTGGTAATTTTTTTTTTTTGTAAACATAGTTTAAATCATACCTAGGTGGGGGCGCCTGGGTGGCTCAGTGGGTTAAAGCCTCTGCTTTCCGCTCAGGTCATGATCCCAGAGTCCTCCGATGGATCGAGCCCCGCATCAGGCTCTCTGCTCAGCAGGGAGCCTGCTTCCACCTCTCTCTCCCTGCCTGCCTCTCTGCCTACTTGTGTTCTCTCTCTGTGTGTCAAATAAATAAATAAAATATTTTTAAAAAATGATACCTAAATATCGTTCACCACAGAGACAATGCACTGATTACTTCTTTGTTGCAATCTTCTATATTCTCTGAAGTTGAAAACAGCATCGTTTTTCATCTGCCTACTTTTCTATGTATCATCCAAATGTTCCAACAAAGGCCTCTCAGCATCACTTTCCACGCGTTCAGAAGTATCAGAATAATCCACCACCAATCAATTTTTAAAAAGATTTTATTTTTAACCTCTACACTTAATGTGGGACTCAACCGACTAAACTAGACAGCCACCACAATCAAATTTTTTAAATATTTAAGCGTTGAAAGAAATTCCACCATGTGATTTTTGAGTCACTAACCCAGCTTTCCATCCACGGGAGTTCCTAAGATCAGTCAGTCACTCTGCGCGTTTCCGCATTTCATCTAAACCTTCCCCGGCCTCACGACACTTCAGAGGTGAGGAAGCCGAGGCTCAGAAAGGCCAAATGACCAGAGCCACCACGCACGACAAGGAGATCCTCGTTGCTCCCAGAAAGCTCCACAACTCCATCGCCCCACTTGTCTTGGGCTTCCCAGAGGGCCACGCCCCTCCCACCAGCCTCCATTCCGGACCCGCCCACCGAGCCCTCTTTGGCCACGCCCCTTCCGTGGCCGAGACCCGCGCTTCTGCGCTTCCGGCGCGTGGGTACTTCCGCTCATGTGGGTGGTTCCGGGCGCGGTAAGGTCTGGCGTGGTGTTGCGATGGCGGCCGGTGGGAGCGACCCGCGGGCCGGCGACGTGGAGGAGGATGCCTCACAGCTTATCTTCCCCAAAGGTGGGGCTGGGACTGCAGGACTGCCCCCGCTGTCCTGCGTGATCGCCGCAGGCCTGGCGTTGCCCATGTGTCGTCCTAGGCGGGCAGCCAGGCGGGTCGCCGGCGCGGAGAGGGGCAGGGAAGATGGGGGATGCGGCGGTGAGAGGGGCCCCGGGCGGGGCCGCGGGCGGGCACCACCGGGGTACCTCGAGAGGGGCCTGTTGGATTCCACGCCTGCTACCCTGGAAACTTCGGCGCCCAGCTCCACACTGCCCTTGAGCAGCCTCTTCCTACTTGTTTAAGTAATTTATTGTAGCTCATAAACCGCGAAGTACTGCAGGGATGTGGAAAGGATGAACAAAGCCGACAGTAGTTACAGTGGTAAGGACAGATTTTATTTTATTTTATTTTTTTTTTTTTAAAGATTTTTATTTATTTGACAGAGAGAAATCACAAGTAGGCAGAGAGGCAGGCAGAGAGAGAGGAGGAAGCAGGCTCCCTGCTGAGCAGAAAGCCCGATGCGGGGCTCGAACCCAGGACCTGGGATCATGACCTGAGCCGAAGGCAGCGGCTTAACCCACTGAGCCACCCAGGCGCCCCAAGGACAGATTTTAATAAGTAATACACGATTGTAGGGGCCACTGGCTGGCTCAATCCGTAGAGCATGCCAGTCTTTTTCTTTCTTCTTCTTCTTTTTTTTTTTTTTTTAAACATTTACTTATTTTGAGAGCGAGCGAGCATGGGGGGGGCGGGGCCGCGGAGAGGCGTGAGGCAGAGGGAGAGGACCCAGGGACGCAGGACGCTGATGTGACTTGTGTTGAAGACCGGCGCTTAACGCCGGAGCCACCGAGACAACCTAGCCTGCTAGTCTTGATCTCAGGATCATGAGCCTGGGCACCGAGCCCGCTTTCTTTTTTCTTTTTTTTTTTTTTTTAGATTTTTATTTATTTATTTGACAGATCACAAGTAAGCAGAGAGAGAGGGGGAAGCAGGCTCCCTGCTGAGCAGAGAGCCCGATGCTTGGCTCGATCCCAGGACTCTGGGATCATGTCCTGAGCCGAAGGCAGAGGCCTTAACCCACTGAGCCACGCAGGCGCCCCCCGAGCCTGCTTTAAAAAAAAAAAAAGATACTACACGATAGCAGTAGGGAAAGAGGCCAGCGTGTACTGAACTAAATTTCTTTTTTTTTTTTAATTAAATTAAATTTTATGTATTTATTTGACAGAGAGAGACATCACGAGCAAGGGAACACAGGGCAACGGGAGAGGGAGAAGCAGGCTTGTCGCTTAGCAGGGAGCCCGATGGGGGCTCTATCCCAGGACCCTGGGATCATGACCTGAGCCGAAAGCAGTCACTTAACCAACCCAGCCACCTGGGAGCTCCTGAGCTCAATTTCTATTTGTAGAGAGGTGACTGGGCGTTTTAAAGGGGGAGTGGAGGGGCTAGCTGGGTCTCTAGGATCAAGGACGTGAAAAATTACTAAAAGCGTGAAGGGGAAGTGATTGGTTCGTTTGAACCCATTTGGGTTTTTTAACTGGCGCTTATGGAGGGTTTTTTTCAAAGATTTTATTTAGGGGCGCCTGGGTGGCTCAGTGGGTTAAGCCGCTGCCTTCGGCTCAGGTCATGATCCCAGGTCCTGGGTTCGAGCCCCACATCGGGGCTTTCTGCTCAGCAGGGAGCCTGCTTCCTCCTCTCTCTCTGCCTGCCTCTCTGCTTACTTGTGATTTCTCTCTGTCAAATAAATAAATAAAATCTTTAAAAAAAAAAAAGATTTTATTTATTTGACAGAAAGAGACCTAGCTAGAGAGGGAAACACAAGCAGGGGGAGTGGGAAAGGGAGAAGCAGGCTTCCCACCAACCAGGGAGCCCCATGCAGGGCTGGATCCCAGGACCCTGAAGTCATGACCTGAGCTGAAAGCAGACAGACATCTGAGCAACCCAGGCGCCCCAATACCCACCTGTTTTTAAATTATTTTATACATAGTAAAAAAAGTGAAACTCCACACCCTTTATCCAGAGGCAACAGTATAAACAATTTAGTGTTTATTCTTCCAAGCTAGATTTATTTATAAATAAATAAATATATACATGCCTTTTTATTTGTAAAATGAGATTATGCAAATGAATGCTATAGCCTTTCAAAAATTTGACGATCTGTTGTGTAGTCCTTTTTCTTTTTTAAAACTCTAGGCCCAATGTGGGGCTTGCACTGATGACCTGAGATCAAGTATCACATGTTCTACTGACTAAGCCAGCCAGGCACCTCGTCCTATTCTTTTACTTATTTTATTTATTTTTTAATTTTTAAGATCTTATTTATTTGTCAGAGCATGCACACACAAGCAGGGGGACCAGCGGGCAGAGGAGGCAGAGCAGGTGGTGGGAGAATCAGGCTCCCCACTGAGCAAGGAGCCAGATGTGGGGCTCCATCCCAGGCCCCTGGGATCGTGATCTGAGCTGAAGGCAGATGCTTAACCAACTGAGGGTTTTCCTCTTTAAACTTAAGTTTGTTTATTGGTATTCTAATTGGTCAAGAGAATTATTTTAGGGGCGCCTGGGTGGCTCAGTGGGTTAAGCCTCTGCGTATGGCTGGTCATGGTCTCATGGAGGCCCAAATCAGGCTCTCTGCTCAGCAGGGGGCCTGCTTCCCTCTGTGTCTCTGCCTGCCTCTCTGCCTGCTTGTGATCTCTCTCTGTCAAATAAATAAAATCTTAAAAAAAAAAAGAATTATTTTAAATGAGTATCAAAGGTGAGCCCAAATGCCCATCAACTAATGAGCAGATAAAGAATATGTGGAATGGAATATTGTTCAGCCATAAAAAAGAATGAAATCTTGCCATGTGCAAGAACATGGATGGAGGTAGAGACTATTGTGCTAAGCATAATAAGTCAGAGAAAGACAATCCTATGATCTTACTCATACATGGAATTTAAGAAACAAAACAGAAGAACATAGCGGGAAGAGGGAGCAAACCAGAAAACACTCTTCAGCTGTAGAGAAAAAAGAGGGTTGCTGGAGAGGAGGTGGGGCGGGGGGGTGGGGTGGATTAAATGGGCGATGGGTAGAGGATACTTGTTGGGTGTCATGTGTAAGTGATGAATCACTATATACCTGAAAATAATATACTGTATGTTAACTCACTGGAATTTAAATAAAAACTTGAAGCTAGGAAAAAATGAGTATGAAGATTTGTGTGATGGCAAATATTTTAAGTAGGTTTAGTTGGGAAACTAGAAGATTATGAAATCTAGAGAGGAGGGAGTTCTGGCCACAGGTCTAATGCCTAGTATGTAATAGGCAGTGATCTGGGTGAATGAGTAAATAGCAGATTTGTATAGGTACAAAAATAGAACTTGGGGACGCATTGTTAATGTGTTTCCAGTTGCCCTAAAGTGCCCTCCCTAACATGTAATAATTCTTAAAATTGAGGATGTAATACTAGTATTATGGAACTAGGTTACCACCTCAAGGAAGCTAAAGAGGAGTAATGGTTGGCTGTGCTCTGTATTGAAATCAGTAACTGGCCTCATTAGGATAATGATGTGTAATTATTTAATAGCACATCCGTATCAGGTTCTTTGATGTTAAACTGTCTCACCAGACTGAGCTAAGTTTTAGTGTTTTATGAACTTTACTGTGTCTTGATAGATCAGTCTAGACAGAGATAAAGCTGTGGGATATGAGGCCTCTGGATTCACGCAAGAACAAAAACTTGCTGTTAGTCTCAAGATAAAATGAACATTTAGACACTGTCCTTTGAAGGAATATTTTCAGCTGACATTTGTGCTTCTCACAAATAGAGTTTGAAACAGCTGAGACACTGCTAAATTCAGAGGTTCATATGCTTCTGGAGCATCGAAAGCAACAGAATGAGAGTGCAGAGGATGAACAGGAGCTTTCTGAGGTCTTCATGAAAACCTTAAATTACACAGCCCGTTTCAGTCGTTTCAAAAACAGAGAGACCATTGCCAGTGTCCGTAGGTGAGTGATAAAAGAAAGTTTTTGTTAATCCAAACTGTTGGACATCTACATGTAAAATGCTTTTGCCTCCACCACTGCCATCCCATGGACATCATCTGTACCATTAATTTAAGAAAAATAAGGTCTTTGTCAGAAATTTGAAAATTGCTTGTAAGACCAAAATTCTCTTTGGCCACTTTTCCCTAAACCTGAAATCCCAGTGATCATTCTGCACAGTAACCATTGTTAGTTTATTCTTAGTCTTCCAGATCTTTTCCATGCATTCACATACATACGTTAAACCTATAAGAAACACAGCAGTGTTTGTGGGTTGTTGTTGTTTTTAATAAAGTGGGGTAATTTATTACTCACCTGGAATGTCTTCCAAGACGTCTATATGTTAATAAATATAAATCAGGAGCATTCTTTCTGAATCTTTGCTCTGCGTCCCAGACAGCGGCTTTTAGCATTTTTTCCTAAGGCATTGCTTCTCAAATTGGGTCAGATGTAACTTGGAAAACTGATGTGCTAAGGCATATAGGAGACCGTGGGAGAAACCTATCTTCTTCAGATACCAGTTTTATTTGATGGTAGGTGATTTAAAACATTTCTACATTAAAATAGATACCAGCATATTGTGGAATAAAACAAAAACATATATGTGAATTCTTGAATTAAATTACAAAACTTAAAACCTTGCAGATGCAGAAAGTCACTTGAGCCTGTGACTGCAGGTTGCCTAGGGATACTTGTTTACTCTGCTCCAGTGAAAATGCTTGAGAATTACTGTCCTTAGGAATAGCAGGTATACAAAAAAAAAATGTAGGGGCGCCTGGGTGGCTCAGTGGGTTAGGCCGCTGCCTTCGGCTCAGGTCATGATCCCAGGTCCTGGGTTTGAGCCCCACATCGGGCTTTCTGCTCAGCAGGGAGCCTGCTTCCTCCTCTCTCTCTGCCTGCCTCTCTGCCTACTTGTGATTTCTCTCTGTCAAATAAATAAATAAAATCTTTAAAAAAAAAATGTATATACACAGATACTTTTTAGAGAGCTGTTTATCATAGCCAAGGTGGGGGGGAACCCAAAACATTCAGTAGTAACTAAATAAATCGTGGGAACTAATTTGTTGGCTAATCTATTGTCATTCAAATTGTGGTAGAAAATGGAAGTGTTCACATGTTAAGTGTACAGAAAATGAAGGTGTGAGATTGTATATGAAGTATGTATATAATCTTTCTAAAAAGCAAGTGTGTGTATGTTCTAAAAAGTGTGGGTGTACACATGGAGAAAAGATTAGAGGGAAATGTGCAGAGCTTCCAAGCAAAACTACAAGCTGTTGGGTCTAGGAGATGACCTGGACACATTCATGGATAAAAGGATTCAGTATTGTAAACATGTTGGTTCTCCCCAAATTAATGTATACATTCTGCAGCCTCAGGGGAATGGAGAAGGTGGCTAATATAATGATCTTAATTTTTTTTTTTTTTTTTTTTTAGTTTTTCTTTTAAAGATTTTATTTATTTATTTATTATCCGATGTGGAGCTCAGTCCCAGGACCGAGGAGGAGGGGACCGAAGGAGAAATATTTTAAAACAAAGTTCAGGGGTGCCTGGGTGGCTCAGTGGGTTAAAGCCTCTGCCTTCAGCTCAGGTCATGATCCCAGGGTCCTGGGGTTAAGCCCCACAGTCAGGCTCTCTGCTCAGCAGGGAGCCTGCTTCCCCCTCTCTCTGCCTGCCTGTCTGCCTACTTGTGATCTCTCTCTGTGTGTCAAATAAATAAATAAAATCTTAAAAAAAAAAAACAAAGTTCAGGAGTGCCTGGGTAGCTTAGTGGGTTAAGCCTCTGCTTTCGGCTCAGGTCATAGTCTCAGGGGCCTGGGATCAAGCCCTGCATCGGGCTCTCTGCTCAGCAGGGAGCCTGCTTCCCCCTCTTTCTGTCTGCCTCTTTGCCTACTTGTGATTTCTCTCTCTCTGTCAAATAAATTAAAAAAAAAAAAAAAACAAAGTTTAGGGGGTAGGGATAGGGTGGCTGGATTATGGACATTGGGAAGGGTATGTGCTACGGTGAGTGCTGTGAAATGTGTAAGCCTGATGATTCACAGACCTGTACCCCTGGGGCGAATAATACTTTATGTTAATAATAGTAATAATAAAAAAAGTTTAAGCACTATACCTTATACCAAACTTGATTCCTAAGGATTTGAATATAAACCATGGTGAATAAAAGTGCTGTGTGGTAATATGAGCAAATGAATGCATTATTTTGGCTATGGTTAGTAAGACTTTAAATGTGGGGGAACTTGGTTGTATTCATCACTGTGTTAATCTCATTGTAGGCACTAAATAGTGAATAAATGAATTTGCATAAATATCTTTAAACTTTGTTACTTAAATTAAATGCCATATGCAAAGTGCAAGTATAAATAATTGGGGAACGGACTGATATCCTTAAGTTTTTTATGTCCTTAATATTAAAAGCTCCAACAAAGAATTAATAAAAGATAATACTGGTTTTTAAAAATGGACACAGTCTGCAGTTAGAGGCTCAATTTGAATGAGAACTTAAGATGGCTAGCAAATTCTCTTGAAATAATGCTCATCTTCAAGGAAATTGAAATGGTAAAAGAGCTAAGTAGATTTGAAAAGATTAAACAGAATGGGACACCTACATGTAATAAGTAGGAGAAATGGGGAAACAGGATTTATTGCTGATGTGTGTACTGATGAAGCACTTTTAGGGTACTATCTCTTGGGACTCCTGTGCTTTGACTGGATAATTAGCTTCCAGGAATTTATCTTTAAAACGCATTGTGACCAGTCTAGTACATAAAGAAGTATACATGGTGTTTGAAAAGCGTTATTTAAAATGGTGAATTGAGGGGCGCCTGGGTGGCTCAGTGGGTTAAAGCCTCTGCCTTCGGCTCAGGTCATGATCTCAGGGTCCTGGGATCGAGCCCTGCATCGGGCTCTCTGCTCAGCAGGGAGCCTGCTTCCTCCTCTCTCTCTCTCTCTCTCTGCCTGCCTCTCAGCGATCTCTGTCTGTCAAATAAATAAATAAAATCTTAAAAAATAAATAAATAAAATGGTGAATTGAAGGGACACCTGGGTGGCTCTGTCAGTTGAGCATCGGACTCTTGCTTTAGATTCAGATCATGTTCTCAAGATCATGAGAATGCGCCCCACGTTGGCCTCTGTGCTCAGCAGGGAGTTGGCTTGAAATTCTCTGCCTCTCCCCACTTGCTCATTGTCTCTGAAATAAATTTTTAAAAGAGGGAAAAGACTTGATTTAAAAAAAAAAAAGATAAATAACAAATAAAAGGGTGAATAATTGGAAACAATTGAAATGTTCAACAGCTGGAAATTTGACATAAATTATAGCACAGTCATTCAACAGAATGCTGTGTTCAAGGTGGAGTTATGTGTAGTACTAATGTGGAAAACAGCTAGTGTTATTGAGTGAAAAAAAAATCACAGAATAACATTTGTTACAATTCCTTTTGTTTTTGTTTTTTTAATTACACTCTTTCTCAAAAAAATTTTTTTTTCTTTCTTTTATAATATAAAGAGGAATGGTAGAGGATCTCCATGAAAGTGTTAATGCTAGTTATTTCTGGGTAGGGTTTCAGGTTCTTTTCACCTTTTGGGGATTTCTTTGTATTGTTTATAAATGAGAATATATTCATTTTACAACAAAACCCTCCACACAGATACATATAGTACTTTGTAAACCTTTTCCCGTGTAACTAAGTTTATAGTATTTTCCTTAGTAAATGAATATAGCTTTACTTAGTGGCAGAAAGTTATGAAACTGAATGTGTGAATTTTTATTCTAAAACATAAGTGTTTGGAACAGTACACTAAGGTAATTACTTGATTTTGTGTAGGTAGTGATATGGATAGCTTATTTTTCTGTCCTATAGTTTTGAAATTTTGTATACCTAATATTAGGTATACAATACATATTAGGTATATTTTATTAATAGAATAATAAACACAGTAAATGTTTTGTTTCTGAACAGATAATTAAGGTCTTCTCTGAAACCAGATTTATCATGGATGACCTCTACTTTTTTTTAAAAGATTTTATTTATTTGAGAGAGAGAGAAGCAGACTCCCCACTGAGCAGAGAGCCTGATGTGGGACTTGATCCCAAGGACTCTGAAATTATGACCTGAGCCAGAGGCAAATGCTTAACGGATTGAGCCACCCAGGTGCCCGGGATGAGCTCTGTTTTAAGAGCTAAATGTGTAAGAAGCCAAGATAGGATTTGACAATGTTTTATACAATTTGAACTAGAATTGCATTTAAAATAAGACACAGTTTATACATCTTTGTACAACATAAGGTATGCCTATATTTATTTTTTAGATTTGTTTTTGTTCTGTTGTAGGTAGGTTAAAAAAGAATTTCTTCCAAGTCAGAAATACACAAACATTATGTGTTTGACATAAAATTAATGACAAAAGAAGCAAGGCAGAGTGATAAGAGCAGAGAATAGCAAAATAAATTCTTGGGGGGAAGGGTTGTATAGTCTGTAAGGTATATAATGGCTTTTCAAAGTTATACTAGCAAGCGGTTCTCAGGCCTGACGTGCTCTGCTCACTTTTGTTGTCTGCCTGATTTCATTTTAACTCCCTATTCTCCAGGCATAGGAACAGGAAGTGATTTGAAAGTGGGATTTTGCAGCCAAGCTAACCATATAGAAAGATTGCAGGTGTTTTACTTTTTTCTTACTTGCTAAGTATCTTTGATTCTCTTTTTCCTACTCACCAGTCTTTGATTTTTTGTTTTGTTTTTTTTTTTGTTTTGATTTTCTTCCGCATGGTCAGCTTGTTGCTCCAGAAGAAGCTTCATAAGTTTGAGTTGGCCTGTTTGGCCAACCTTTGCCCAGAGACTGCTGAGGAGTCAAAGGCGCTGATTCCAAGGTTAGTACTATCACTGTGCTAAGTTCTTTATATTAATTTCCTACAAGTAGAATTACTGTTTCTAAAAGGTGTGTGCATTTAAAATTGGGGCATATAGCACCAACATTGAATGGAGTGCCTTCTTTAACAGGGTGTGAACATGATGGTTTTATAGCACACCAACTGTTAGCAAAAATGTGGAACAGCTGAATTTCTCACACTGGTGGTAGGAGTGCAAATTAGTATAGTCACTTTGGAGAGCAATTTAGCTACATCTACTAGAGTTAAAGATGATTATACCCTGTAACCCGAAAATCCATTCTTGGGTACTTGCCTAAAAGCAACTCATGCAGTTGCATAAGAAGACATGTATCCTAATGTTCATTACTGCAGTGCTAGTGATAACAGAAATTTGACAGTCTCTGAGTAAACAAGAGGATGGACAAATAAATCATTTATGTAGCAGTGAAGAAATTAATGAACTGGAGCAACATGGAATAATAACAGATACCAAGGGACACCTGGGTGGCTCAGTCCGTTAATAAGCGTTTGCCTTCAGCTCAGGTCGTGATCCCAGAGTCCCAGGATCCCAGGATCAAGTCCCACATTGGGCTCCTTGCTCAGTGGGGAGCCTGCTTCTCCCTCTGCCTGCTGCTCCCCTGCTTGTCCTCTATCTGACAAATAAATAAAAACAAAAATACCAAAATCAATTTGGAGTGAAAAAAAATTTCAGAAGGATACATGTAGTATGATGCCATTTCCTATAAAGTTTAAAAACATTGCTGTGTATGGCTTATAGATACATTTATGTATGTATGTATATAGTAAGTATAAAAATATGATCAGGAATGATAAATACAAATTTAGGATAATGGTTAATTCTGGGGAAGGTATTGTGATAGGGGAGCATACACAGAGCCATTAACTTGTTCCTGTTGTGTTTGTTAAAGAAATTTAAATCAGGTAGAGGTAATGTTAACTTATTGTTTACACTTTCTTAAATCTCTGAAACACTTTGTATGTTTTTAAAAGGAATGACAAAAATACAGCTGAAGGGTAAAGGTGTATGTTTAGAGGAGAAGTAGACAAGTGGTGCTCAAAGATTAGTGTGCTAAAAAAGAATATGTTGTCCTTAGCTGAGACACTCTTTTGTTTTGGTTTTCTTCTTGTAGCCTGGAGGGTCGGTTTGAAGATGAAGAGTTACAGCAGATTCTTGATGATATCCAGACCAAGCGCAGCTTTCAATATTAATCTCCAGATACCACTCTGCTGCTGAAGGAACTACATCTCAAGCCCAGCACCACTGTCCTGGTGTCTGGAGCTAACTTACACAGAAATTCCATTGTGGAAGACACTTGGGCTGTCTTTGGCTAGAACAACCCAGCTTAGTCTTGGTTTAGGTTGCTATTTCAGACTTGACTATTGAACCATGGTAACCTGACCTTGCCTCTGGGAAGGGTGAGGTGGGGTGATGCGCATATAAGCTACACTATTGACTACCTCATGCCATGGTTTTGGCCCCTGTGTTTTAAAGTTTGTTTTAAGATTTTATTTTTTTAAGTAATCTCTACCCCCAATGTGGGGCTTGAACTTAAACTACCCCAAGATCAAGAGTGGCGTGCTCCACTGATTGAGCCAGCCAAGCACCCCTTTTTTAAGATTTTATTTTTTTAGCCCATATTTATTTTTGATTCCTAAGATTTCATGTTTTAATTTCAATTTGTTTGTAGTTTTTGAAACTACAGGAAACGACAGTCTTATCTAAATGCAAAAGGAAGAATTAAGGGGCATTGGCTGACTCAATTGGTAGAGCACGTGACTCTCAATCTCAGGGTGAGAGTTCAAGCCCCACATTGGGCATGGAGCCTAGAAGCAAAAACAAGCAAAAAAACCCTGAATATAAATGCAAAAGGAAGAATTAAACCAGCCCTGTACCATCATCTGAAATCCTTACAGAAAAGATGATACGCTAATGACTGAGACAGCATTGGCATCATAGTGCTTAACCCAGAAGTCAAGGAAGAAGCTCACCATGGGAAGCAGTTATACCCAGGATAACTGCCAAGCATGGAGGGCTCTAACATAACCTTAAGGTAGATCAATACTTGACCTTTTTTCTTACACTGTTGAAGAATGTAGATTCGGAGGCAGTGGTCCTAAAGTACTATTTCTCACTCCTAAATTAAGATTTTTTTTTGCCTTCAGTGGCCAGACTTGAAGGTCTGAACACTTTGAATACTCCTTGGATGGGGCATCCAGTCCAAACCTTTTTCTTGCTACTTAGTGGCAGGTGATCTCTGATGGGGGTGATTGTCTATTTTCATAGGAAGGAAAGCGGAGTGTGCGCACAAAGAAAGCATGCACATAAGCTAGTAGATTTGGTCATGTCAAGACAAGTGTCAATAAGTTCACTAAACTACAGATACTCCCCAGGAACCACATGGTTGGAGCAGGGAGGGTGGTGGGGGTGATGTTCCCAGATGAGGGAAGAGGGTCATGGCAGGTAGTAGAAACAAAAACACCCCACCAAATGGATCAGGTACCATAAAAATGTCCATACTCTGACCTAGTGATTCTATTTCTGGAAACTGTATACCAAACATCAGAACACAGAGGAAGCTCTATATGTCAAGAGCTGATTCTTTTTCCAATAGAGAAATAGTATGGTATGTTATGGTTACTTGTCCATGGACTATTTCTCACCTATTTAACAGGTGAACTTTTTCAGAAGCTAAATGGCTTACAGCCAAATACTTGGATACTGAATCCATGGACATTGAGGACATTCTGCTACATGAAATGTGAGACAGATACCATATAATCTCACTTATATGTGGAATCTAAAAAACCCAAACTCAAAAGAAACAGAACAGATTGGTGGTTGTCAAAGGATGAAGGGAGGGGTGTGAAATGGGTAAAGGTGGTCAAAAGGTACAGACTCCTAGTTATAAGGCATGGGGACATAATACACAGCATGGTGACCACAGTTAATAATACTGTATTGTAGGGATGCCTGGTGACTCAGTTGATTAAGTATCTGGTTCTTGGTTTTAGCTCAGGTCATCTCCTGGGTCATGGGACCAAGCCCTTGTTGGACTGCACTCAGCAGGGAGTCTGCTTGAAGATTCTCTGTCTCCACACCCCACCTTCACGGGCCCTCTCTCTAAAATAAATAAATCATTAAAAAAGTACTGTATTATATATTTGAAAGTTGCTAAGAGTAGATCTTAAAAGTTGTCACCACTGGAAGAAATTCTAACTATGTGAGGTCAGGGTGGTTAACTAAACTGACTGTGATAATTTCACTATATATGTATATATATATATATGTACATATACATATATATAATCTTTTCACTGTAATATAACCAATATAATGTTCTATGTCAGTTACTTCAATAAGGCTGGAAAAATATATAAAACTTTTTTAAAAAAATTTGATTTGGGGGCACCTAGTTGTTTCAGGCAGAAGAGCATGTGACTCCTGATCTTGGGTTGTGAGCTGGAGTTCCCTTCATATTGGGTGGGGAGACTTACTTAAAATAAATTTTTTTTTTTTAATTTGACTTAAAGTAATAATGAGACACTTGAGTAAACATACAAAAGAGGTAAACATTTGTGCTTTTTTTTTAAAGCAGTTTTTTGTTTTGTTTTTAAATTTATTTATTTATTTATTTGACAGACGGAGATCACAAGTAGGCAGAGAGGCAGGCAGAGAGAGAGGAGGAAGCAGGCTTCCTGTTGAGCAGAGATCAGGATCCTGGGTTCATGACCCAAGCCACAGGCAGAGGCTTTAACCCACTGAACCACCCAGGTTCCCCAACATCTGTGTTTCTAAAAGAGACCTCCAAGAACTGAACTTGCTTTCTCATCCAGGTCAGTTTTCCTCACCTTAGACATGAGAGGGCTAAGGGCTCTGCCCCCCTTCCCCTTAGGGACTTGGGAGCTGTGGATCTCAGGCCTGCTGGCCTCTTGCTGGGCCTGCACTCACCTGGATAGACGGGCAAAGGACCTCAGCTACCTCCACTCATACCCAGTCCGCCTTTGGGCTCTCTGAACAGTCCAAATTGACCAGAAGCCAAAGGAGAGAGAATAAGCCCCAATAAAGCCTTCCAGGCAAGGCTTTATTGGGGCTTATGCTCCTGCACAAAGGAGACAACACAAGGAATGAGTCCTCAGGCTGGCTCCCAGAGAAAAGGTTACCCAGAGAGCTTTAGAGAGACTCCAGGCAGCAAAAGAATGGCAGTAGGAGCAGGAATTGTTCCCCTGCCCCACACTTGCACATTTAAATAAAGGTCATGCTCTACGTGCTGCCCACGTCTAATTAGCATATTACGTCTCCGCCCCTGGGCGAGAATTTTAGTATTACAATGAGAGACAAGTCTGTGAAAGGTGGGGATTGGCATCCATCTTAGCGCTGATCGGTTTGGTCCAGCCCTCCCAGCGGGCTTCCCTCTTAGGGGAATAGCCTACTTCTGCTCACCTGTGAGCTCTTTTACTTGGGGCAGCTCAGCTTCTCCTACAGACGCAGGTGAAGAAGGCTGGATTTTGTGGTTAGGGGTGAGGGGAAATGAGTCCAGTCCCTGCCCTGTCTCACAAGGCCCCTGAGAAGGCGTCAGCAGTTTCAGGGCCTCCTCTTCTGGTGCCAACGTGCTGTTGTCCCTCTTAGTCCCCCACATCCCCTGTACCCCGAACTCGCAGCTGGGGGAACCTCCGCTCTGCATCTGGTATCATGAATTTTCTTTATTTGCATTTCAGGATCTGATGAAGGTGCTGGCAGTTCTATGCCTCTGTAAACAAAACCGTTAGCCCTATGTCCTGTTCTTGGTGGATAAAATGGGCTGGTTTAAATAATCATAATCAGGGGTGCCTGGGTGGCTCAGACGATAAGCGTCTGCCTTCGTCTCAGGTCATGATCCCAGGGACCAGGGATCCAGCCCCACTTTACTGCTCAGCGGGAAGCCTGTTTCTCCCTCTCCCACTCCCCCTGCTTGTGTTTCCTCTCTCTTTCAAGTAAATAAATTAAATCTTTTTTTTTTTTTTTAAGATTTTTTTTTTTTTATTTGTCAGAGAGAGAGGGAGAGAGAGCGAGCACAGGCGGACAGAATGGCAGGCAGAGGCAGAGGGAGAAGCAGGCTCCCCACCAAGCAAGGAGCCCGATGTGGGACTCGATCCCAGGACGCTGGGATCATGACCTGAGCCGAAGGCAGCTGCTTAACCAACTGAGCCACCCAGGCGTCCCAAATTAAATCTTTTTTAAAAATAAAAAAAAAAAAATCATAATCATACCTTGTTTCGTTATGTAAGGTTGCACAGAGGCTGGGCTTCTGGGTGGCTCAGTGGGTTAATAGTCTGCTTTCAGTTCAGGTCATGATCCTGGTCATGATTTTCAGCTCAGGTCATGATGTAGCATCTAGTCCTGCATCAGGCTCAGAGCCTGCTTCTCCCTTGTCCCAACCCTTCCCCCAACTTATGCGCACTCCTTCTGTCTCTCTCTCTCAAAAATAAATAATTTTTTTTTTGTTTTGTTTTAAAAAAATTGCACAGAGGTAGTCCTTAGCAAAACTGGAATTCTGACTAGGCTCTAATCAGACCTCCTCAGAAACTTGCTTCTGCAAGTTTCTAATTTTCAATGAGCAGGGGTGTTTTGTTTTAAGATTTTATTTACTTATTTGAGGGAGGAAGGTCAGAGAGGGAGCAGAGAGAATCCCTAGTGACTCCACCCTGAGCAGGATGTGGGGCTTGATCACACCACCCTGAGATCATGACCAGAGCTGAAATCAAGGGTCTAATGCTTAACTGATTGAGCCACCCAGGCACTCCTCCATGAGCAGAGGTAGTTTTCAAAATATTTAACAACTTGGGGGCCACTGACTTATGTGCAGTTAGACAGTAAGTCTCTAATTGCCAGATCGGAGTAAGGTCCTGGGGAGGTGGGAGTGGTTAGAGCTTATTTAGGAAAGTATTTCAATATTTTAATATTTTTGTAACTGGGGTACTAACCAGCTGAATCCCTCTTTTCTTTGAATCTTTTTCACACATGTACACACAAAGGTCTTGTAACTCCAGGTTTATTTGCATTCAAAATAGAGAAGGAGCCAGGACAGGCTGCCTTTGAGCCCAGTTGTTTGTGGCTAGGCACTGTTAAGTGTTTTATATATCTTATTGAAACTTCACACACTTAAGAGAATTTTTAAAACATTCTAAGGCCCTTATTCATTCTAATACTCTTAACAACATTCTCAACATCAGGTCATTTATTCAACACGTTTTACTGAGTGCCCACCATATTAGGTTGGGGTTAAAGGAGAGCAAGATAAGAAGGTTCCAGGTCTCCTGGTACCTACATTCGGGGCGGGGGGGGGGGCGGGGGGAGACAGACAAGAAAAAAAAACAGCTAAATAGATTAGCCTGGGAACAAGTATGATATTAGATACAGTGCTCGGGGACGGCGTTTTTGAGAAGATGCTATTTGAACTGTCAAGGATAGGAAAATATGGGAGGGTGGGGATGAGAGTTCCAGATCAGGAGAGAATGCTAAGCACAAAAATATGAATGGGGTAGGGGAATGGGTGCAGAGATAACAAGCCAAAATGGCTGGAGCTTTGTAAATCAGGGAAAAACTATTAGGAGCTGAGATTGCAGATGTAAGCAGACCTGTATTATGGAAACAGGGTTTTGGATTTTATACTCTGCACGTTGGGAAGCTATTTGGAGATTTTAGGTAAGAAATAAGATCTGATTTTTGTTTTTTGGGTTTTCAAGATTTTATTTATTTATTTGACAGATCACAAGTAGGCAGAGAGGCAGGCAGAGAGAGAGGAGGAGGCAGGCTCCCCGCTGAGCAGAGAGCCCGATGGGCTGGATCCCAGGACCCTGAGATCACGACCTGAGCGGAGGGCAGAGGCTTTAACCCACTGAGCCGCCCGGGCGCCCCTGATTTTTGTTTTAAACAGGTCATTCTGGCTGCAGTGCAGAAAACTGGAGATAGGTGGGAGGGGAAACTGAGATGAAAAAGGGAAGTGGGGAGAACAGTTAGGTGATTGCAAAAGTTCACACAAACATGGCTTGGACTAGAGCGAGGGCCAACAAACTTCGTGTAGAGAGAGAGTATTTCAGGCTTTGTGGGTTACGTGTATGTCTTCCGTCATATTTTTAGTCTTTTTTTTTTAAACCCTTTAAAAATGTAAAACTTTTTAACTAGACTGCAGGCACAGTCTGCCTATATCTGGACTAGAATAATAACTGTAGGGGAAGAAAATTTTTTCCTTTACACTTCCAGATTCCTTTGGCTGGCCTACTAATTAAATTAACATAAAACAGATTAATGAGAAAAATAGATTTAATTACACATGTACAGAAGCTCCATAAGAATATGAGATCCACATGGGGCAGGGTGCTGCCACGTAGAGCATGCACTCTTGATCTCAGGGTCATGAGCTCAAACCCCCACACTGGGCATAGAGCCAATTAAAAAAAATTAAGCCCACCATCAGGCAATTGAGGCTTATATGCTGTGCTAAAGTAAGAAGAGCGTAGGGGTCTGGGACTTCTAAGGGGAGGAAGACAATTTATGGAAAGATGTCTTTGCAGAGACAGTGGGATGCAGAGGAATTCAATCTCCAGGCCCTGCCAGCTTCCCCCAGTTTACCATGCCTACCCCATATTGTTTGCAGTTATCCCTGGTGATAGTCCTCTTCCTTGAACCATGGCCTCTATCTCATTATTTCAGACAGTTATAGGGGAGGTAAAAAGATCTTCTTGAGTCTTTTGGGCCTTGATTGACTTCAGCTCAAAGTAATCTGCATGCTTAAGTGGCACTTTTTGGAGAAGATTATTCTGAACCTTTTCAGAGCACTGGAGATATGTGGTCAGATTTATAATTTATTTTGAAGACTAAGCCATGTTATTCCATTTACCAAGGAAGAATGTGAAACTCAGAAAAATCAGTATTACGCAGTCAGTAAATAAGATGAGATAAAATGTAAACTCCAGAAAAAATGTGAACACAGATTTCTGTGGTTAATGGGATTCCTAGTGATAGAAAAGTATTGACACAAAATGGGATGAAGTTTTAATAGAGGTATTTGAGTATGTTTAAAGTGAAGGACAAACCCTGGAATGAGGACTGAGGTCCCTGAATTTAGTCTATTATGTAGATGACCTCACCAGTGCTGATTAGGTAATTCTGATGGATTGGTTAAATTAAAGGTCACATTCCTGGGAAAGGCTGAAATAGCAGTTACTTTAGATAGTTAAGTCTCGGTTTGCTGATGTGGGGCTTAGCATAAGCAACTCCATTTTTGGCCTGTTATCTCTTTTTCTTTCTTTTCTTCTTTTCAGCAGTGGAGGCAATAGAAGCCAGTGTCAGGTCACTGGGTGGTAGAATCAACACTCTGATTCAGGCCTATTGACATGAGGGCCAGTGTTCTTAACCCCTGGCATGCTATGTAGGCCAAATCTGTAGCTGTGTATGCGGTATTCTAACATGAATTTTTCTGAAAGCATTAGAACTGTATATTTAAAGAAACTGTATGCATTACTTTCTTCGGTCTTTTAATTCAGACACTTTAGCTAGGTGGAGAGATTACTTAAATTAATAAACTCAAAAAAAAGAAAGAACATACGGTGATGATGATTGCAGTGTTATTTGTATTAGCAGAAATGCCTGACTGGCATAGTTAGAAGAGCATGCAACTCCTGATCTCTGGGTCATGAGTTTGAGCCCCATGTTGGGGCTAGAAATTACTTAATAAATAAACTTAAAAAAATAAATTTAAAAAGTAACCTAAGTGCTATTAGTAGAGCACTCATTAAGTAAATTAATTAAATAAACCGTTCAGCCATGCAACAGAAAACCAAGAGGCTATTAAAAGGATGAAGGCTATATCTGTATGTGAACTGAGAAGGAAAAGAGTCAAGATATATTGCCACAGGAGAAGCAAGATAAGTTTGTATAGTATCTTATTTCTGTAGGAAAAGAAGTCTTGTGTACAATGTTTTCATCTATGTGTCTTTGCAAAGGCACAGTTTTTGGTGAGTGGCTGTGTCTAGAGAGGTGTCATGGTGTGAGAATGACCATCTTTTCACTGTTTTCCTCCTTGTATCTTTAATTTGGTGCCATTTGCATGTATTAATCCCCCCAAAATAATGAGGCAATTACTCAACCTTTTTTTTTTTTTAAGATTATTTATTTATTTATTTGAGAGAGAGAGAGAGAGAGAGAGAGAGAGCACGAGAGGGGAGAAGGTCAGAGAGAGAAGCAGACTCCTCACGGAGCTGGGAGCCTGATGCGGGACTTGATCCTGGGACTCCAGGATCATGACCTGAGCCGAAGGCAGTCACTTAACCAACTGAGCCACCCAGGTGCCCCTTAAAGATTTTTTAAAAAAGATTTTTATCTATTTATTTGAGAGAGAGAGAGAGAGAGATCACAAGTAGGTAGAGCAGGGAGCCCGATGTGGGGCTTGATCCCAGGACCCTGAGATCATGACCTGAGCAGAAGGCAGAGGTTTAACCCACTGAGCCATCCAGGCGCCCCTAAAGATTGCTTTTTTATTTATTCGAGAAAGAGAGAGAGCACACAAGAGTACGGGAGCATGAGCAAGGGGGAGGGTCTGAAGGAGAGGGAGTGGCAGGCAGAGGGAGAAGCAGCTCCCCTCCTGATGCAGGACTCGGTCCCAAGACCTTGAGATCATGACCTGAGCTAAAGGCAGACGCTTAACCAACTGGGCCACCTAGGCAGCCCTAAGCCTTTATTTAAAGAGAATTTCAGGGTGCCTGGGTGGCTCAGTTGTTAAACATCTGCCTTCGGCTCAGGTCATGATTCCAGCGTCCTGGGATCGAGTCCCACATCGGGCTCCTTGCTCGGGGGGAGCCTGCTTCTCCCTCTGCCTCTGCCTGCCATTCTGTCTGCCTGTGCTCGCTCTCTCTCCCTCTCTCTCTGACAAATAAATAAAAAAAAAAAATCTTAAAAAAAAATAAAATCTTAAAAACCCAAAAAAGTGTCCGCTTCTTGATTTTGGCTCAGGTCATGATCTCAGGGTTGTGAGGTCGAGCCCTGTGTAAGGCTTTGAGCTCAGTGTGGAGTCTGTTTGGGATTCTTTCTCTCCCTCTCCCTTTGCCTTTCTCCCCCCTCCCCTAGCTCATGTGTTCTCTCTAAATAAATAAAATCTTTCTAAAAAAAGGAATAAAGAAAATTTCAAATACATACAAAAACAGAATAGCATAATGAACTCTAATTATCTATCACTTAGCCAACTTGTGTCATCTGTCTCCCTCTTTCCTCCCTTTCCCCCTTAAGGATATTCAGTCATGTAAAACAAAAAATAAGCATTCCTCAAATTGTTGCAAACCCTTAGTTAATTTCTCAAGTTCTGAAAAACTGAAAAGGTTGATTTTGAGAAATTTTTGCCAATGTGTTATTTTACAAAGAAGTTTTTTTGGATGTCCTTATTAACCATTTCTGCTAATGTTCTTTGCTGGAATGTTTTATAGCAAATACCATCCTATCATTTAATATACCATTTAACCCACAAATAATTCAGAATGTAACTAATAAGAAAATATTTTAAAAATTTAATCAGGGGTACCCGGGTGGCTCAGTCATTTAAGTGTCTGACTCTTGATTTTAGTTTGGGTCATGATGTCAGGGTCATGAGATCGAGCCACAAGTTGAACCTGCTTAAGATTCTCTCTCTCCCTCTGCCCCTTCTGCCCAGCTCACACATGCTGTCTCAAAAAAAAATTAATTAAAAATTTTAACCAAATATCAGTTACATGTAAAAAACTGAACAATTCTGTTTTTTTTAATAAAGATTTTTTTTTTTTTTATTTGACAGATAGAGATCACAGGTAGGCAGCGAGGCAGGCAGAGAGAGAGAGGAGGAAGCGGGCTCCCTGCCGAGCAGAGAGCCCGATGTGGGGCTCGATCCCAGGACCCTGGAATCATGACCTGAGCCGAAGGCAGAGGCTTTAACCCACTGAGCCACCCAGGCGCCCCTGAACAATTCTGTTTTAAAGATTTTTTTAAAAAATTTATTCATTTGAGAGAGAGACAGACAAAGAGGTAGAGAGGAAGAAGGAGAGGGAGAAGCAGACTCTCTGCTGAGCTGGGAGCCCGATGTTGGGCTCAGTCCTAGAATGTGGAGATCATGACCTGAAGGCAGACACTTTTTTTTTTTTTTAGATTCTATTTATTTATTTGACACACAGAGATCACAAGTAGGCAGAGAGGCAGGCAGAGAGAGAGGAAGGGAAGCAGACTCCCTGGTGAGCAGAGAGCCTGATATGGGGCTCGATCCCAGGACCCTGGAATCATGACCTGAGCTGAAGGCAGAGGCTTTAACCCACTGAGCCACCCAGGCGCCCCTGAAGGCAGACACTTAACCATCTGAGCCACCCAGGCACCCCAAAAAATTTAACAATTTTTTTTACTGCCATGTAATATCCACCCATTCCATGTTCACGTCCTCATTTTACCAAAAATTTCTTTTTTTTTAAGTCAGTTTGTTAAATTAGGTTCGAAACAAGAGCACACTTTGCATTTGGGTGGTATGTCTCGTTAAAAAGAAAATCACAGGTCCAAAATGGAGTCACTTATGTTAGGCCATAGGGTTTAATCCCTAACCTAATTGCAGTTTCAACTTCCTTCAGCAATGTAGTCTTACTTGGTCAGTTAGGGATTCTCTGGTCAGTACCAGTGACATAATCTGTTGTAGGGGTCAAGGTTAAGCCAACCCAAAATGTGTGTTTTTTTATTTTTTTTCGCTACATCACCACCATTTATCACATTGAGTCTGAAATGCAATTCATGACATAATGACAAAAATTTTTTCACAAGTACTGCCTGAAAGGGTAGTGCCTGTATTAAGAGAGATCAAATAAATTGACACTCATATGGAACTTTTTATTTTTATTTTTATTTTTTTTAAAGATTTTATTTATTTATTTGACAGAGAGAGATCACAAGCAAGCAGAGAGGCAGGCAGAGAGAGAGGAGGAAGCAGGCTCCCTGCCGAGCAGAGAGCCCGACACGGGGCTCGATCCCAGGACCCTGAGATCATGACCTGAGCCGAAGGCAGCGGCTTAACCCACTGAGCCACCCAGGCGCCCCTATATGGAACTTTTTAGACAAAAGGGAGTTGTTCAGGGGACCTGCATGGCTCAGTGGGTTAAGCCTCTGCCTTCAGCTTGGGTCATGATCTCAGGATCCTGGGATCCAGCCCCACATCAGACTCTCTGCTCAGCCGGGAGCCTGCTTCCCTCTTTCCCTCTCCTGCCTCCCTGCCTACTTGTGATCTCTCTGTCAGATAAATAAATAAAATCTTAAAAAAAAAAAAAAAAGTTGTTCATAAATGTAGATATTTTTCATTCTCTAACAAGACTTTGTCTTTTTAAAATAAATCAGGTTTTCTTCTTGTTCGCCAAAGATGATGTCCTTTGTGTTCTACCAGGTGATCCAAGTCTTCTTTAAATGGATTGTAGCCTTGTTCCTTTAAACAACGCAGTGCCCAGAAACGCTGGTCCAGAGGAGAAAATTCTTCCCAGGGAACGTGCTCACACCTTTCATTTTTTTTAGGCTCTGTAATCTTTGGTTCTGGGTTATGAGTCATATCTACCTCTCCTTTCCTTAGTACGGTCACATAATGGTAATTTTCTTTCTCAACAAAGAAATTCACAACTAAGGCAAAGAGGATATTTTTCAGGTGAAGAGCTGCTTCTTCCCATGTTTCACCAAACTCCAAATGGCCCCAGGGAGTTGAAAACTGCATCTCCAACTGACCCTTTCCTCTTGCCGGGAGGACACAAAGAGGATGCTGGCTGCTAGTCACCACTACTCCTACGGAGATTCTAGGACCTGCCTGGGAGGCTCCAGGTGGGCCATCATAGCATGAGGACCCAGCAGAGGCCAGCCAAAATGTGCTACTTTGGCATACTGATTGTTTTATTTATTTCAATTATTTATTTATTTATTTATAGCTTGTGAGCAGGGGAAAGGGGCAGAGGGAGAAGGAGAGGGAGAATCCCAAGTGGACTCTATGTTGAGCTCAGAGCCCAGGGCTCAATCTCACAACCCTGAGATCATGACCTGAGCCCAAATGAAGACTTGGGACACTTAACCCATCAAGCCACCCATGCACCCCTATTTATTTATTTATTTATAGATTTTATCTATATATTAGGGTGGGGAGGAGCAGAGGGAGAGGGACAAGCAGATTTCCCCCTGAGCGTGGAGCCCCATGTGGGGCTCCATCTCATGACCCTGAGATCATGACTTGAACCAAAATCAAGAGTTGATGCTTAACTGACTGAGCCAGCCAGGTGTCCTGTATGCTTATTATTTTATTTTATTTTTAGAGACCCTATTTATTTATTTGACAGAGATCACAAGTAGGCAGAGAGACAGGCAGAGAGACAGGAAGGGAGGCAGGCTCCCTGCTGAGCAGAGAGCCGGATATGGGGCTCGATCCCAGGACCCTGGGATCATGACCTGAGGTGAAGGCAGAGGTTTCAACTCACTGAGCCACCAGGTGTCCCTATGCTGATTATTTTAAATAAAATTACTTAAAAAGCCAATTCAATAAGAACTTTGATGTTCCTTTGTCTCCCGATGCTCCTTTGTCTCCAGGAAACAGGAGATAAATCTCCCATGTGAAAGGTATCCTCTCTGTATCAGGAGGTAAAGATACAGCCTTATCTCCAGAGATATGGAATTTAGACCTGAGAAGGCTATATAAATAATGCTGTTACTTTCTACTAGTTTGCTATCCAACATTAATTGTTTAAAATTCCTCACCTAAAAAAAAAAATAATAAAAATAAATAAAAAAATTCCTTACCTACTGAAGCTCATGAAGAAGAATTTTCTTTGTCCTGTTAATTGCTCACAGATTTATTGTCTCATTGTCTAGAAACATAAAAAACTACCTGTCCTAGTCATTTCCTTGGGTCTGAATTTTGTTATTGGGCTTCCCTGCACATGTAATTAACTTGGCTTTTTTTCCTGTTAATCTGTCTCATGTCAATTTTATTCTTACACTAGCTTAAAGAATTTTAAATGGTACATGAAATTTTTCCTCCCCAACACTGTCACATTGGCCTTCTCCATTCTCCAAAGTTGAGGTATTCCACCTAGTAAGACTACCTCGTTCTCAAGAGGTGACCTTACCTGAAATGATTCTTACTTTTCTTTTGCCAATTGTCCCACTCCATTTCTGCTTATAAAAACCTTCATTTTTAAATATTTTAAATTTTTTAAAAAGATTTTATTTGACAGAGAGATCACAAGTAGGCAGGGAGGCCGGCAGAAAGAAGGGGGGGAAGCAAGCTCCCCGCTGAGCAGAAAGCCCAACACATGCCTCGATTCCAGGACCCTGAGACCTTGACCTGAGCCGAAGGCAGAGGCTTTAACCCACTGAGCCACCCAGGAGCCCCTAAAAACCTTCCTTTTGTGTAGCTCCTTGGAGTTCCTTTCTTTTGCTGGATGGATGCTAAAGGATTTATGAATTACTTAACAAAGCCAATTAGATCTTTAATTTTGCTCAGTTGATTTTTTCCCCTAAGTCTCTAATCCATAACAGTCTGCAACAGTTTTATGCCTCTCTTTCTCTCTCTCTCTCTTTTTTTTAAAGATTTTATTTATTGGGGCACCTGGGTGGCTCAGTCGGTTAAGCATCTTGCCTTTGGCTCAGGTCATGATCCCAGGGTCCTGGGATCAAGTCCCGCATCAGGCTCCTTGCTCAACAAGGAGCCTGCTTTTCCCTCTCCCTCTGCCTGCCCCTTCCCTTGTTTGTACTCCCTCTCTCTGTCAAATAAATGAATGAAACTTAAAAAAAGTGGGGGGTTCTGGCTTGGTGGCTCAGTCGCTTAAGTGGTGAAGCATCTGCCTTTGGCTCAGGTCATGATCCCAGGGTACTGGGATGGAGCCCTGCACTGGAGGCTACTTTTTCCTCTCTCTCTCTGCCTGCTGCTCCACCTACTGTGCTCTCTCTCTCTCTCTCTCTCTGTCAAATAAATAAATAAATAAATAAATAAATAAAATATTAAATTTAATTAAAGTAAATAAATAAAAAGTAAATAAAAAATTTTAAAAAGGATTTTATTTATTTGAGAGAGAGAGAGAGAGAACATCAACAGGGGGAGGGGCAGAGGGAGAAGCAAGCTTCTCACTCAGCATGGAGCCTGATGCAGATGGATGGATCCCAGGACTCCAGGATCATGACCATTACCAGAGCTGAAGGCAGCCACTTAAATGACTGAGCCACCTGGGTAACTCCCTCCTCTTTTAAAGTAAGCTCTCTGCCCAATGTGGGGCTCCAACTTGCAGTCCCAACATCAAGAGTTGTTCTAATGACAGAGCTAGCCAAGTGCCTCGATGTCTCTATTCTTTATTAACTTTTTTTGGAGATAGAAGATCATTTGTATAAATTCTATAGAACACAGAACATAGAGCACCTGGGTGGCTCAGTCAGTTAAGCATCTGCCTTCGGCTCAGGTCAAAATCCCAGAGTCCTGGGATCAAGCCCCACATTGGACTCCCTGCTCAGCAGGGAATCTGCTTCTCTCTATGCCCCTCATCCCACTCATGCTCTCTCTCTCTCAAATAAATAAATAAAATCTTTTTTTTATTTTTAAAAAGATTTTATTTATTTATTTGACGGAGAGAGAAATCACAAGTAGGCAGAGAGGCAGGCAGAGAGAGGAGGGAAGCAGGCTTCCCGCTGAGCAGAGAGCCTGATGTGGGGCTCGATCCCAGGACCCTGAGATCATGACCTGAGCCGAAGGCAGAGGCTTAACCCACTGAGCCACCCAGGTGCCCCAATAAATAAAATCTTAAAAAAAAAAGAATACAGAATATAACTGTTTGCATACTTTTTAGTCCAACTCCTAGTCAATTTAAAAAACAATTTTCCCAGCAGGACTTGCAAGATTAGAGGTATGAAAAGCTTTTATTTATTAGATTGATCCTCTAATGCATCACATCTTGAGAATATTCAAGGACTGGGACACTTTAATATGCTTGAATGCCTTCCCTAACACTTGTTGCTGTAATATCTAGGAACGGACCATTTGCTTGTCACTTTTCTTTTTTACCTTTAGAACCCTACTTAAGGGTGGACTGCTTAGGGTCACTTCCTGACTGATTCTCCCACTTCAGCTTGTGAGAATCCCACTTTCCTTCAGAGTTCCTGCCATCCTATCCTATGCCTAACCACATGGAGCTGGAATTGTCTGTCTCTTGTTCTGCAAGGAACTCTCTTTTGAGAACTGTTTTTTTTTTTTTTTTTTTTTTTGAGAACTGGTTTATTCTGTACCTGGAAGTTAGAGGGAATGCAGGGCAGCACTGTTTCATGCTTAAATAGTGGTCTGTTGACTGAGTTATGAATTCCTCCATACCACCCATCACTGCTCCTCCCACTCCCACCTCTACATATTCTTTTAGGGGGGTATATATACCTCCACATATCCTAGTGTTAAAAACAAGACCACCATAAAATGGTGTCACTTATGTTTAGCCCCACATCACCAGAAGAAGACTTAAGGTAACTGTAATTTGGGTTCTCCCAGAAATGGGATCTTACACCAATCAGTAAATCACCTAATCAGTACTAGTTAGGTAATTTGCCTGATAGACCCCCTGCCATCTTCTAAAGCAAAGTGACTTTGCCATGACAATCTACCTTTGTCTAGTATAACTTCCTTATTCTCACTCCTATCTGCCTATAAAACTTTTTCATTTTAAAACTTTATTTTTTAAGTCATCTCTTTGCCCAATGTGGAGCTCAAACTCATGACCCAGAGATCAAGAGTTGCATGCTCTAAAGGGAGCCAGGAGACCCAATATTTTAAGATTCTTGATTCATATTGCCATATTATTAGAAGTTAGAAGACCACTTGTTTGGAAGTTGTATTCTAAACTTCATATAAATGGGATCATTTAGTGTTCTCTTTTGAGCCAACTCAACAGTGTTTGTGATATGCATCCAAATTGTCGTCTTTTTCAGTAATTATTTCCCATGGGTGGGTAGTAGTTCACTGTAGAACCACAATACAATTCATTTACTGGCACAACTACTGATTTGGGTTACCAGTGATTGATTACTCTGATCAAAGCTGCTATGAGGGGCACCTGGGTGGCTCAGTGGGTTAAGGCTCTGCCTTCGGCTCAGGTCATGATCTCAGGGTCCTGGGATCGAGTTCTGCATCCTCCTCTCTCTCTCTCTCTCTCTCTGCCTGCCTCTCTGCCTACTTGTGATCTCTGTCAAATAAATAAAATCTTTAAAAAAAAACACTGCCATGAACACTCTTTAAAAAAAAAAAGATTTTATTTATTTATTTGACAGACAGATCACAAGTAGGCAGAGAGGTAAGCAGAGAGGCAGGCAGAGAGAGGAAGGGAAGCAGGCTCTCCGCCGAGCAAAGAGCCTGATTCGGGGCTTGATTCCAGGGCCCTGAGATCATGACCTGAGCTGAAGGCAGAGGCTTTAACCCACTGAGCTACCCAGGCACCCCACGAACACTCTTGTACAAGCCGTGGGTAGATGTATGCACTCATAACATTTGGAAGGAATTGCTGGGTCGCAGGGTGAGTAAGACTTAGCTCTGACAAGCACTGTTAAACAGTTTTCCAAAGTGGCTGTACTACTGGGTACAGTTTTTACAACCTGGTCTGAGAGGAAAGGAGATAACCTACCGGCGCTATTTGCATCAAGTAATGTAAGCAACTGGCGCCTGGATGGCTCTCTGCTCAGCCGGTAGCCTGTTCCCCGTCCCCGCCTCCTCGCCTGACTCTCGGCCTACTTGTGATCTCTGTCAAATAAATAAATAAAATCTTAAAAAAAAAAAAAGTAATGTAAGCAACTTCGTGCTTGACTAAGCTGGGTGCTTTCATTTAAAAGCTCAAAATACGAAAACAAAACAAAAAACCCCAAAAATAAAAGCTCAAAATACGGTCAGGCAGAAGCCTCAATTTCATAGACTCGGCAAAGCCAAGTGCCTTGCCCACAATTTCACTGTTGGGGGGTGAGGGGGAGGTGTCTTGGCCACATACTTTAAGTGTCGCATCGACCCGGAAGAAATTTCTATAATCTACTTATTTATTTGACAGAAGCACAAGCGGGCAGAGCGGCAGGCAGAAGGAAAGGGAAATGCCGGTTCCCGCTGAGCAGGGAGCCCCAGGCGGGCTCTATCCCAGGACAACCCGGATCCGGTCATGGTCCGAACTGAAGGCAGCTGCTCAACCGGCCAGAGCCACCCAGGCACCCCCTCAGCAAATTTTTCTTTTTTAAGATTTTATTTTTATTTATTTGACAGAGAGAGATCACAGGTAGGCAGAGAGACAGGCAGAGAGAGCAGGGGAAGCAGGCTCCCCACTGAGAAGAGAGCCCGATGTGGGGCTGGATCCCAAGACCCTGAGATCACGACCTGAGCCGAAGGCAGAGGCTTAACCCACTGAGCCACCCAGGCGCCCCACCTGAGCAAATTTCTTATTCAAACTTTAAAACGGGGTTGTTTCTGAGAGCATTAAGTTTAGCTCACAGTGTGAAGAAAGCACGACAAACCGTCCTGGCCTCCAACCTGCTCCGCCGATTTCCTCTCAGCGGGAACAAAGGAAGCTCTCCCTCAGGCGGCGTGGGGTATCTGGCCGAGTCCCGCCCCTCACCTAAGCCCCTGCGCAGATTGAGGCCGACGGAGCTAAGAGCCAGGCGCGCATGACGTATAACGACCGACGGTGCGTGATGACGCCAGGGCGTGCGGTCGGTGGCTCGTAGGGGAAGATGGCGGCTGCTCCTTTGGAAGAGAGGGATTGAGACGGGTGGAGGGAAAAGGCCAGGCGGGAGAGACGTTCTCGACAGTGAAGACAAACCCTTCGCACACTATTCATTAGGAGCTCTGCTCAGCGCCGGAGGGTGAGTGCAGCGGCGGCACGGGACCCTTCGCCTGCAGCAGGCGGCGGCACTTTCCGCCATTTTCAAGCTCGGCCGTTGCGTGCTTTGGGGGCCTGGAGGGGCGCCTGGGGACAGGTTGGGAGAACGAGGACGATCGTCGTCGGGAGGGCCTATTGAGGCTAGTTCGAGCTTTAGGGGAGGGAGCTGGAGGCTTGAGGCAGAGCGGGGAAGGAGGGCAGGGTAGGACTAAGGCTCCTGACTGGGAACCGGTGGCGACAAGAAGACGTAGGTAGTGTAGGCCACGGATAAGACGTAAAGTTTGGAGAAGGGAAACGCGTTAAACATTTGGGGCGGGAGTGGAAGGGGTTGAGCCGAGAGTTGAATCGTACTTGGCTTTGGTTGGTTCAAGGGGTCTCGGGGAGTGAATGCGAAACCTGTGAAACAGCGGGAGGTTAGCCTTGATATTATCGTGGCTTGAAATTGGTGTTTTTAACAGGGATGAGTCCACAGTTTGACAAGAAAAAACCCTCCTCCTTTGGAAAAGTTACATTTCTGTTTTGTTTGCTTTAGATCATGCTATCTGTCAGTGTCCCTTAACTCCCTCCATATCTCCGGTTTTAAATTGCTTTCTGATAACCAGATATTTTAGGATCTTAGAAAACTTTATTATTTTTTTTTTTTTTTAGAAAAGAAAATAAATATTGATACTAGGTTGTTGTAACCCTTGTGGTTAGTGGCCCTTCCGTGGAAAGAGGAAGGTGGGTCTATAGGGAATTCCGTAATTGGATCAGTTTAAATCACATCATAAAAGTTACTTGTAGAAAGCCTGTCAATGTTTTCAAGTAATTTATGCACACATGACGTTACATTAACTGTTCAGGAACTTAGGAAGACGTTCGAGTATGAACAAAAAAGCCCGGGGAATACCTCTTGAGAGCGCTGAGTTGACTTTTAAGTACGCTCTGGAAATCTGGTGCATGCAGTATATTTTGCCTGTGAGCGTGGTGCGGTGGCAGGTCTATTTAATTCAAACAAAACTTTTAGAGACTTAGTTAAAAGGAAGCATATTAATTGTTCCCATGGTGGCATTTTTCTTTTCCTAATCTTAATTGCATCTGACATCCATTTTTAATCACCATAAGATACTTTTTGCCCCCCCCCTTTTTAAAAGATTTTATTTATTTATTTGACAGACAGAGATCACAAGTAGGCAGAGAGGCAGGCAGAGAGAGAGAGGAGGAAGCAGGCTCCCTGCTGAGCAGAGAGCCCGATGCGGGGCTCGATCCTAGGACTCTGGGATCATGATCCAAGCCGAAGGCAGAGGCTTTAACCCACTGAGCCACCCAGGCGCCCAACTTTTTGCCCTTTTTAATGGCCTCTTTGCCTAAAAGATGAAATACTGTATCGATTTGAGTTTGTGCAGAGGTTTGAAGTTACATATTTAGCATATTTTATTGGAATTTACAGAAAAATTTTATCTTTCTGTACTAGTGGTAAGAGTATTGGTAGGAAGTTGGCCTTATATCACAATGAGTTAGTTACAAATAAATTCCTATCTATGATGTTGATGACTTAACTTGCATTCTTTGGTTGGTGAAAAATATTAAAAGGTCAGATTTTGTCATCATAGTTGTATCTTGACCTACGGCTTTAATTACACTTTTACTAACCACTTAAGGTGCTTATTCATAGTTCTCTTTGCTAAGTAGTGTCCACATTTTTCACATTACTTTGGGAAAACATGTTATTTATTGCCCACATTCAGACTGTTTCGTATTTCTGAATAAGGAATTAAGGTCATAATAAAGCATGCTTGCTTTCTTTCTAAAGATTTTATTTATTTGACTTTTTAAAAAAATTTTATTTAGTGGGGCGCCTGGGTGGCTCAGTGGGTTAAGCCGCTGCCTTCGGCTCAGGTCATGATCCCAGGTCCTGGGTTCGAGCCCCACATCGGGCTTTCTGCTCAGCAGGGAGCCTGCTTCCTCCTCTCTCTCTGCCTGCCTCTCTGCTTACTTGTGATTTCTCTCTGTCAAATAACTAAATAAAATCTTTAAAAAAAATTTTATTTAGTTATTTGACAGAGATCACAAGTAGGCAGAGAGGCAGGCAGAGAGAGAGGAGGAAGCAGGCTCCCTGCTGAGCAGAGGGCCCGATGTGGGGCTCGATCCCAGGACCCTGAGGTCATGACCCGAGCCGAAGGCAGAGGCTTTAACCCACTGAGCCACCAGGCGTCCCTGACTTTTTTTTTTTTTTTAATTTTATTCATTTATTTGACAGATCACAAGTAGGCAGAGAGGCAGGCAGAGAGAGAGGAGGAAGCAGGCTCCCCGCTGAGCAGAGAACCCGATGCGGGGCTTGATCCAAGGACCCTGGGATTATGACCTGAGCTGAAGGCAGAGGCTAGATTTTATTTATTTGAGAGAGAGAGTGCACGAAGTGGGGGTGGGGGGTAGAGGGAGAAGCTCACTCCCCACTGAGCAGAGAGTGGAAGGCAGAAGCTTAACTTGCTGAGCTACCCAGGTACCCCCATAGTAAAGCTTTAAAACTACAACATATATATTGACAGAAATACTAGTGAAAGTCTTTCACTTACAAATATATATACGGAGTCCTTTTGAGATTGCTTAGCAAAAAATTAGGACCTTTGCAACTGTTTTTAGATAAAGTATTTGTAGTCTGCAGATTAGAAATCTTCATTACCAAAGTAAATTTACTTAAATTCATAAACTTAACACTTGTTTACGCATTTCAGATTTGTTGTAAAGTTCTGGATTTTCCTTAGTTTTCTGTCAAACATTATTCCAAGATTTTATTTGTTGAAACATTTCTTTTTTTAAAGATTTTATTTATTAGAGAGAGAGAGACCCCACAAGTAGGCAGAGAGTCAGGCAAAGAGAGAGTGGGGGAGGCAGGCTCCCTGCTGAGCAGAGAGCCTGATGCAGGGCTCCATCCCCAAACCCTGAGATCACAATCTGAGCTGAAGGCAGAGGCTTAACCCGCTGAGCCACCCAGGCGCTCCTGTTTGTTGAAACTTTTGCTTGTGAGAGGTCTTATATCTGGATTTGTGTGTGTCTGTGTGTGGAATGGTGAAAGTTTCTCTGTTGCTGTGATGTGTTGTGTGACAAGTAAGTTGCCAGACCATAGTTTTAATGCTGAAAGGTATTTGATCTTTGTCTTTGACAGTGACGTAAGTTAAAACCTTTTCTCCGTGAACACACTCTGGTTGATAACATTTCTGTCCCCATTGCAAAAGACTTACATTAACATTGGTCTTAGACACAGAAACTCTTAAGTATGTTGGAAAAGTCTTACCTCATTACTCTCTTCCTTTCTGGTCCTTGAACATTTTATGTAGTATTTTCTGTTGGAGGACTGACTTCATAATGTTTGTATTGTACCTTATATGCATAATTTAAGTGCTTATAAATTCTTAGAGCCTGGTTAGTATTGGAAAGGGGATGGCTTTCAGCAGTAGACAGGCTTAGTTTTGAGTGCCAGGTTCACCACTAGCCAGCCTTTTTTTAAATTTAATTTATTTATTCAGTAGAGGGAGAGAGCTCGTGTGAGCTCAAGCAGGGAGAGCAGCAGAGGGAGAGGGAGAAGCAGGCTCCCCACTGAGCAGGGAACCCTGCAAGGGGCTTGACCCCAGAGCCCTGGGATTATGACCTGAGCCACCCAGTCTCCCCTAGCCAGCTTTTTTATATTGGGTCAGTTAATTAAACTCTGAACTTCAGTTTCCTTGTATGTAAAAATGGTAATTATTGTAATTGGATTTCATAGGTGAAAGAAAGTGATAACATAGTAAACGTTTATTAAATTTTGGCATTTTTTCTTTCTGTGACTTGAATTTAATTGGCTAATTCATTTTTCAGGGTTTTTTTTTTTCAGGTATAATCGAAATGTAACATATTAGTTCGAGGTATTTGTATATGTTGTAATATTTATGTATATTGTATATTGTATATATATTTGTATATATTGTACGATAGATACAATTTGTATATATTGTAAAATGATCAATTAGTATAGTTTATATCTTTTTTTTTTTAAGATTTTATTTATTTATTTGACAGAGACAGAGATCACAAGTAGGCAGAGAGGCAGGCAGAGAGACAGGAGGAAGCAGGCTCCCTGCTGAGCAGAGAGCCCAATGCAGGGCTCGATCCCAGGATTCTGGGATCATGACCTGAGCTGAAGGCAGAGGCTTTAACCCGCTCAGCTACCCGGGTGCCCCACCAATTTTTTTCTTCTGGTAACTTAAGATCTACTCAGCATCTTTCATATATGCAATATAGTATTATTAACTGTAGTCACGATGTTGTACCTTACATCCCCATGATTGATTTTTTTAATAACTGGAAGTTTCTACCTTTGACCCCCTTTACCTATTTTGCCTCCCCTCCTCCTTTTCAGTTTTTTTTTTTATTATTATTTTTTATTTTTTTTTTAGATTTTATTTATTTATTTGTCAGAGAGAGAGAGGGAGAGAGAGCGAGCACAGGCAGACAGAATGGCAGGCAGAGGCAGAGGGAGAAGCAGGCTCCCCGTCGAGCAAGGAGCCCGATGTGGGACTCGATCCCAGGACGCTGGGATCATGACCTGAGCCGAAGGCAGCTGCTTAACCAACTGAGCCACCCAGGCGTCCCTCCTTTCAGTTTTTAAAGTTTAACTCATATCTTTGTTAAAGACTTACAGTCTCATTCCTCTGCTAAACTGTTTCTTTTCTCTGTTATTAAAGCATTTTGTGCATATCTACTTGATGTATTTTGATTGTGTATCTTCTCCACTCCTTTGTGAACTCTTTGAAGGCAGATGCTTTATTGCCTTATATTTTTGTATTTATAAAGCCTAGGCATAGATAGAGTGAGTTTTCTGTGAAAATTTTCCTCATGTCTACTGGGATTCGTTTTCACACAGATCTGGTTTATTTCTGCTCCTTGGCCTTTACTTAAGACCTCTTTGCTTGCCTCCCCACTCTCAGACCATTTGTATCCTATCCATTCCTCAAAATCCAGGTAAATCTTATCCTATTAATGAGGTCTTCAGTGACTTTATAACTCCTCTCTCCTGTTAACCTAGGGTCTGTGTGACTGCCTTCTGTTACTTTGTGTCCTGTAGTACTTGGCACTATGTCTTACCCATTTTGAGCAGGTCCTTGACGGTAAGTACTGGCTGTGTTTGTTATGGGCACCTGCTCATTCACTGTCCCATTTAGTAAGATACTTTTAAGGAGCAGTTTCCCCTTTTTTGTATGTGGAATATTCTGATAAATTTTCCCCCATCTTTGTATATTATGGGAAATTGTAAACATCCAGAAAGGTTGAGAGAATGAACACCTATTACCTTCCATTTCGATTTACCTGTTATTAACATTTAACTATTCTTCTTTAGCCCTCTTTCACTCCCCTCTCAACAGTCAATTGAAATTAAATTGCATATATCAGGGGCGCCTGGGTGGCCCAGTGGCTTAAGGCTCTGCCTTTGGCTCAGGTCATGATCTTAGGGTCCTGGGATCAAGCCCTGCATCGGGCTCTCTGCTCAGCAGAGAGTCTGCTTCCCCCTCTCTCTCTGCCTGCCTCTCTGCCTTCTTGTGATCTCCCTCTCTCTCTTTGTCAAGTAAATTAAATAGAATGTTAAAAAAAAATTTGCAGGGGCACCTGTGTGGCTCAGTGGGTTAAAGCCTCTGCCTTCGGCTCAGGTCACGATCCCAGGGTCCTGGGATCAAGCCCTGCATCGGGCTGTCTGCTCAGCGGGGAACCTGCTTCTCTGCCTACTTCTGATCTCTGTCTGTCAAATAAATAAGTAAAAAAACAAAACAAAAAAAAAAACAACTTAAAAAAATTACATTTATCATACTGTTTGTCCCCTAAATACCTCAGGATGCATCTCTTTAAAATAATGCCATTCTTCTACACTTGATACATTTTTATTTCAAACCAGACTCTACCTAAGGTAATATTAAAAACACAGTACCATTATTATGACTAAGGCAATTAGCATTAAGTATCTGGCACTGACTTCTTATTTTTTTTTTTCTGACTTCTTATTTTTAAATTTTTATTATTTATTTCTTTTCTTTCTGTCTTTTTTTTTTTTAAGAGATTTCATTTAATTGTTTGAGAGAGAGAGAGAGAGAGAGAGTGAGTGAGCATGAGCTGAGAGGGGAGGCAGATGGAGAGGGAGAAGCAGGCTCCTCTGTGAGCAGGAAGCCTATGCGGGGCTCAGTCCCAGGACCATGGGATCATGAGCTGAGCTAAAGGCAGCCGCTTAACTGACTGAGCCACCCATGTGCCCCTGGCATTGACTTTTTATTTTATTTATTTTATTTTATTATTTTTTAAAATTTTATCTATTTATTTGACAGAGAGAGAGGTCACAAGTAGGCAGAGAGGCAAGCAGAGAGAGGGGGAAACAGGCTCCCGCCTGAGCAGAGAGTCCGATGTGGGGCTCGACCCTAGGACCCTGAGATCGCGACCTGAGCCGAAGGCAGAGGCTCAACCCACTGAGCCACCCAGGCACCCCGGCATTGACTTTTTAAAGAATGTTCCACATTTAGAACTTTCTGATTGAATGCTTAAAATGTCATTTAATTTGTTTCTTTAAATCCTGTAAGGTGGAAGTTAAGTCTAGAGAGGCTTTATTAAATTTGGGTCAGATATGTTTGGCACAGATACTTCATAGGTGATGGTATATAATTTATGTTGCCTTACCTCAGGAACAACAGAATGTCTGGTTCTTCTATTGAGGATCCATAAGTAGGGTGTTAGTTTGCCCCATTGTTTACCATGTTAAGTTTCCTTGTTTCGTGTGGTGTCCACCAGATTTCTTCATTGGAAAAGTACACTTTCTCCTTTCACCTAATGGTTGATTATTGTTGGCCTTGTCATTTATTTCATTGGGGTTTTCTAACTCTGTTGTTTACACTTAATAGCTGTTTCCTGTAAAAAAGAGCTTCCCCCAGGATGCCTGGGTGGCTCAGTTCGTTAAGTGGCTTCGGCTCAGGTCATGCTCCCAGTGTCCTGGGATCGGGTCCCACATCGGGCTCCTTGCTCCTCGGGGAGCCTGCTTCTCCCTCTGCCTGCCACTCTGCCTGCCTGTACTCTGTCTCTCTGACAAATAAAATCTTAAAAAAAAAAAAAAAAAAAGAGCTTCCCCCTTTTCATGTTTTAAACTTTTAGATTTTTTTCTTTTTAATAATTTAAAGATTTTATTTATTTATTTTGGGGGGAGAGAGAGAGCACAAGTGTGGCAGAGGGGCAGAGGGAGTAGTAGACTCCCCGATGAGCAGGGAGCCCAGTGTGGGACTCCATCCCAAAACCCTGGGATCATGACTTGAGCTGAAGGCAGACCCTTAACTGATTGAGCCACCCAGGTGCCCAAAACCTTTAAATTTTGAGGGGCGCCGGCATGGTTCAGTCGTTAAGCTTCTGCCTTCAGCTCAGGTCATGATCCCAGTGTCTTGGGATTGAAACCCTTGTCTGGCTTCCTGTCAGCAGGGAGCCTGCTTCTACCCTTCTGCCTGCTGCTTCCCCTGCTTGTGCTCTCTCTCCCTCTGTCAAATAAGTAAGTAAAATCGTAAAACAAACAAACAAACAAAAAAACCCTTAAATTTTGAAATAAATACAGATTTACAGAGTATTCAATGAAAGTACAAAAAACTCCAATATAGTTTTCATCACTATTCACTTATTAACATTTTGTCACATTTGCTTTTCTCTCCTTCCCTTCATTCCTGTTTTCTCCCATGCCATTCACAGATGTTATGCACCTTTTCCCCTAAAAACATCATTTTCTCTCTTTTTTTTTAAAAGCCCAGTGTGGGGCTTGAACTCATGACCTTGAGGTCAAGACCTGAGTTAAGAACTCCCTATCATCACCTGTGAAGTGTCTGCATCAAACATACTTGGCCCGAATTTAATCAAGCTCCTCCTGAGTCAGATGCTTAACTGACTGAGCGAGCCATCCAGGCATCCCAAAATACCATTCTCTTAAATACCCACTATGTTAACAAATTCTACATGCTTAACATTGATGCAGTATCTTATATTAGGCTTCAGATTTCTCCAGTTGTCTGAGCAATGTCCTTCAGAGATTTTGTGCCTTTTAAAAAAAATTCAGGATTTAATCTACATTTTTTAAAAAAGATTTTATTTATTTATTTGACAGAGAGAGAGAGAGACAGTGAGAGAGGGAACACCAGTGGGAGGAGTAGGAGAGGGAGAAGCAGGCTTCCCACCAAGCAGGGCTCTATCCCAGGACCATGGGATCATGACCTGAGCCAAAGGCTGATGTTTAAGTGACTGAGCCACCTAGGTGCCCCTCTAGATTTAAAAAAATATATATTTTATTAATTTATTTGAGAAAAGAGCACATGCAGGGGTAGCGGCAGGCAGAGGGAGAGGAAGAAGCAGGCTCTTCACTGAGCAGAGAGCCCTATATGGGACTTGATCCCAGGATACTGGAACCATGACCTGAGCCAAAACCAGAGGGTTAACTTACAAGCCACCAAGGGATCCCTCATATCTCTTTAGTCTTTAATCAGGACCAGTTATTTGGCCTTTTTTCGTTTCATGACTGACTTTTTTTTTTTAAGATGTTATTTATTTGTCAAAGAGAGAGAGCAGGAGAGAACGCAAGCATGAAGAGCAGGCAGAGGGAGAAGCAGGCTCCCTGCTGAGCAAGGATGCAGGACTTGATCCCAGGATCCTGGGATCATGACCTGAGCTGAAGGCAGAGGCTTAACCAACTGAGCCACCCAGGCATCCCCATAACTGACATTTTTAAGAGTAAAGGCCACTAGTTTTGTTTTCTCTTATTTTGGAGCATATTATTACATACTCAACAGATTTTACTTTTTCTAGTATGTTATGCAGTTAGAATCTTCAGTAGACAAAACTAGGAAATGTGTTTTCAAAAATCATCAGTTTATATTGGTGTTTTATTTTTTTTCAAAGATTTTATTTATTTTTTTATTTATTTGACAGACAGAGATCACAGGTAGGCAGAGAAGCAGGCGGAGAGAGAGGAGGAAGCAGGCTCCCTGCTGAGCAGAGAGCCTGATGTGGGGCTCGATCCCAGGACCCTGAGATCATGACCTGAGCCGAAGGCAGAGGCTTAACCCACTGAGCCACCCACGTGCCCCTATTGGCATTTTATTTTAATTTAACTTATTTTTTTAGAGGAGATTGATTGATTGATTGATTTAATGAGAGAGAAAGAGTGTGTGCCAGGTGGGGAGGAGCAGAGGGAGAGAAACTTCAGCAGACTCTGCGCTTTGCATGGAGCCCAACGTGGGGCTGGATCCCATGACTGAGATCTCAGTGAGCCACAACCAGGAGTTGGACGCTTAAGCAGCTGCACCACACAGGTGCCCCTCTTTTTTTATTTAATTATTTTTTAAGATTTTAGTTTAAAGTAATTTATACATCTAATATGGGGTTCAAGCTTACAACCCAGAGATCAAGAATTGGCATGCACCACTGACTGAGCTAGTCAAGTGCCCCTCCCCTACATTGGTATTGTATTTTTATTTATTTATTTTTAAGAGCGGTAAGAGACGGAGAGAGAGAGAGAGTGAGCTGTGTGTGTGAACAGGGGCAAGGGGCAGAGGGAGAGGGAGGGAATCTTTTTTTTTTTTTTAAAGATTTTTTTTATTAGAGAGAGAGGGAGAGAGCTATGCATGCGTAGAGGGAAAGGGAGAAGCAGACTTCCTGCTGAGCAGAGAGCCTGAAGCCAGGCTTGATCCCAGGACCCTGAGATCACAACTTGAGTTGAAGGCACACTCTTTTTTTAAAATTTATTCCTTTATCAGAGAGAGAGAGCACAAGCAGGCAGAGGGAGAAGTAGGCTTCCCACCAAGCAGGGAGGCTGAGGCGGGACTTGATCCCACAACCCTGGGATCATGACCCGGGCCAAAGGCAGGCACTTAACGGACTGAGCCATCCAGGCATTCCCCGAAGGCAGACTCTTAAGTGACTGAGCCACCCAGGGACCCTGAAAGAATCTTAAGCTGGGTGTGGAGTGCAGTAGGGCCTCAGTCTCATTACCCTCAGATCATGAGCTGAGCTGAAATCAAGATCTGGAGGCCTAACTGACTGAGCCACCCAGGCGCCCTCTCCCACCCACCTCATACTGGCATGTTTTTTTCATATTATTTGAAATTCAGATCACAGTTAACATTATTATTGGATTTCCAGCAAAGAAAGTAGAGTCAAGTTTACAGTGCCAGTACTATTACTAGCAGCCCTACTGAGTATAGGTGATTTCAGTCCTCATTTTCCTTAGAATGTATCCTACTAAAGATGAACAGGTAGAGAACTGTGTTCAGAGTTACTTAAAGTAACACTCTAAAAAAAGAAAAAAAAAAAAAGATTATTTATTTATTTATTTATTTGAGAGAGTGAGCAGGGGGGAGGGGTAGAGGGAGAGAGAGAAGAAGACTCTCTTCTGAGCAGGGAGCCTGATGCAGGGCTTATGACCTGAGTGGAAGGCAGATGCTTAACTGACTGAGCCATCCAGGTTCCCCATAACACTTTTTTTTCTACTTGGTCAGTTTGATTTTTTAAAATTAATTAATTTATTTTTTTTTAAAGATTTTATTTATTTATTTGACAGAGACCACAGGCAGGCAGAGAGAGGAAGGGAAGCAGGCTCCCCGCCGAGCAGAGAGCCCGATGTGGGGCTCGATCCCAGGACCCCGGGATCATGACCGGAGGCGAAGGCACAGGCCTCAACCCACGGAGCCACCCAGGCGCCCCTGATTTTTTTTTTTTTTAATGATTTTATTTATCTGAGAGAGAGTGCGCGCGTAAGCAGAGGAAAGGAGGGTAGGGGCAGGGGGAGAGGGACAAGTAGTCTCTCACAGAGCCCCATGCAGGGCTCAGTCCCAGGATCTTGAGATCGTGACCTAAGCCGAAGATAGATACTTAACTCATTAAGCCACCCAGGCTCCCCTGGTTTTATTAGTTTTTTTTTTTTTTTTTTTAAGATTTTATTTATTTATTTGACAGAGAGATCACAAGTAGGCAGAGAGGCAGGCAGAGAGAGAGGAGGAAGCAGAGCCGAGCAGAGAGCCCGATGTGGGGCTCGATCCCAGGACTCTGAGATCATGACCCGAGCTGAAGGCAGCGGCCCAACCCACTGAGCCACCCAGGCGCCCCTGGTTTTATTAGTTTTGATTAGTTTGACTTTGTTTGCATTCATTATTGGGGTATGCCTTTCTTCTTCTTTTTTTTTAAGGGAATTTTTAATTTTTTATTTTCTAAAGATTTTGTCTCTTTACTTGACAGCTAGAGAAGGAACACAAGCACAGGGAATGGGGGAGTGAGAGAGGGAGAAGCAGGCTTCCCACCAAGCAGGGAGCCCAATGTGGGCTCTATCCCAGGACTCTGGGATCATGACCTGAGCCAAAGGCAGACACTTAACTACTGAGCCACCCAGGCGCCCCGACCTTTATTCTTCTTGATTTAATTTTTAATTTTTTTTTTGTGTGTGTGTATATATATATATATATATATATATATATATTTAAGTCTTTATTCGAGGGCATAAGTGACAGAAAGAGCAGGAGGAGGGGAAGAGGGAGAGGGAGAAGCAGACTCCCTGCTGAGCATGAAGCCTGGGGATATGGGGACTGGGAACGGGATGTGGGGTCCTGGGGATGTGAGGTTCAATCTCAGGACTATGGGATCATGACCTGAGCTGAAGGCAGACTCTTAACTGACTGAGCCACCCAGACTTGATTTAATTTTTTTTATTTTGTGAAGATTTTATTTATTTATTTGACAGAGAGGGACCCAGCGAGAGAGGAAACACAAGCAGGGCTAGTGAGAGAGGGAGAAGCAGGCTTCCTGCTGAGCAGGGAGCCTGATGTGGGACTTGATCCCAGGACCCTGGGATCATTACCTGAGCTGAAGGCAGATGCTTAACAACTGAGCCACCCAAGCGCCCTGATTTATTTATTTATTTATTTTTAAGATTTTTTTTTTGATTTATTTATTTGACAGAGATCACAAGTAGCTTTCTGCCTACTTGTGATCTCTGTCAAATAAATAAAATATTTGATTAAATATATCAAATATTTACATGGTTTAAAAGATAAAACCAGGGGCGCCTGGGTGGCTCAGTGGGTTAAAGCCTCTGCCTTCGGCTCAGGTCATGATCTCAGGGTCCTGGGATCGAGCCCCACATCGGGCTCTGTGCTCAGCAGGGAGCCTGCTTTCTCCTCTCTCTCTCTGCCTGCCTCTCTGCCTACTTGTGATCTCTTGTCTGTCAAATAAATAAATAAAATCTTAAAAAAAAGATAAAACCACATTGAAAGAATACTTAAGTCTCTAGGCCTTCCATTCCCATTCTCACTCACCCAATGTATGTATGTATGTATGTATGTATGATTTTCCTTTTGTAAAAACTTGTGACCTTTTTTTAAATTGTAAAAAAAATTTATCATCTTAACCATTTTTTAAGTGTATAGTCAGTAGTGCTAAGTACATTCATTTGTGGCACAGATTTGAGAATTTTTTCATCTTGCAAAATTGAAACTCTACTTGTGGAACAACTTTCCATTTCTCCCTCCTCCTGTTCCTGGCAGTCACTGTTCTACTTTATGTTTCTGTGAGTTTGATTAGTTTAGATACCTCATAATGATTGAAATCATGGATTATTTCTTTTTGTGGCTGATATATTACACTTAAACCATAATGTCTGCAAGGTTCATCCATGTTGTAGCATGTGACAGGATTTCCTTCCTTTGACAGCTGAACAATATTCCATTGTATGTATATACCACATTATGTTTATCCATTCATCCATTGCTCATCTACCTTTTGGCTGTTGTGAATAGTGCTGCTATGAGAATGGGTGTCCAATCTGTTCAAGATCCTGCGTTCATTCTTTTGGATATATACTCGGAAGTGGGATTTCTGGATCATATGGTAGTCTATTTTTAATTTTTTGAGGAGCTTCCATCCCATTTTCCATAGTGATAATACCATTTTACCATCCTACTAATAGTGTAAAAGGGTTCCAGTTTCTTCACATTCTCACTAACACTTATTTCTTTTTTCTTAGAGATTTTATTTATTTATTTGACAGAGAGTAAGAGATCCTAAGTAGGTAGAGAGGCAGGCAGGGGGCGGGTGGAATGCAGGGTCCCTGCTGGGCAGAGAGTGCTATGTGGGACTTGATCCCAGGACCCTGAGATCATGACCTGAGCTGAAGGCAAATGCTCAACCACCTGAGCCACCCAGGTGCCCCTTACTTAGTGTTTTTTTGATAGTAGTCATTCTAATAGGTGTGAGGTGATTCCTCATTCTGTGTTTTGTTTTTTTTTTTTTTAAGATCTTATTTGAGAGTGAGAGCTTAGTGCATGAGCAGCAGGGAGGGGCAGAGGGAGAAGAAGCAGACTCCCTAAGCAGGGAGCCCAACATAGAGATCAGTCCTAGGACCCTGAGATAGTAACCTGAGCCGAGGGGCACGTGGGTGGCTCAGTCAGTTAAGTGTCTGCCTTTAGCTCAGGTCATGATCCTGGGGTCCTGGGATTGAGCTCTGTGATGGGCTCCTTGCTCAGTGGGTTGTCCACTTCTCCCTTTTCCTCTGCTCTTCCCCTCTGCTTGTGCTGGCGCGGGATCGTTCTCTCTCTCTCTCCCTCCTTCTCGAATAAATAAATATTTAAAAAAGGAAGTAACCTGAGCCACCCAGGTGCCTCCCTCATTTTGGTTTTAATTTGCATTCATCTCATGATCAGTGACATTGAGCATCTTTTCATTTGTTCATTGGCCATTTATATCATCTTTAGACAAATGTCTATTCAAGTCCTTTGCCCCAATTTTAATTGGGTTATTTATTTTTTTTGTTGAGTTGTAGGAGTTTTTTTATCCATTCTGGATAATTAACCCTTTATTGGATATGTGATTTTCAAATACTTTTCCCCATTCTGTAGGTTGCCTTTTTACTCTGTTGATTATATCCTTTGCTAAACAAACGTTTTAAAGTTTGGTGTTTACCTTTTGTGTGTGTGACCCCATTCTTTTTCTACCTAACGATACATCCAAGAAATCATTCCATATCCAGAGCTCCCCCCTTCCTCAAACCTGCCCCATGATAATGTGATTTATAATAAGAAATGTATATATATATTGTGCGTGCACTCTCTAAGAGATATCTTTTCAGATACTTTGCCTTTTTAAAAAATTGGGTTGTCTTTTTATTATTGGGTTGTAAGAGTTATCTGTATATTCTAAATGCTACAGATCCCTTACCAGATCTATGATTTGAAGAAATTTTCTCTCATTTTGTGGATTGTCTTTTTACTTTCTTGATGGTGTTATTGAAGCACAAGGGTAATTTTGGTGATGTTCAGTTTGTCTATTTTTTCTTTTGTTGGTTGTGCTTTTGGTGTCATATCTTTTTTTTCTTTTAAGATTTTATTTTTAAGTAATCTTCATCCATCATGGGGCTCAAACTCACAACCTGGAGATCAGGAGTTGCATGCTCTGCCTAATGAGCCAGCCAGGCACCCTTTGGTGTCATATTTAAAGAAGGCTTTGTCTAACCTGTAGTCATGAATATATATATTTGCTGTATTTAATGCATTTAGCAATTGGTTAAACAGTTGATTTACCCATCCAAGAATGTGGATTGTTGTTCGTGGTTGATTATGACTTCGGCTTTTTGGTTAGAAAGTTATAGAGAGTTACTTTGTGGTTAAACATCTATAAGCTTTTGGGGCACCTAGGTGACTTTGTTGGTTTAGCATCTGCCGTAGGCTCCTGGGATTGAGCGCCACATCCGGCTCCCTGCTCAGTGGGGAACCTGCTTCTTCCTCTCCTCTCCTGTTCTCTCTCTCTAAATACATAATTTTTTTTTTTTAAGATTTTATTTATTTATTTGACAGAAATCACAAGTAGGCAGAGAGGCAGGCGGTTTGGGGGGAGGGGGAGGCAGGCTCCCTGCCGAGCAGAGAGCCCGATGCGGGGGCTCGATCCCAGATGCGGGGCTTGATCCCAGGACCCCGGGATCATGACCCAAGCCGAAGGCAGAGGCTTAATTAACCCACTGAGCTACCCAGGCACCCCGGTGTAGTTTTTTTTTAAGCTCTTTAAATATTTGATTAAGTCTCAGTTTATTGTATCCTTAATAACCACTGTATATTTGAGATCCAGACTGTTTTGGAGGGAAATACCAAATTAAGAGAGTATGCATTATAGAGTAATTAAAGACACTGTATATGCCAAATACTGAGGAGCTTGTTAGGCCAATATGGGTTAAAGAACTAGAAACTAAGAACTACTATTTCAAAATCAGGAGGTACTCAAAGCCTTCAGCTTGTCATTTCATCTTGCTGTTGAGAAACTTAAAATATTCAGGACCATCTCTTTAGGATTGTTGCTTTGGGAATGATTTTTTTGTTAAGTGCTTTTGTCTGCAATTTAGGTATTTGTTCTTAACCTTCAGTTTAGTTGTTAAACTAGGTTAAAAACGAGCTGCAAGAAACTTTGGAAGATTCTTACCTGCTGTGTATGTAATCTTGAAATTATAGAATTGTTTTATTTCTGGGGGTCATTAAATCTAGACCTTTTAATTGGAAGACAAACAGGATTGAAGAAATTAAATTTATTTGTAGTCACATAGTGGCAGATTCCAGGTCATCTGAATACTAGTTTAGTGTTTTTTTCCACTTCTACAGGAAAACCCAGAGCATTTCATCGTATAATTCGGAAGGGCTTTTTGGTTCATTGTCTTTGGGAGAGAGCTAAAGTTAAAACAGTTACATACCTAGAAGAGCCTTAAATAGGAAAATCTTCCCATCAGGAATTAAGAAATTACATTGTTTTGTGGTGCTTAAACTGTTACATACAGCTCTGTTTAGAATTGGTTACCGGTAAGGACTTTGGTGTACTTTTGTTTTAGTAATGCAGTGATTTTCAACTTTTTTTTTTTTTTTTAAGATTTTATTTATTTATTTCACAGAGAGAGATCACAAGTAGGCAGAGAGGCAGACAGAGAGAGAGAGGAGGAAGCAGGCTCCCCGCTGAGCAGAGAGCCCCATTCGGGGCTTGATCCCAGGACCCTGGGACCATGACCCGAGCTGAAGGCAGAGGCTTTAACCCACTGAGCCACCCAGGCGCCCCAATAAAGAGTATTTTTCACCCACGTTTACTGCCCATAGTGCTCATTTCCAGTTATATTTTTTTACATCTGTTTTGCGCCCAGAGTAGATATTTCCAGTTTTGTGTGTGACCATGTTTCTAACACTGTAGTTAGTAGTGTTATTTTTATAAGTTATTTTGTTTTTATGCATTCACTCATTCATTTGTGTACAGTATGCATGTGTTAAAAATGTAAAAGGTACAAGAGGATGTACATTGAATCTGTCTTCTTCCTGCAGTTGTCTTCTCCTTTTATCTATCTAGTAGCTATCCCTGTTAATAGTTTGTTACAAAATCTTCCAAAGTAATTTTGAGGTATATGTAGCAAATTTATATACTGTAGATGTTCCTTTTTTTGTTTCTTTTCACATGCACACTAATAATCTATACATTGTTTTATAATTTTTTTACATAAGAAAGCATTTGAGGTTTAACATGAAATCGTACAAATAAAATTTGTATAAACACAAATCCACATCAAGTCATAACACAGATAGCAAAAGACAAAGTAAGAACAAAGAAAACTAATTGGTGGCTATTTACAGTTGGACACAGTTGTGTCTTGTATACTAGAAAGTCTTTTACAAAATAATCATCTTAGATCAACAGAAGACCAGTCTTCAATGTCATCCTGCAAGATGGGTTAACTTTAGCAATTTCCTCCAGTTTTCTCCAACGTCCTTCTTTAGTATGGCTGGTAATTGTTTTGGTGATTGCCACCCCCTCGAGATGCCTTGCCATAAGTGCTCTGTTGGCCACTGTAGTCTGCATATCCCTGTCCATATCTATAGTTCCCATAGTTATACCCAGTATAATCATAGCCGTCATAGCCACTATAGTTTTGATCACCGCCATAGGCACTATTGTAATTTCCATATCCTTGTTCATAATAGTTATTAAATCTTTGGTTCCATTTTTGGCCCTGACCTCGTCCACCAGCTGCAGCACCTCTTCCTCTTTGTTGCTGTTCTTGCTGTCTATATACCTCTTTGGGTTGTGCAACTTTGATTTCATACTTCCCAGAACCAATTTGATGATATCTGCTGTCTAAGAATTTCTTTACTGGTTCTTCGTCTGTATATGTGATAAAACAAAATCCTCTTCTTTTCGTTTGTTTTTGTATCCATGGGAAGTTCAATATATTCAATCTCTCCAAAGTCTCCAAAATATTCTTGAATTTTTCTTCAGAAGTATCTGGGCTCAGTCTGCCCACAAAAACCTTTTTGGGCCGTTCTTTCCCTTTTAAAGCTTTGGCCCTTTTGGGGTTCTATCAATTTGCCATCCAGTTTGTGTTCTTTCAGTTCCAAAACCTTATCAACACTAGCAGCATCTTTGAAAAGCACAATTCCAAATCCTCTTGATCTTCCAGTCACCGGATCTGTTTTAATTGTACAGTCCACAAGTTCCCCAAATCCAGACAAATACTCAGTCATCTTTCTTGCTTGTATCCCAGCTCAAGCCTCCAATAAACATTTTACCGTCATCCTGCTGATTCTTCCTTGCGTTGATCTTGGATCCCTCTGCGAATTTCTCTCGTTGCTGTACTGGTTCATGTCCTCCATGGTGGCAGAGTTGTCGGCCAGGGGGTGCTGGCGCGCAGTCCGGGTCACCTGCTTTATAATTTTTTAAAAAGATTTTATTTATTTATTTGACACAGAGATACAGCAAAACAGGGAACACAAGCAGGGGGAGTGGGAGAGGGAGAAGCAGGCTCCCCACCAAGCAGGGAGACTGATTTGGGGTCGATTCCAGGGCCCCAGGATCATGACCTGAGCCGAAGGCAGACACCCAACAACTGAACCACCCAGGTGCCCCATATACTTTGCTTTTTCTGACTTGATGATATATTTGAAGATCCTAAATAGAACTACCTCCTTTATGAAAGTTGCATAATATGCATTGTATGTATATTTTATGGTTTTCTTTTATATGGTTTACTTTTACTAGTCCTCTCCTTAACAGACAAGTGTGGTTTCCACTCTGGTTATTGCAAAAGGTGCTTCACTGAATAACCTTATGCACATATGATCGCATACATGTAGGGATAAATTTAGGGAAGTGGAATTGCTTGGTCAAAGTATGTGCACTATTAGTGTATGAATATGGTGGTTTTACTCACATTAACACTCATATTATGGTTTTTGCTTTTGTTTTTAAGTTCTTATTTTTTAGAGAGATTGAGTATGCAAGCGGGGTGGGGCAGAGGGGTTGATCCCAGAACCCTGAGATAATGAGTTGAAGTCAGACACGGAACTGGTGAACCACTCAGGCATCCCTCCTTTTTTTTTTTTTTTTTAAAGATTTTATTTTACGTAATCTCTATACCCAGCTTTGGGCTTTAACTAACAACCTTGAGATCAAGAGTCGCTTCTCCACTGACTGAGCCAGCCGGGTGCCCCTGGATTTTGCTTTTTTGTGTGATGTTGCTTCTCAGTAAGTGATGAGGAGTCTTTTTTTTTTTTTTTTTTTTTTTAAGAATTTTACTTATTTATTTTAGAGAGCGAGCAAGAGTGCGTGGGAGTGGGGAGCAGAGGGAGAGAGGGACAAGCAGATTCCATGCTGAGTGTGCAGCCTGGTGTGGGGCTTGATCCTAGGGCCCTGAGACCATGACCTGAGCTGAAACCAAGAGTCAGATGCTCAACTGACTGAGCCACCCAGGCACTCAGAGGAGTCATTCTTATCAGGAGTAATGACGGGAATTTATCCCTTTTTGATAATTATTTTTAAGGATTTTTAATTTATTTGACAGAGAGAGAGATCACAAGTAGAGAGAGAGAGAGAGAGGAGGAGGAAGCAGGCTCCCTGCCTAGCAGAGAGCCCGATGCAGGACTCGATCCCAGGACCCTGAGATCATGACCTGAGCTGAAGGCAGAGGCTTAACCCACTGAGCCACCCAGGCAGCCCCCCCTTTTTGATAATTTTTATGGGATACATAAATGGGATACATTTTTGCATAGTAAAATGTTATGCAGCTCATTGAATACACTATGTAAGGTAGACCCTGAAAGGTAGTTCATTAGAATCTTGTTTTGTATAGGCAAAAACTTCAGATTTTATTTTATTTTAATATTTTTTTTAAGATTTTTTTATTTGTTTATTTGACAGAGAGAGAGAACAAGCAAGGGGAGCAGCAGAAATTCACATTTCTAAAATTCAGACTTTTTTACTTAAATTTCTGGGGTGAGTCATCATTGTCTCCAACACTAGTGTTGTACTCTCTGGACCCCATGGGGTATTTTTTTTCCCAGGAAAAATGTAAATACTCATATTTGAATTTTTGCAGCTTGAGGTAGGGGGTGTCTTTGAAGTCCTTTTGCCTATTTACATATCCATAGACCCCAGGTAAGGCTTCTTGCACTATTTGATAGATTTAGAATGTTTTTAGCATGTCTAGATTGGTATAAGACGAATTTCAGACTCCACCTCCAATATATGAACTTAGAGGTTTTCAGCTTTTTCCTCTGCTGCTCCCTCTTAACACCTACCCTGTCCGTGAACCATTTTAAAAACTCAGGTGCACCTGAAATGAATATAGTGTTATATGTCAGTTGTGTCTCAGTTAAAACAGAAACCTTTTAATCCTATTGCTATTTCCTCTGCCTGGAATCCACCTCCTCCCCTTTTTCCAGTTTGTATATTCCTTCTTTTATCCCTGCATACTTTAATTTGCCCAGAACTTTTCTCTTTTACGTCTGTGCTCCCCCCAGTCATTAATTCTTGTTTCTTCCCATAGCAGTTCCCTCATAGCATTTAAAAAAGATTCCTTCATGGGGCGTCTGGGTGGCTCAGTGGGTTAAAACCTCTGCCTTCGGCTCAGCTCATGATCCCAGGGTCCTGGGATCGAGCCCCGAATCGGGCTCTCTGCTCAGCGGGGAGCTTGCTTTCTCCTCTCTCTCTCTCTCTGCCTGCCTGCCTACCTGTGATCTCTCTCTGTCAAATAAATAAAAATCTTAAAAAAAAAAAAAAAGATTCCTTCAGGGTGCCTGGGTGGCTCAGTCGGTTAAGGCTTTGTCTTCGGGCAGGTCATGATCCCAGGGTGCTGGGATTGAGCCCCACATCGGGCTCTGTACTCAGCAGGGAGCCTACTTCTCCCCCTCCTGTTCCTCCTGCTTGTGCTCTCTCCCTCTCCCTCTGTCAAATAAATAAATAAATAAATCTTAAAAAAAGTAATCTTCCAGTATGCATTTATTAAGGTCACTAGATCATCACATACTTATTGAGTACCTGCTGGGTTCCAGGTCCAGTTTTGTTTGTTTTGGTGTTAAAATATGCTTAATAAAAAATTGACCATTTTAACTTTATTTTTTTTTCTTCCAGTGAAATTAACATTTTTAAGTATACACTTGTTTGACATTAAATACGTTAACAGTGTTTTACAACCATCTATCTCCAGAACCCTTTCAGCTTCTCTAATGGAAACTTTGTACCCATTAAACATTAACTCCCTGTTCTTCACTCCCTTAGCCTGTGACAAGCACTGTTCTGTTTTCTGTCTCTATGAGTTTGATTACTCTAGAAACCTCATATAGCAAATGTTTCCTAATTCATTCTGTGAAATCAGTATTACCCTAATACCAAAACCACATAAAGATCATACAGGAGGAAAACTATAAGTCAGTATTTTTCATGAATATAAATGTAGACATTCTCAACAGAATAACCAGTTGAATCTAATGGTGAATAAAAAGAATTATACACATTATGACGATGTGGGGTTTCAGGTTTGCAAGCCTGGTTTAGCACTCAAAAAAACTCATACATCATATGAGTTATGAAGAAAATTTATATTTAGAGATTACTAAATCATGCATTATATTAATACATGCAGAAAAGCTCCTGACAACATTCAGCATCTATTCATGATAAAATGTTCAGCAAAGCAGACATGGTGGGGATATCCTCAGTTTGATACGGTGCATCTACAAAACCTCCACAGCTAACCTCATACTTAAAAGTGAGAAATTATGGGGTGCCTGGGTAGCTTAGTCGGTTAAACATCTGACTGTGGCTCAGGTCATGCATGATCTTGGAGTTCTGGGATCAAGCCCTGCCTCTGGCTGCCTGCTCAGCAGGGAATCTGCTTGTCCCTCTCCCCCTGCCCTTCCCCCTGCTCACGCTCCTTGCTCTCTTGTTCTCTCAAATAAAAAGTAAAATCCCATCACCTCCCAATTTGTTATAATTTTAAAATATTTTGTTTCTCTGTTAGTTTGCTAGGGCTGCCATAACACAACTGTGTGGCTTAAATAGTCATTTATTGTCTTAGAGTTCTGAAGAACAGGTGACTGAGATCAAGGTGTCAGTAGGGCCTTGTTCCCTCTGATGGTGTTAGGGAATAATCTGTTCCAGGCCTCTCCTAGTTTCTGGTAGTTCCTTAGCTTGTGCCAGTATAACTCCATTCTTTATGTGTGTCCAAATTTCTCCTTTTTATCAGGACACTAATCCTATTGAATTACAGACTCCTCCTACTCCATATGACTTCATCTTAACTAAGGACATCTGGAATGTCTCTATGTCCCAATAAGGTGCTAAGGGTTAGGACTTCAACATGGGGATTTTGAGGAGGGGATGTAATTCAACCAATAACATTCTGTCTCTGCATTCATACGTACATATATACATATTTTTTAACTGTTTGAGAGTAATTTCAGACAGCATGATACCAAATGCTTCATTCAGTATGCAGTAGCAACATGCAGTATCACATCTAAGAAAATTTGTCCTAATTCCCTATTATTATGTAATATCTGCTCTACATTCAACTGATCTTTGGTAGACCTTGTTTTTTCAAGCCCCAGGACCAGTCATCCTACTTTTTAATTTTTCATACATACACTTTTAATTTTTTTATTTAAAAAATTTTTGTTTTTTCTTAAAGGTTTTTTTTGTTTGTTTTTGTTTTTAATTTAAGAGAGCGAGTGAGCACAAGCAGGGGAAAGGGGCAGAAGGAAAGGGAGCTGGATGCCAGGCTGGATCCCAGTGTTATGGGATCATGACCTGAGCCAAAAGCAGATGCTTAATTGACTGAGCCACCTAGGTGTCCCTCTTTTTTTGTTTTTAAAGATTTATTCGTTTTAGAGAGCGAGCACGCTCGTGTGCGCACACGCACATTAATGGGCGGAGGGGCAGAGAGAGGGAGACAAGCAGACTCCCTGCCCATTCCACAGCCCAGGATGGGAGCTTCATCTCACAACTCTGAGATTATGACCTGAGCCGAAATCAAGAGTCAGATGTTGAACCGACAGAGCCCCCCATTGGTACCCTCATACCCTTTCTTTTTAAGACATTCTCACTGAGATATTTCAATAGCAAATCAGGTCTCTATGCTCTGCCAGCCTGTTGAGGAGGAGTAGAAACCATTTGCTTTCTCTGTCCAGGAGTCTTAACAAAGGAGACCTGTCTCTTGGCGGATAGTTAAGAGGGTGGTTAACATTAATTAATCGTCTCTGTTAACAGTTATTCCCGCGAATGAACTTTCTCGCTTTGTGTATCTCAAGTATTGTCTCCCCCCACCGAAAAATGTTTGTTTTACATGTGCAGCACATACTCAGTATTTTAAGTTTAGATTATCTGGAACATACCTTTTCAATTTGGTGATAATTCTCTTAGCTCATTGCTTGTAATATACAAACAGAAAAATTAATGTTCTGTGAGCAAATACTTTCTGCTGCATAGTTAATACTTTTTCCTTTGTAACTAATAAATATCTTGGAGGAGATACTTTGGAATTATGTAAGTACTTGTTCTCAAGCTTTTGCCCACTAATTTTAGCATCCATTGGTGGAACCTGTATGCAGCAAGTATTATTGGGTGTTTCAGTAGTGATTTTCTGTTATATATTTTAACGTATATCTGTGATAATTCTTACATGTATGCAAGGCATTGGAAATACAGAGACTAAAAGCATTCAGTCCTGCAGTGAGTGCCTGGGTGGCTCAGTCAGTTAAGGGACTGCCTTTGGGTCAGGTCCTGATCCCAGTGGGGAGCCTGGTTCTTGCTCTTCCTCTGCCCCTCCCCCACTGCACACGTGTGTGCATATGCGCGTTCTCTTTCAAATAAAATCTTTAAGAAAAATTAGAAACATTCAGTCCTTGCTTACATGTAATTTGCAGTTTAGGCAGAAAGATAGACATGTGGGGTTTTGTCAGTGAGATACATGTTTTCTAGGATTATACATAATATATTTTGGGAGTGTAAAGACTGAATAAATTGAGCATAATCATGAATTAACAAAATTAATTTAGAACATCAGTATAGGAATATGCTAACAATGGTTGTGAGAATATTGGGCAAAGTTAGAGATTTTTCTTTTTAAAGATTTTATTTATTTATTTGACAGAGAGAGAGGGAACACAAGCAGGGGTAGCAAGAGGGAGAGGGAGAAGCAGGCTCCCTGCTGAGCAGGGAGCCCGATGTGGGGCTCCTCGATCCCAGGATCCTGGGATCATGGCCCGAGCTGAAGGCAGACGCTTAACCGACTGAGCCATCCAGGTGCCCCAAAGTTAGAGATTTTAGAAGACTATTTTATTTATTTATTTATTTATTTATTTATATTTATTTAAAAGATTTTATTTATTTATTTGTCAGAGAGAGAGAGAGAGCGAGCGAGCACAGACAGAGTGGCAGGCAGAGGCAGAGGGAGAAGCAGGCTCCCCACAGAACAAGGAGCCCGATGTGGGACTCGATCCCAGGACGCTGGGATCATGACCTGAGCCGAAGGCAGCTGCTTAACCAACTGAGCCACCCAGACGTCCCTATTTATTTATTTTTAAAGAATTTATTTGTTGGAGAGAGAGACAGGGAGAGAGAAAGAAAGTGGGTGAGCACAAGCAGGGCGAGTGGCAGGCAGAGGGAGAAGTGGGCTTCCCACTGAGCAAGGAAACTGATATGGGACTTGATCCCAGAACCCTGGGATCATGACCTGAGCTGAAGGCAAATGCTTAATGGACTGAGCCACCCAGGTGTTCCCCAGAAGAGTATTTTAGAAAGAAAAACATTTTAAAAAGAAAACACCTGGGTGGCTCAGTGGGTTAAAGCCTCTGGCCTTCAGCTCAGGTCATGATCTCAGGGTCCTGGGATCGAGTCCCACTTTGGGCTCTCTGCTCGGCAGGGAGCCTGCTTCCTCCCCTCTCTCTGCCTGCCTTTCTGCCTACTTGTGATCTTTTGTCTGTCAAATAAATAAAATCTGTAAAAAAAAAAAAATCACTCCTACCTTCTCATAAAAGTGATTCATATCTATTGTAGATAGTTTGAAAGAACTGAAGGTATAAAGAAGACAGCCAAATTTTACTGTAACTCCCATGCGTTGTTACTTTTCTTTTATGTTCCTTTCTATTTTGAGGGGCTTTTTTTGTTCTGTTTTATGGAATGTTTCATGAATTTGCATGTCATCCTTGTGCAGGGACCATGCTAATCTTCTCTGTATTGTTCCCAGTTTTAGTAAATGTACTGCTGAAATGAGCATCCATTTTTTGACTTTTGCACAAAAGTATATGGTTCTTTTAAAGTATTTACACTCTGGATTTTTTTATTTACACTGATTTTTTCCACTTAACGTTGGGTCATGAAGTTTGTTTAAAATATTTCAAGATTTTTAGTGATTATATAAAATTTCATGTTATAGATTGGCAAAGGTTACTAGTTATTTCTTTCTGGTTGCCTGTGCCCGTGAACTTGACTGAAAGACTTTTTGCGAAACAAAATATTTTATTAGTCTACATTGATCTCTATTAAATCATAGAATGGTTTTCTGAAATTTATTTTTTAAAAAGATAGTATTTATCTGAGATAGCACAAGTGGGCAGGGCAGTGGGGAGGGGCAGAGGAAGAGGGAGAAGCAGGCTCCCTGTTGAGCAGGGACTTCCTTATGGGTTTGAGTCATGACTTGAGCTGAAGGCAGACCCTTAACTGGGCTGAGCCACCCAGGCACCCCAAGTGGTCCTTAATCGTATTCCTTCTTTTGGGGCACCTGGGTGGCTCAGTGGGTTAAAGCCTCTGCCTTCGGCTCAGCTCATGATCCCAGGGTCCTGGGATCGAGCCCCGCATCGGGCTCTCTGCTCAGCGGGGAGCCTGCTTTCTCCTCTCTCTCTCTGCCTGCCTCTCTGCCTACTTGTGATCTCTGTCAAATAAATAAATAAAATCTTTTAAAAAAAATCTTATTCCTTCTTTTTAGAGATCAACGTGTCAAAAATTTCTCTAGCATAGGCAGGGATCAGAGCCTTAAATAGAGTCAAATTTAGCTTGCCTAGTTTCGTTCTTTGTATTCTAGTGATACTGTATCCCCATCCCCCAAACTTAAGTGTTCTGTGGAGGAGTTGCAAGTAGGCGTTACAAATATATTAGATTGGTACAACTTTGCTGTATATCTTTTTCCCCCCAAAGATTTTACTTATTTATTTGAGAGAAAGAGTACGAGCAGGGGGAGAGGCAGAGGGAGGGGTAGAAGCAGTCTCCCCACTGAGCAGGGAGCCAAACATGGTGCTTAATCCCACGATCCCAGGATCATGAATTGAGCTGGAGGCAGATGCTGAACTGACTGAGCCACTCAGGCGCCTTTTTGTTGTATGTCTTGAACTTCCTTCTAAGATGTGACTTGAGCTCTGCAGGTGCTTCAGTTCTATTATTTTCCCCATTGAATAGTATAAGTATTTCCAACTCCAGTTGATTATTGTTATTCATGGCAGTTACATTCTATGATGTTGCAGACACTGAATTAGCAAATACTGAATGGTTTTTTCCAGGGGAAATGCAGAGTTAGATTCCTGTGAGCCTCTGGCGACATTTGCAGTAAAGCCAATTGAGACATAATCTTATGTGTGCTTCTGTTTAAAGATACCTTATTTAATGCATATTGTTGATCCATTAACTTTGAATTCATGGGCAGTAGTATTAGTTACAGCTCATGTCTGAACCAGGCCTGCGTACTTTCTCCATTAAGGCACATCACAGCCTTCTAGAGCTTAGGAACACTAGATAGCACTTCAGCACAACACTTGGAGACAATTTCAAGCAGTGAAATTAAAAAAAACAACAAAATGTGTAAAACTTTACACTCAGTGGATTGTAAAAAGGACACCTGTTTACAGTATGAGAGCTGAAACAAGAAGGCACAGCATTGCCTGGTTAGACCTCAGCTGGGAACTTGAGCTCTGGGTCAGTTCAAGTTTTTCTTTACTTTCTATGTCTACAAGTGATGCCAAAGATTTGGGGCTACAGATAAATTTTACCAAGTAGATAAATTTGTAAGTGGGGAATCTTTGAATGGAGATCATTGTAGTTTGAGCAAAGGGAAACCATAAACTGTTTTTCCTATTAAGCTGTTTGTTGTTGTTGTTAACTGCGGGGATGTAAGAAGTATGTTTTTTCGTTTAAAATTCAAACAGCTGAATTGTGTACTGAGTTTTTTCCCCCTGAGCCTAGTCATATAGGAGGCAAATGACAATGACCTAACTATACATTTATTCCCCAAAGCAGTACACAAAAGACATGAAGAAAGAATGTAAATGTGCATAGAGGTGGGAGTAAAAGTGGTTAATAAAATGGAAAAAAGTATTTAACCTTTTATTTTTATTTATTTTTTTAAAAGATTTTATTTATTGAGAGAGAGAGAGAGAGTGAGAGAGTGCGCAAGCACGGGGAGTGGCAGAGGGAAAGGGAGAAGCAGGCTCCCTACTGAGCAGGGAGTCCTATGGGGGGCTCTATCCCAGGACCCTTGGGATCATGACCTGAGCCAGAGGCAGATGCTTAACCGACTGAGCCACCCAGGTGCCCCCAGTGTTTAATCTTTTGTTAATAAGAAAACTAAAATAGAGCCTAGAAGAAGTGCTTTTTTTTTTTTTTCCCTAAGTCAGCAAAGATTCTTTCGACTTAAAGCTTTATGTACGATGATGATTGGTGCAATTTGAGTTTTAGAGGGATATGTTTTAAAAACAATTCACGAGGGGTGCCTGGGTGACTCAGTGGGTTAAAGCCTCTGCCTTTGGCTTGGGTTATGATCCTAGGGTTCTGGGATGGAGCCCCACATCGGGTTCTCTGCTCAGTTGGGAGCCTGCTCCCCGCCCCCCTGCCTGCCTCTCTGCCTGCTTGTGAGCTCTCTCTGTCAAATAAATAAATAAAATCTTAAGAAAAACAAAAACAAAACAGTTCACTGGGCGTCTGGGTGGCTCAGTAGGTTAAGCATCCGGTTTTGGCTCAGGTCATGATCCCGGGGTTCTGGGATGGAGCCCCATGTTGGGCTCCCTGCTCAGCGGGGAGTCTGCTTTTCCCTTTGCCCCTCCCCTGCTTGTGTTCTCTCTCTCTCAAATAAATAAATAAATAAAATCTTAAAAACAAAACAAACAATTCAAATAAAAAAAAAAATTCAAATATCCAGCAACGAGACATGTTTTAAAGGTAAACCATCCAAGTAGTTTTTATTCATTAATATTTATAAATACACAAAGCAGTTTCATTAGAGATTATAGTTTTCCTCTTCAGTTCTAGAAGGGAGGGGGTTAGGAGATGGGGTAACCTGGTGATGGGTATTAAGGAGGACACGTTTTGTGATGAGCACTGGGTGTTATATGCAACTAATAAATTGTTGAACACACATCAAAAACTAATGATGTACTTACTATATGTCGCCTAATTGAACATAATAATAAAAAAATGAAAAAAACCTCAGTGTTCATTATCAGTAGGAATAAAGGTATTTTCTTTACCATAGTAGTAACAAAATAAAATTAGCAATAATTACTTAATATTTATCAAGAATAATTAATTATTCTTAATAATTATAATTAATTATAATTAATATTTTTTAAGAATAAATATTAAGGGACGCCTGGGTGGCTCAGTGGGTTAAGCCGCTGCCTTCGGCTCAGGTCATGATCCCAGCATCCTGGGATCGAGTCCCACATCGGGCTCCTTGCTCAGCAGGGAGCCTGCTTCTCCCTCTGCCTCTGCCTGCCACTCTATCTGCTTGTACTCACTCTCGCTCTCTCTCTCTCTCTCCCTGACAAATAAATAAATAAAATCTAAAAAAAAAAAAGAATAAATATTAAATGTTTATATATTATATATTTTTATATTTTATATATATTTTATATAATATGTAATATATTTATTATATATTTATATATTGTGTATAATATATAATAAATATTTAAAATTAAATATTAAGAATAATACTTATTCTTAATATTTATACTTGATATTCTGTTTATCTTAAGTTTATTCGGTTTATCTTAAGTAAATTCTATTTACTTAATTTTATTTACCCAATTTACCTAATTGAACTGTATAATTCAATAAATAATTTGGTATAACATTATTTTGCACTATATTTTTAAAATTGAGGTACCTTGCATATAATGTCAGTTTCATGTGTACAACATAATGATTTGATATTTGTATATATTGCAAAATGGTCACCACAAATTTAGTTAAAGCCATCACCTTTCATAGTCACAAAGTTTTTTTTTCTTGTGACGAGAACTTATAATCTACTCTTAGCTACTTTCAAATTTGCAGTACAGTATTACTATTATTTAAAAAAATATTTTACTTATTTATTTGACAGAGCACAAGCATGGGGAGTGGCAGGCAGAGGAAGAGGGAGAAGCATCTCCCCGCTAAGCAAGGAGCCCAATGCAGGGCTTGATCCCAGGATCCCGAGACCATGATCTGAGCCAAAGGCAAATGCTTAACCAACTGTGCCACCCAGGTGCCCTGCAGTGCAGAATAATTAATTAGAGTTACCCTAGTGTCCAGTACATTTCCACAAAGTATTTATTTTATAACTAGAAGTTTGTATTTTTTGATTGCCTTCATCCAGTGTCTCCCACCTCCATCCCCCACCTCTGGCAACCGCCAGTCTCTTTTCTTCAGTCTGTGCATGTGGGTATTTTTATTTGTTTCTGATTCCACTTGTACATTTCACCTATACAGTATTTGTCTTTCTCTGATTTATTTCACTTAGCATAATGCCTTTAAGGTCCATCTGTGTTGTCAAAAATGGCAAAATTTCATTCTTTTTTATGGCCAAATCATACTGCATTGCATATTCTCACACACACACACACACACACACACACACACACACATTTTTTTTTTTTTTAAAGATTTTATTTATTTATTTGACAGAGAGATCACAAGCAGGCAGAGAGGCAGGCAGAGAGAGAGGAGGAAGCAGGCTCCCCGCTGAGCAGAGAGCCCGATGCGGGGCTCGATCCCAGGACTCTGAGATCATGACCTGAGCCGAAGGCAGCGGCTTAACCCACTGAGCCACCCAGGCGCCCCAACATTTTCTTTATCCAATTTATCTGTTGATGGACACTTGGGAGGTTGTAAACATGGGTGCATATCTTTTTGAATTAGTAGTTTTGTTTTCTTCAGAGAAATACTCAGAAGTAGAATTGCTGGATTGTAGAGTAGTTCTGTTTTTAATATCTTGAGGAACCTCTACACTGTTTTTCATAGTGGCTGCACCAATTTGCACCAGTTTACATTCACACCAGCAGGGCACAGGGTCTCCCTTTTCTTCACATCCTTGCTGACATTTGTTTAACATTTTTTTTTTTTTTAAAGTCAGGGTTCCAGGGTGCCTGGGTCCAGGCTCAGTCGGTTAAGCATCTGCTTGAGCTCAACTCATGATCCCCGTGGGATTGACCCCTGTGGTTGGGCTCCCTGCTGAGAGGGCAGCCTACTTCTCCCTCTCCTGCTCCCCCTGCTTGTGCTCTCTCTCTCTGTAAAATAAATAAAATCTTCAAAAAAAAAATCACGGTTTCATCAAGGTTAGTTATGTCTCTTTAGTCTCATAATCCAAAATAGGTCTCTCTTTCCTCTTTTCCTCTGAGTATTGCATAAGCACATGTGAAAGGACATCTGTTTTTTGGACAGTCACATTTTCCATTTAAAATTAATTTTGGGGGCATGGTGGGAGGCTGACTCAGTCGAGTGTCCAATTTTTTTTTTAAAGGTTTTATTTATTTATTTGGCAGAGAGATAGAGCACAAGTAGGCAGGGAGGCAGACAGAGATACCATCACTGGTAATGTTTCTGGTATATTTTTCTATAAGTATTATAAGCATTTACAAACGTGTGTTTGTAGTGCCACTGGCCTGCTTTATTCATTCGTTTGTTTCATTCCAAGCAAGATAGCCAACCAAGATAGTTTTATTTATTTGTTCTTTTTTAGATTCTGTACTTTTTTTTTTAAAGATTTTATTTATTTATTTGACAGATCACAAGTAGGCAGAGAGGCAGGCAGAGAGAGAGGGAGAAGCAGGCTCCCTGCGGAGCAGAGAGCCCGATGCTGGGCTCGATCCCAGGACTCTGAGATCATGACCTGAGCCGAAGGGAGAGGCTTTAACCCACTGAGCCACCCAGGCACCCCTAGATTCTGTAGATTTTTGCATTTCCTTCTGGGTTTATATTTATCGAGTTGAAAGCATAGCTTTGGTCATTTTTTTTTTTTTTAAGAGATTTCATTTGTTTATTTGACAGAGAGACACAGCGAGAGAGGGAACACAAGCAGGGGGAGTGGGAGAGGGAGAGGCAGGCTCCCCACTGAGCAGGGATCCTGATGTGGGGCTCAATCTGAGGACCCTGGGATTAGTTGTGGGATCACTACCTGCACCAAAGGCAGACGCTTAACAACTGAGCCACCCAGGTGCCCCAGTTTTTGTCATTTTTATAAGTTAAATCTGGGAAGGTTAGGAATAGGTCCAGTTTTTTTTTTTTTTTTAATTTTTGAAGATTTTATTTATGTATTTGACAGAAAGAGATCACAAGTAAGCAGAGAGGCAGGCAGAGAGAGAGGAGGAAGCAGGCTCTGCTGAGCAGAGAGCCCGATGCGGGGCTCGATCCTAGGACTGTGAGATCATGACCTGAGCCGAAGATAGAGGCTCAACCCACTGAGCCACCCAGGTGCCCCACGTCCAGTTTTCAGTGTTGGGTATAGCTCTTGTGAATAATTTGTAATAATACCTTAGATTGCTAATATACTTCGTAGATTGTGAAAATTTTTTCTGTGCCAGTTATTTGAATTTAACTCTGTATGGCGGTGGTGAGTTTTCAAATTGAAGTCAGAACTGCTTGCTTGCTTCCTTCCTTTCTTTTTTTAAAGATTTTATTTATTTACTTGACAGACAGAGATCACAAATAGGCAGAGAGGCAGACAGAGAGAGAAGAGGAAGCAGGTTCCCTGCAGAGCAGAAAGCCTGATGTGCGGCTCGATCCCAGGACCCTGGGATCATCACCTGAGCCGAAGGCAGAGGCTTTAACCCACTGCACCCCCCCCTCTTTTTTTTTTTTTTTTTTTTTTAGAGATTTTGAGAGAGAGAGAGAGGATGTATGAGTAGTGGGGCCAAGGGTGGGCAGAGGGAGAGGGACAAGCAGACTCCTGCTGAGCTTGGATCCTAACTTGGGGCTTGATTCCAGGACCCCATGATCATGACCTGAGCTGTAGTAGGGCTTAATTGACTGAGCCACTGAGATTCCCCTCAGAACTACTTTCATAATCATACTAAGACATTATAGGTCTTTTACTGTGTTGACATTTGTACTTATGGTGTGAGAGTGGTAATGGTTAAAACTGCTTGCTCCTTAGCATGGTTCAGGGCAGTGGTACCAATCTCTACTATTTTTTTTTTTTTTTTTAAAGATTCTTTTTATTCACTTGACAGAGATCACAAGCAGGCAGAGAGGAGAAAGCAGGCTTCCTGCGGAGTGGAGAGCCTGATGCGGGGCTCGATCCCAGGACCCTGGGATCATGACCTGAGGAGAAGGCAGAGGCTTTAACCCACTGAGTCACCCAGGGCCCCCCAGTCTCTACTATTATTCATTGTGTGTTTACTGTCACCTCATATGGGTGGTTGAGAAGAAAAAAAGCCAATTTCTCTTGAAATGTCATTGGTGAAGCATTAAAAATAATTAATTTAATTATATGTCAACCCTTGAGTATATGTTTTATTTTAGTTGTGGTATGGTTAACATACAGTGTTACATTAGTTTCAGGTGTATAATATAGTGATTCCACTATTCCATACATCACTCAGTGCTCATCATGAAAGTGTACTCCTTTAAAAAAAAAGATATTTATTTATTTGACAGAGAGAGAGAGATAGCAAGAGAGGGAATACAGGCAGGGGGAGTGGAAGAGGGAGAAGCAGGCTTCCCACGGAGCAGGGAGCCTGATGCCAGGCTGGATACCAGGACCCTGGGATCATGACCTGAGCTGAAGGCAGGCTCTTAATGACTGAGCCACCCAGGTACCCCACAAGTGTACTCCTTAAACTCCATCACTGCATCCTCTTACCTATCTTAAGTATATGTTTTTTAGCATGCTGTGGACTGAATCATGTTTTTGTAAAATTCATATGTTGAAACTCTAACCACCATTAACGATGGGATTTGGAGATTGGCTTTTGGGAGATAATTAGGTTTAAATGAGGGAACGAATGTAGGGGCCTCCTGTTATTCTCTTATAAGAAGAGACACCAGAGAACTTGCTGTCTCTTTCTGCCATATGAGGATGGATACCAAGAAGGTGGGTATCTGTAAGCCAGGAATCCGACTGTGCTGGCACCCTGGTTTCAGATTTTCGGTCTCCAGAACTGTGAGAAAATAAATTTTTGTTTAAGCTTCTCAGTCTGTGCTAGTGTATTATGGCAAACCAAGCAGATAATGCATAGTGTGGAAGTGTGGATGAAGCACTTTTGCTACTTAACAGAAGTATTGCAGTTCCCTTGAGGAAGTATTGTCATGTTAATATTCACATTTTTCTGTGGAACCTATTTTCTACTTGGAAGAATGACAGAATGTTCACATAGAGACAGGGCATAGATAGAGACGGAGGAGCCCAAGTTAACAGTATCAGGAGTGAAAGAGGGGCAATCACTGCAGCTCTTATAGATGTTAAAATGTTAGTAAGAGGGACACCTGGGTGGCTCAGTCTGTTAAAGTGGCTGCCTTCAGCATAGGTCATGATCCTAGGGCCCTGGGATCGAGCCCTGCATGGGGCTCCCTGCTCAACGGAGAGCCTGCTTTTCTCCCTCTGCCTACTTGTTCTCTCTCTCTCTCTCTCTGTCAAATGAATAAAATAAATAAGTAAAGTCTTTAAAAAAATTATAGAGAATGCATGAACAACTCTATGCCCTAAGATGTGGCAACTTTAATGAAATTGATCAATTCCTTTCAAAGAGCAAACTACCAAAACTTATTCAAGAAGGAATAGATAACCAAAATAGTTTTTCTTTTTCTTTTTTAAGAAGATTTTATTTATTTATTCAACAGAAAGAGATCGCAAGTAGGCAGAGAGACAGGCAGAGAGAGGGGGAAGCAGGCTCCCCACTGTGCAGAGATCCTGATTCGGGGCTCGATCCCAGGACCCTGAGATCAAGACCTGAGCTGAAGGCAGAGGCTTAACCCACCAAGCCATCCAGGAACCCCAAGAATAGTTTTCTTTTAAAGAAACTGAATTCATTGTTAAAAAACCTTCCAGTAGGGGAAACTTGAGGCCCATTCAAATGGTTTCACAGAATTCTACCAAACATTTAAGGAGGAAATAGTGCCAATTCTGTACAGTCTCTTCCAGGAAATACTAGAAGGAATACTTAACCTAGTTATAGGTTTTATATAAACTTGATAAACCTTGATATAGCTTGATATAAAACCAGATAAAGATATTACAAGAAAAGAAAACTACATCAGTATCCTTTATGAACATGAATGTAAAAGTCACAACAAAGTGTTAGTAATTAAGATTCAACAATATATAAAAAGGATGATCTATCATGACCAAATGGGATTTATTTTGGGAATGCGGGGATGTTCCACATTTGAAAGTCAGGCTAATTTGCCATATTAAAAGACTGAGAAAAGCCATATAAATAGATGAATAAGCATTTGACAAAATTCTTTTTTTTTTTTTTTTGAAGATTTTATTTATTTATTTGAGAGAGAGACAGAGATAGTGACATAGTGAGAGAGCATGAATGGGGAGGAGAGAGAGAAGGGGCTTGATCCTGGACCTGTGAGATCCTGGGATCCCCAGAAACATGGCCTGAGCTGAGGACACTTAACTCACTGAGCCACCCAGGTACCCCTCTTAGTTCTTTCTTTCTTTCTTTCTTTTTTTTTTTTTTTAAAGATTTTATTTATTTATTTGACAGATCACAAGTAGGCAGAGAGGCAGGTAGACAGAGAGGGGGAAGCAGGCTCCTCACGGAGCAGAGAGCCTGATGTGGGGCTCGATCCCAGGACCCTGGGATCATGAGCTGAGCCGAAGGCAGAGGCTTTACCCCACTGAGCCACCCAGGTGCCCCTCTTAGTACTTTGTTGATAAAAATTCTTACAGATTAGGAATGGAAGGGTTTTTCTTTTACATGTTGAAGGGCATCTATAAAAATCTATAGCTAATATCACATTTAATAGAGAATACTTAATAGAGAAAGACGGAGAACAGTGCAATAAGGCAAGAAAAAGAAATAAAGCTTTTAGAACAGAAAGACATAAATTGCCCCTATTTACAGATGACATGATTACCTATGCAGAAACCTCCAAGGAATTGATAAGAAATCTAGGATCAACACGTGAATTTAGCAAGGTTGCAGAATAAATGGACAGTGTATAAAAATTAATTGTGTTTCTTTATACTGCCAGTGAACAGCTGGGAATGGAAATAAGTAAAACACAGTTCCATTTAAATAGCACCAAAACCAGGTATAGGGGCGCCTGGGTGGCTCAGTGGGTTAAGCCGCTGCCTTCGGCTCAGGTCATGATCTCGGAGTCCTGGGATCGAGTCCCGCATCGGGCTCTCTGCTCAGCAGGGAGCCTGCTTCCTCCTGTCTCTCTGCCTGCCTCTCTGCCTGCTTGTGATCTCTCTCTGTCAAATAAATAAATAAAATCTTTAAAAAAAAAAACAAAAAACCAGGTATAAATCTGACAAAGCATGTCTGTGTGTCTGAAACTACAAAACATGGTTGAAGCAAATCACAGAAGACCTAAATGATTGTAAAGAATTACCTGTTTATGGTTTGATGACAGATACTGTTAAAATATAATTTCTTCTCAGATTGGTCCATAAAGATCAAAATCTCATTTTTTTTTTAAGATTTTATTTATTTATTTGACAGAGATCATAAGCAGGCAGAGAGGCAGGCAGAGAGAGAGGAGGAAGCAGGCTCCTTGCTGAGCAGAGAGCCCGATGCGGGGCTCGATTCCAGGACCCTGAGATCATGACCCGAGCCGAAGGCAGTGGCTTAACCCACTGAGCCACCCAGGCACCCCAAAATCTCATATTTTTTATGGGTAATAAGCTGCTTTTAAAAATTATAAAATGGCAAAGCAACACAAATTGCTAGATCACTTTTGATGAAGAACAACATAGTTGGGGAATCTGATCTGAAATCTAGCGGATTTCAAGACATTCTGTAAAGTTAAAGTAATCAAGATATTGAGGTGGATCCACATAAAATACAGTCAGTTGATTTAAGCAAAGGTGTAAAAGCAATTTGGTAGAAAAAAGAGTCTTTTTCAGCATACGGAGTTGGAACAATTGGACACCGTATGAGAAAAAAGAATTTCAAACCATCCCTTATACCTAATACTGAAATGAACTCAAATAGATCAGAGATCTAAATGTGAAATGTAAAATAATACAATTGGCAGAGGAGAACAAAGGAGAAAAATCTTTATAATCTTGGTTTAGATGAAGATTTCTAGGGGTACTTGGGTGGCTCAGTGAGTTTATCTTCTGACTTCAGCTCAGGTCTTGATCTCTGGGTCCAGGGATTGAGCCCCATGTCAGGCTCCCTGCTCAGTGGGGAGTCTGCCTTTTCCTCTCCCTCTGCCTTCACCACTCCCCCTACTTGTGCTCTCTCTCTCTCCCTCTCTCTCTGTCAAATAAATTAAAAAGTAAAATCTTAAAAGAAAAAAACTCCTCTACATTAAGAAAACAACCCAATTAAAGAATGGGGAAAATATTTGAGCAGAAACTTTGCTGGACAAGATATATGGGTGGTAAGTGAGGACCAAAAAAATGCTCTATATCATTTGTCTTGAGGGAAATGCAAATTAAAACCACAATGAGGGGTGCTTGGGTGGCTCAGTAGGTTAAAGCCTCTGCCTTGGGCTCAGGTCGTAACCCCAGAGTCCTGGGATTGAGCCCCGCATTGTGCTCTCGCTCAGCAGGGAGGCTGCTTCCCTTCCTCTGTCTCTGCCTATCTGTGATCTCTGTCTGTCAAATAAATAAATAAAATCTTTAAAAAAAAATACAACCCACAATGAGATACTACTATATATCTGTTAGGGTGACTAAGAAACAAAACAAACAACTCTTCTCTGCCTAGTTGACAAGTATTAATGAGGATGTAGAGCAACTGGAACTTTTGTAATTGCTAGTGGGAATGTAAGATGGTATAGGCACTTTGGGAAATCTTTTCGCAGTTTCCTGTAAAGTTAAATATAAAGTTACATGACCCCACACTTTCAATCCTAAATATTTACCCAAGAAAAATGAACACTTAACATTTATACAAAACTACACGTGACTGTCAGTAGTAATTTTGTTCAAATTGCCAAGCACCGTGGACAATTCAGGTGTCCCTCAATTGGTGAATGGAAAAACAAACATAAAAAAGGAATTACTGGTACTTGAAACAACATTGGTGAATCTCATAATTATTATGCTAAATGAAAAATGCCAAACTTAAAAGGGTACACAGTGTGTGATTCTCTTTATATGACATTCTGCAAAGACATAAACTATAGTGATGGGAAACAGAAACAACATGGTTGCTAGGGACTAGGAGTAGTGGTAGAAAATTGGTAACAGGGTGCTGCATCTTTATTTTGGTTATTTTATGATTCTGTGCATTTGTCAAAACCTAGAAATGTTCCAAGTTCTAAAGTTCTAAGTTCTAAAATTTACTTTTTGGTTAATGTAATTTTATTTTATTTATTTATTTATTTATTTATTTTTTTAAAGATATTTTTTATTTATTTGACAGAGGTCACAAGTAGTCAGGGAGGCAGGCAGAGAGAGAGGAGGAAGCAGGCTCCCTGCTGAGAGGAGAGCCCGATGTGGGGCTCGATCCCAGAACCCTGGGATCATGACCTGAGCCGAAGGCAGAGGCTTTAACCCACTGAGCCACCCAGGTGCCCCTGGTTAATGTAATTTTAAAAATAAGTTAATCAAGAGTATGAGAAGATAGGCCAGAAACTGGGAGATAATACTTACAGAAGATTTATCTCATAAAGGATTGTTGTCCAAAATATACAAAGAAGTCTTAAAACAGGGTTTTAGCTCAGTTCATTAAGCGTCTGCCTTTGGCTCAGGTCATGATCCCAGAGTCCTGGGATAGAGTCCTGAGTGGGGCTCCTTGCTTGGCAGGGAGCCTGCTTCTCCATCCCCTTCTGCTGCTCCCCCTGCTTGTGCTCTGTCTCTCTCAAATAAGTACAATCTTAAAAAAAAAAAAAAAGAACTCTTAAAACCTGAGAAAATGAACAACTTGGGCTGGCTCAGTTGGTAGAGCATGTGGGTCTCTCTCTCTTAAGGTATTCATTTGACAGAGAGAGCACAAGCAGGGGAAGCAACAGGCAGAGGGAGAGGGAGAAGCAGGCTCTCTACGGAGTAAGGAGCCTGATGTAGGTAGGGCTCGATCCCAGGACTCTGGGATCATGACTTGAGGTAAAGGCAGACGCTTAGCTCACAGATGCCTCCCTATTTTTTGTTTTTTTAAAGATTTACTTATTTTATTCTTAAATAAGAAGAGAGCCAGCAAGCAGGAGGGGTGGGGCAGAGAGAATCTTAAGCAGAATCTTAAGCAGATTCCGTACTGAGCATGAAGCCTGATGCAGGGCTCGATCTTAAGACCCTGAGACCTAAGACCCTGAGCAAAAGCCAGGTGTTGGACGCTTAACCAACTGTGCCACCTAAGGTGCCTCAAACATGTGGCTCTTGATCTTGGGGTAATGAGATGAGCCCCATGTTGGGTGCAGAGCTTACGTTTAAAAAAAAAAAATGGGCAAAATATCTAAACAGACCCTCACCAAAGAAAATACACAGGTGTCAAGCATATGGAAAGATGCCTAGCATCACATATCATCAGGGAACTGTCATTTTAAGCAAGGAGATACCACTATACACGTATTGGAATGTCTCAAATCCAAAACACTGATAATAGTAAATGCTGGTAAGGATATGAAGCAACAAGAACTCTCATTCATTACTGGTGGGAAGGCAATATGGTGTGTAGTCACTTTGGATAGTTACTCATTTTCTTACCAAACTAAGTGTACTCTGTTATCAGGGGATCCAGCAGTCCTCCTTTGTATTTACCCAGGTGAATTGAAAATATGACTGTACAAAAACTTGCATATGAATATTTATTGGAGCTTTATTTATTTATAAGTGCTAAAATTTAGAAGCAACCAAGACATCCTTCAGTGGTAAGCAAAGTGGTACATGCAGACAATGGGATATTAGTGCTAAAAAAATAAATGAGTTGGAAAAGACATGGTAGGACCTCAGATACGTACTGCCAGGTGAAAAAATCCAATCTGAATACTGCTTAAAAAAAAAAAAGCCCATTACAATATATTAAATGAATTTAAAAGAAAAGAATGATAAGCCATGGCATTCAAATGAGTATATGGCAGATATTTTTCTTGAAGGGGAATGTAGGTAGACTGTGCTTCAAGGGAAACAGTTGTCAGCATTTGTTAGTGATAAAAATTGATTTGTAGGGGCGCCTGGATGGCTCAGTGGTTGAAGCCTCTGCCTTCGGCTCCGGTCGTGATCTCAGGGTCCTGGGATCGAGTCCTGCATCGGGCTCTCTGCTCAGCGGGGAGCCTGCCTCCTCCTCTTGTCTCTCTCTGCCTGCCTCTCTGCCTACTTGTGATCTGTCTGTCAAATAAATTTAAAAAAAAAAATTGATTTGTAAAGATACAAGTTTTGAACACTTGTATCTGCCTTGTGAGATTGAGTTTCTCAGTAATTAATAGTTCTTTTTTAAATTATTTTTTTAAGGACAGGTCTGTTTTTCACATGCTTCTGCATATCTGTCTACGAACGCTTGTGTCTTAATGAAAGAAGATGTTGCTTGAAAGAAGGTTTTCACACAGTATAGGTTCAGTGAGATAAGCATATGGCTGTTCTCACATGCTTCTGCATGTAAGTTTACATACACTTATTTATTTATCTATCTATTTATTTATTTTTATTATTTATTTATTTGAGAGAGACACAGCGAGAGAGGGAACATGAGCAGGGGGAGTTGGAGAGGGAGAAGCAGGCCTCCAGCAGAACAAGGAGCCCGATGTGGGGCTCGATCCCAGGACCCTGTGATTATGACCTGAGCCGAAGGCAGACGCTTAACGACTGAGCCATCCAGGTGCCCCTACACTTATATTTTAATAAATGAAAATGTTACTTGAAAGATACTTTAGGGGCACCTGGATGGCTCATGAACGCGTCTGCCTTTGGCTTGGGTCATAATGCCGCACCCGGCTCTCTGCTCAGCAGGAGGCCTGCGTTCCCTCTCCTAGTCCCCCTCCTTTGTGTTCCCTCTCTTGCTGTCTCTCTCTGTCAAATAAATAAATAAAACCTGAAAAAAAAAAAAGACTCTTTATATGCAATGTAGTTTGAAAGATGGTTTATGCACAGTGTGGTTTCAGTGAGTTAAGCATAGGGCTGTTCACATATGTTTATAAACTGGTGCTATATAAAAGATGTTAGTTGAAGGTTGCATTAAAAACAGTATAGTTCAAATGAGTTAAGCGTACTGCTGTTCTCGTATGTCTCTACAGATAAGTATACAAACACATGTAGTATTGATGAAAGAAGTTACTTGAACAATGGTTAATACAAACTCTGGTTTTGGGATGCCTGGGTGGCTCAGTTGGTTAAGCGGCTGCCTTTGGCTCAGGTCATGATCAGGGTCCTGGGATTGAACCTCGCATTGGGATCCCTTCTCTGCAGGGTCTGCTTCTCCCTCTCCCTTCGCCCCTCACCTGGCTCATGCTCTCTCATCTCTCTCTCAAGTAAATAAATAAAATCTTAAAAAAAGAATACAGACTCTGGTTCAGCGAGTTTAAGTGTATGGCTATTCCCATATGCTTCTACACATACTTTAACAAACACTTGTATCTTAAAGAAAGAAGATGTTAGTTGAAGACCAGTGGTGATTTTAATAAAAATTATTATTTTGTTTTATAAGAAATGTGAGTTAGATGATATATATAATTCTGTGAAGCCAATGTTTTCTAAATGATCAGTGCATGATGTAAAATCATGCATAGTTAAAAGTTCTCAAGTGCAAAATAAACAAATGCACTTTAATGTAACAGTACTAAAAGCTTGTTGATGTGATTTATTTGTATATTTTAAAGATTTTGTTTATTTATTTGAGAGAGCGAGAGAGCACGAGCTGGGGGTGGGGGATGAGAAGCAGGCACCCTGCTGATCCAGGACGCTGGGATCATGACTTGAGCTACTGCAGGTGCTTTACTGACTGAGTCACCCTGATGCCCCTTATTAATGTGTAGATGTCACATTGTCACATTTTGTTGGAATATTAAAGAATATGCACAACTTTCTGAGAAGGCTATTATATTTTTTCTAAATATATATCTGTAGGGGTCCATATATTTTTCATATACTTCAACCCAAATAACACACTGCAATAGGTTGAATGCAGCTGACATGAGAATCTAGCCGTTTTCATTTAAATTAAGTTAGACATTAAAGAGATTTGAAAAAAATGTAAAAAATAAGTGTCATTCTTTTTTTTTTTTTTAAGATTTTATTTATTTATTGGACAGAGAGAGAGAGAGAGAGAGATCACAAGTAGGCAGAGAGGCAGGCAGAGAGAGACGAGGAAGCAGGCTCCCTGCCAAGCAGAGAGCCCGATGTGGAGCTCTATCTCAGGACCCTGAGATCGTGACCTGAGCCGAAGGCAGAGGCTTAACCCACTGAGCCACCCAGGTGCCCCAGTGTCACTCTTTTTACTAGCTGTTTTTGGGGAAGGGGAAATAGTTATTATAATGGGTTTTTCATTTTTTTTTTATTTTTTATTTTTTACTGTGAAAAAAATGTATATTTAGATTTAGCCAGCTGGACTCAGTTTAGATGATCCCAGTTTTTTTTTTTTTAAAGATTTTATTTATTTATTTGATAGAGATCACTAGTAGACGGAGAGGCAGGCAGAGAGAGAGAGAGAGAGATAGGGAAGCAGGCTCCCTGCTGAGCAGAGAGCCTGATATGGGACTCGATCCCAGGACCCTGAGATCATGACCTGAGCCCAAAGCAGTGGCTTAACCCACTGAGCCACCCAGGTGCCCCTGAAGGCAGAGCTTTAACCCACTGAGCCACCCAGGCGCCCAGTGGTTTTTTTTTTCTTTTCTTCTTCTTTATGTTCCCAGTTTTGTTGGCAACATCTAAAGCATTATAGTCAGGAGCCAGTCCAACATGTTTTCTCTCCATTGGGTCTGTTAAGGGTGTTGACCTTGACCACATCAGTGTCAGAGTTTCTTCTTAGCCTGTTGCTTGTTGGTCTTAACATCTACAATGAACACAAGTGTGTTGTCTTCAGTTTTCTTCATGGGTGACTCAGTGGTCAGGGGGAACTTAATGATGGCATAGTGGTTAAGCTTGTTTCTCCCAGGGATGCTGTTTGAAGAATATTTGGGATGCCTTTGGAGACGTAGTATCTTGGGATGTCAGAATGTAGGTGATGTGCAGATTTCTTTCTGTGACTGGATGTCTTTCAGCACTGCTTTCTTGGCCTTCAAAGCCTTTGCTTTGGCTTTGGCTTTGGGAGAGGCAGGGGCTTTCTTCTTTGTCTTTGGCGTCATCGTTGTGAAAGGAGGGTTTATCATTATTTTAAATATATGTTAAATATTTTGAAGTTTTCTGTTTTAATTTCTAAATGGCAAGTATCTATAAATATCACAATAAACAAAAATTTAGGGGAATCCTCAAATTTATTTTATTTATTTATTTATTTTTAAGATTTTATTTATTTATTTGACAGAGAGAGATCACAAGTAGGCAGAGAGGCAGGCAGAGAGAGAGGAAGGGAAGCAGGCTTCCTGCTGAGCAGAGAGCCCGACGTGGGACTCGATCCCAGGACCCTGGGATCATGACCTGAGCCGAAGGCAGCGGCTTAACCCACTGAGCCACCCAGGCGCCCAATTTTTTTCAAGATCTTATTTGTCTAAGGAGAGAGTGCACACATAAGAAGGGGGAGCGGCAGGCAGGGGAAGAAGCAGTCTCCCTGCTGAGCAGGGAGCCCCACATAGGGCTCAGTTCTAGGACCCTGAGATCATGACCTTAGCCAAAGGCAGACACTTAATGACTAGGCCACCCAGACACCCCAGAATGCTCAATTAAAAGTAAAGGTGTCCTGGGCCCCTGGGTGGCTCAGTTGGTTAAGGAACTGCCTTTGGCTCAGGTCATGATCCTGGAGTCCCAGGATCGGGTGCCACATCGGGCTCCCTGCTCAGTGGAGAGTTTGTTTCTCCCTCTGATCTGTCCCCTCTCATGCTCTCTCTCCCTTCCTCTCTCTCTCTCTCTCTCTCTCTCTCATAAATAAATAAATAAATTGTTAAGTAATCTTTAAAAAAAAATAAAGGTGTCCTGAAATAAAAAGTTTAGGACCTCACTGTTCTAAGGAAACTGTTTAAGAAGTAAACTATCAAAGTTACTTGGATGTCTTGTGGTTCTCAAATTTTTGCTGCACTTTAATATCATTTGGGAGCTTTTAAAAATCTCTGCTGCCCAATTCATATCCCACACAATTAAATTAGAATGAAGATGAGAGCCTTAAAGCCTGGCTTTGGGAAAGCTGGCTTCAGATCATAATTGAATCTTTGAATTCCTTATTCCTAATTTAAGAGGTCACTTTATCAGAAAATGCTGTATTGTTTTTGTTTATTTTTGCAAAGATAAATTCAGTATTCCAGTGAGAATTAGTTTGTCCAGTTTTTATTGGTTAAATACTTGCTAAGTTAATATATCCATTTTTAAAAACAGTGTAAAAATGAAAAAGCTCTCCTGCTTTGTATGCTAAGGACAAGGATAAAAACCACATTCACTAATCACTGACTTTATCTTCATTGAAAACAGTTGATGGTATAGGTTTCTTTATCCCAGAATCATACTTTTGAAATATTGAATTGTTCTTTCTAACTAAGCTGAGTGGCGAGAATTGTGGTCAAATATGGATTATATGTAAAAGTTAGTTTTTAACTTTGGACACAGAAAACTACATCAAAAAGCGCAGGTACAGTATCAAGTAATATGCATTAAACTGGTCTAGTGCAGTATCCACTAAAATGTTTCAGTAACTACAGCTTAAATATGCAATGGAAGCTGCTTTTAACCCCAAGGTTATGAAGAATTATGCAGCTAAATCTTTGGCTGAAAGCTGTAAAAATTGGACAGCCCCTACACTGAGAGTTAATTAAAGTTCATCTTTGGGTGCCTGGCTGGCCCACTCGGTTAAGTGACTGACTCCTGGTTTGGACTCAGGTCATGATCTCAGGGTGGTGAGGTTGAGACCCATGAAAGTCTTCCAACTCAGTGGGGTGTCTGTCCCTTTCCCTCCCCTCTCCACTCAGATAAATTAAAAAAAAAAAAAAAGATCTTTAATGTCCAGTTTAGATATCAGCAAATTTATGGTAGCAGTCTTAAAATGCTTATCTTTTTTTTTTTTTAAGATTTTATTTATCTGACAGAGAGAGAGAAAAAATAAGCAGCGGGAGAGGCAAGCAGATGGAGAGGGAGAAGCATACTCCCTGCTAAGCAGGGAGCCTGATGTGGGGCTCAATCCCAGGACCCTGGATCATGACCTGAGCTGAAGGCAGACACTTGACCCACTGAGCCACCCACACACCCCTTAAAATGCTTATCTTTTCAGTTGACTATGTGTATTCTCAGCATGGGTGGTTTGTTTTTGCCAATTAGTGAATTGTTCATGTTAACTTTATTTTCTCATGTTAACTTTTTAAATTTCTTTTTTTTTCCTTTTTAAAGATTTATTTATTTATTTATTTGACAGGCAGAGATCACAAGTAGGCAGAGAGGTAGGCAGAGAGAGAGAGAGGTAAAAGCAGGCTCCCTGCTGAGCAGAGAGCCCGATGCGGGGCTCGATTCCAGGATGCTGGGATCATGACCCGAGCTGAAGGCAGAGGCTTGAACCCACTGAGCCACTCACGCGCCCCTAAATTAATTAATTAACTAATTAATTAATTTTTAAATATTTTATTTATTTGACAGACAGAGATCACAAGTAGGCAGAGAGGCAGGGAGAGAGAGAGGCGGAAGCAGGCTCCCTGCTGAGCAGAGAGCCAGAACGGGGCTCGATCCCAGGACCCTGAGATCATGACCTGAGCCGAAGGCAGAGGCTTAACCCACTGAGCCAGCCACCCAGGTGCCCCTAAATTTATTTTTTATTGAGATAATTTATATATATATTCAGTGCATTTGTGAGAAATAACACAGAATGATCTGTATACCTTACCTAGTTTGTGCCAGTGGTGGTAACTTTGAAAACTGTAGTACAATATCACAAAATGAATATGGACATGGAGTTAATCTCCAGTTTTTACAGAGATTTTGTGAGTTTTATTTGTACTCTTGTGTGTGAGTTCTCTGCAATTTCATTGTGTGTATATATTTGTGTATTTACTACCATAGTCTACTGCAGTAGTTCCCCTTTTATAGTCACACCGCTTCCCCATTCCTAACTCCTGGCAATCACTGATCTGTTTTCCATTTTTGTCATCTTGTTATTTCAAGAATGTCACATAAATGAAAGTATACAGCATATGACCTTTTGGATAGGTTTGTGTATCTAGTACCAGAGTCAAGGTACAGAATCATTTGAACTTTTATTTTTAATTAATTAATTAATTAATTAATTAATTAAATTTTTTTTTTATTTTTTAAAAGATTTTATTTATTTATTTGACAGAGAGAGATCACAAGCAGGCAGAGAGGCAGGCAGAGAGAGAGGAGGAAGCAGGCTCCCTGCTGAGCAGAGAGCCCTATGCGGGGCTCGATCCCAGGACTCTGAGATCATGACCCGAGCCGAAGGCAGCGGCTTAACCCACTGAGCCACCCAGGCGCCCCAATTAATTTATTTTTAAGAGATTTTATCTATTTATTTGTCAGAGAGAGTGTGTGTATGCATGCATAAGCAGGGAGAGGGATGGGTGGAGGGAGAAGCAGTCTTCTCACTGGGCAAGGAGGCCGATGTCGGACTCTATCCTAGAACCCTGGGATCATGACCTGAGCAGAAGGCAAACATTCAACCGATTGAGCCACCCAGTTAGTTGTCCCATGAATCATGTGAACTTATTTTAAAAACTATTTTAACAGTTACCTTCTTGTTTATTCTTTAAAAAACCGAATGGTCTCAGTATTGCTCCTGATTTGTTCAGGATTCGTATTTATTAATGATTGGGCAGTGAAGAAAAAGAGATCGTGATCATTTTTGTTACCGGTCTTGGTTACCACTCATGTAGGTCCCCTCGAAGTTCTGTGACAGATTATATATCAGATCTCTTTTAGGGTAGATTATTCATCCCAGGACCTACTTACTGGTCTGGAGATAGATTATTTTAAAATAGAGGTTTCCAGGCTGGTTTTCTGACAGTGGAGTCTAGGTTTGCATTAATGAGAGTGGGGATCTTAAAACCTTCTATTTTTTTTTTTTAAAGATTTTATTTATTTGACAGAGATCACAAGTAGGCAGAGAGATAGGCAGAGAGAGAGGAAGGGAAGCAGGCTCCCTGCTGAGCAGAGAGCCCGATGCGGGTCTCGATCCCAGGACCCTGGTATCATGACCTGAGCCAAAGGCAGAGGCTTTAACCCACTGAGCCACCTGGGCGCCCCAAAACCTTCTGTTATTTTTTAAAGTTGTACAGTAATTTTACTTGCTATCCTAGCTATTTAATGCATCAAGAATTTGTTCTTGGTTAGAATTATTTCATCTCCGTTTGGGAAAACAAGGTTTCTTGTGCTAATCAGAAACTCTGATTAGTGGTTGATATGGTAAGAATTATTTTATTTGATAATTGGACCAGATCCTGGTGCCATAGCTACTACCACTTAGGGCATTTGCCACATAGGAATTTCTTTGGCTATGAATACAACAGTGGTAGCAGAAATTAAGTGATCAAAAGAGGAAGTTGCATAGATAGGAAATCCACAGGAAGAAGATACTTTTTTTTACTTGTGACTCAGTATACACACGTGTACAGCTGAAACAGAAGTTTCACAAAAACAGTTCTTTCTTGTAAAACATACATTTCAGTATTAGGTGTTCTGTTAAAAAATTTTTTTTTATTATTATTAAAGTACTGTTGTTTGTTAGCCAAGTTGATTTCAGGAACCACCAATTATGATGTGACTTCTACTTTAAAGAAAACTGCTTTAGGCCAGTTCGTGACACTAGGTCATGGAGGGTTTTTTTTTTTCCTTTTAAGTAAACTCTATACCCAGCGTGGAGCTTGAACTCATGACTGACTGAGCCAACCAGGTGCCCCAAGTTGTGTGTGTGTATTTTTATTTTTATTTATTTTTTAAAAAAATTCAGAGCCTCAGTTCTACCCTCTTAAACAGTAGTTTAAAGATCTTTGGGGCTCCTGGATGGCTCAGTAGGTTAAGCATATGACTTGGGTTTCGGCTCAGGTCATGATCTTAGGGTCATGAGGTCGAGCCTGGCATTAGGCTCTGCACGAGATTCTCTTATCTCCCTCTGCTCCTTCTCCCAGTCATGCTCTAGAGTGTGTTCTCTCTCAAAAATAAATAAATTTAAAAAAAGGTCCTTTCAATCTTTTATTCAATTATATGAAACATTTAGTAAATCCATTTTGGATTGAACTTGTGGAATTAGTTGTTTTAGCAAGGTTATTTTCCTGTTTAAAAAAATATATAAAAAATATCTATCTCTCTCTCTATATCTATATCCGTCTGTTTTTCCCCTGTGTTTTAGTTGGATATCAGCTGTGATGGTGAAATTTTCCTAATGGAGTCAGAAATGTTTGGTTGTGGATGATTATGGTTGATTGGATGTGTGGATGATTATGGTTGTTACTATGTGGATGATTTGGTTGTGGGTTATGTTTGGTTGAGGAAATGATTATGCTGACCCTGGTATGCTGAGTGAATGACAGAGCATTACTTGTTTCTTTTTTCTTTTCTTTCCTTCTTTTTTTTTTTTTTTTTTAAGATTTTTACTTACTTATTTGACAGAGAGATCACAAGTAGGCAGAGAGGCAGGCAGAGAGAGAGGGGGAAGCAGGCTCCCTGCTGAGCAGAGAGCCCGATGTGGGGCTTGATCCCAGGACCCTGAGATGATGACCTGAGCCGAAGGCAGAGGCGCCCCTAATTTATTTCTTTTTACCGTGTCTTTTCCTATTATTTCCCCTAGCCCACCCCAAATTTTAACATGAGAGTGGCTTGTGTTGTAAGCATCCTGTTGTATTCCTGTTGCTTAAGATAGATCTGTCCTGGCAAACAGGTGTAGTAGATTCTCAGTGTAGTAGTAGATGCTTACATTACTTTCTTTTTGAGCTCTTCTATTCTTATACACTGTCAATCTTTTGAGAGCAGACTGTGTGTGTGTATCCATCTTTATTTCCTGTCAAGTAGTTGGTTGTCAAGTAGTTGGTGCTAATAAGTTATTGAACTGAATTGTGTTTCTCATTATGCTTCCCCATGCCACAGGGATTTTTCATGTATTTCAGAATTTTTTAGTGTGTTTGTACTCATGGTTAGGAACTACCTCAGTGATTTTGGTGGTGCCTGCTTATTACCCAAATTAATTTTTCTATATAATTTCCAGTTTAAGTCTTAACCTTTTTTTTGTGTGTGTGTGTGTGTGTTTTTTTTTTAAAGATTTTTATTTATTTGACAGAGAGAGAGAGACAGTGAAAGAAGGAACACAAGCTGGGGATAGTGGGAAAGGGAGAAGCAGGCTTCCCGCTGAGCAAGGCACCTGATGTTGGGCTTAATCCCAGGACCCTGGGATCATGACCTGATTTGAAGGCAGATGCTTAATGGCTGAGCCAGCCAGGTGCCCCAAGTCTTAACCTTTCTTAGAAATACCTTCCTGTTCATTCTCTTCATTGGACTATGCATTTCATAATTTTTGAGGCTTTTTTTTTTAACCACTCGTGTATAGTTTGATTAATTAGAGTTTTAAGTTCAATGAAATGAGCTCTTGTTTAGCACAGAGCCAATGTGGAGCTCGATCCCAGGACCCTGGGATCATGACCTGAGCCAAAGGCAGAGGCTTAACCCTCTGAGCCACCCAGGTGCCCCTAAAAATTTTATTTAAGTAATTTGTACACCTCAACCATGGGGCTCTAACTCATGATCCTGAGATCAAGAGTCGGACATTCTTTGACTGAGCCAGCCAGGAGCCCCAAAGCTGCATCCTTTTGGAATTACTGGCCTAGATATCTGAATTGAAGCCATTTGTTGAAATCTGGATGCTGAAACTTAGTTGGATTCATGGGATAGCTGAGTAAACAGACACCTTATTATTATTATTCACCAACATTATGAGGCAAATGCTGAGTGCAGTTTGTACATTCTAATTTAATTCACACATAGCCCTAAAAGAAAGAAAGAATGCTTATCTCATTATAAATTAACATTTATGCGAAACCTTCTGGGATTGTTCCAGAGTAGTGGAAATAATATGTATTAAATGTATATTTTATCACACGACTTAATTTTGTTGTTTATTTATTTCTCCTGTCACACCCCCCCCCCCCCAATCCTATTATCATTATTAAATGGTTTCAGGAGAGACTAAAGTGACAGGATGAATGTAGTAGTAGTACTAAGAGTGTATTCATCAAAGGAAATCATAAATTTCGTTCAGGTCCTTATTTAGTGTCTTGAATGAGGAAAGGCAAATATAAGACTATAGAAAAATAATGCAGAGTACAATCTCTCCTGCTGTCAAAACAAAAATAATTGCGGAAATTGCTTTTAACAAACACCATTTATGTGCTTTTTAATCATCTGATTTTTATTTTTATTTATTTTTATTTTTCTTTTTATTTTTTTAAAGATTTTTATTTTATTTATTTGACAGACAGAGATCACAAGCAGGCAGAGAGGCAGGCAGAGAGAGAGAGAGGAAAGCAGGCTCCCCGCTGAGCAGAGAGCCCGATGCGGGACTCGATCCCAGGACCCTGAGATCATGACCTGAGCCATAGGCAGCGGCTTAACCCACTGAGCCACCCAGGCGCCCTTATTTTTATTTTTTATTTTTCAAAGGTTTTGTTTATTTGACAGAGGGAGACAGAGAGAGGGCATACAAACAGGGGCAGTGAGTGGGGAAGGAGCAGGTTCCCCACTGAGCAGGGAGCTCAGTGCAGGGCTCCATGCCAGGACCCTGGGATCATGACCTGAGTCGAAGGCAAACGCTTAACAACTGAGCCACCCAGGTGCCCCATAGCCCGACTTTTTTTTTTTTTTTTTTAAAGATTTTATTTATTTATTTGAGAGAGAATGAGTGAGAGAGAGCAAGAGAGAGGAGAAGGTCAGAGGGAGAAGCAGACTCCCCAAGGAGCTGGGAGCCCGATGCGGGACTCAATCCCAGAAGTCCGGGATCATGACCTGAGCCGAAGGTAGCTGCTCAACCAACTGAGCCACCCAGGCGCCCCATAGTCCGACTTTTAAAATGTGCTTAAAAATGTGTTTTTAGGGGTGCCTGGGTGGCTCAGTAGTTAAGCATCTGTCTTTGGCTCAGGTCATGATCCCAGAGTTCTGGGATCAAGCCCCAAATCGGGCTCCTGCTCAGCAGGAAGCCTGCTTCTCCCTCTCCCACTCCCTGCTTGTGTTTCCTCTCTCTCTGGGTCTCTCTCTGTCAAATAAACAAATAAAATCTTTTAAAAAAATGTGGTTTTCTGTCATGCATTTTTGTGTTATTGGAATATAAATTTAATTAGAGTTGAAAAATTGTAAGCTTTTGATATTTTTTCTGTTAAGATTGTAGCTTATTGTTGCCTGTATAAATATATAAATACACATACTGAAAAATACGGTTCTGTGGTAATTTGATCCTGGAATTATATCTGTATACGTCTTAAAAATTTTTTTCTTCTTTTTAAAGATTTTGTTTGGAGAGCGGGAGTGTCAGTGGGAGAGGGGGCAGAGGGAGGGAGACAGTCTCAAGTGGACTCTGTGCTGAGCACGGAGCCAGATGCATAGCTCCATCTCATGACCTTGAGATATATGACCTGAGCCGAAATAAAGAGTGGGATGCTTAACTGATTGTACCACCCAGGCACCCCTGGATATACATACTTCTAGCATTCATATGAAGTAGGATAGTTTATTCCTTTTTCTGCCCTATTCCTAGGAAAGTTAAATTAAAGGACAAAAAAGTCAGATTTAAAATTTTTGTAGCGACTCTTGCATAAATGAAATGAGATCTAAAAATAAGCTTAAAATTAGTTTTACCATTAAACATCTAATGAAAACTTCATTTAAAAAATGTGAAGAGGGGACGCCTGGGTGGCTCAGTTGGTTGGGCGGCTGCCTTCGGCTCAGGTCATGATCCCACCGTCCTGGGATCGAATCCCGCATCGGGCTCCTTGCTTGGGAGGGAGCCTGCTTCTCTCTCTGCCTCTGCCTGCCTCTCTGTCTGCCTGTGCTTGCTCACTCTCTCTCCCTCTGTCTCTGACAAATAAATAAATAAAATCTTTAAAAAAAAAAATGTGAAGAGGTTTCAGTGATTCTGCCCTACTCCCTCAACACACAGAGTACATAGCACATTCACCCCATGTTATAAATTGTGTTTTTTCCCTCTACCAGGCTGAATTTTACAAAAATCTCATTAGCACTTATTTTGTGAATTGGCCTTTATCAAATGTCTAACTGGTCTCTACCATTAGATCTAATAGTTTGGGATGCCTGGGTGGCTCAGTCAGTTAAGTGTTGACTAAGGTCATGATCTTGGTGTCCTGGGGTCCAGTCCCGCATCAGGCTCCTTGCCTGGCAGGGAGCTTGCTTCTTCTGCCTGTTGTTCGCTCTGCTTCTGTGCTCTCTCTCTCTCTGACAAATAAATAAAATCTTAAAAAAATAATAGTTCATTTTGTAAATATGTAGACTAAAAGCTGGAAATGATACTTACTAGAAAATGGAAGAGAAGTATAAAAAATGTTCATTTTAAAATATTTTCAAGTAATGTTGCAGTGCTGATACTTGTAGTGAAAGTACGTTTTCCTTACTCTAGACTCCTAGAACGAATACATCACCATGGCTACAGAAATTGGTTCTCCTCCTCGTTTTTTCCATATGCCAAGGTTCCAACACCAAGCACCTCGACAACTATTTTATAAGCGACCTGATTTTGCGCAGCAGCAAGCAATGCAACAGCTCACCTTTGATGGAAAACGGATGAGGAAAGCAGTAAACCGAAAAACCATAGACTATAATCCGTCTGTAATTAAGTATTTGGAGGTAAGTCCAGTTCTTCTGTGCTTCTGATGACCAGACTTCAGCTTTTTCAGAAGAAGAAAGTTTTTAGAATGTAGGATAATAAGTATAACTGTGTTTCTTGAATTAGTGGGGTGAAGTGGAATTTCAAATGAGGCCAGTCACTAGTACTTTGTTTACTTTCTGCATGTATGAATCATCTTCTCAAAAATTATAAAATTTAAGCTCTGATTTACAGTTTAAACTTTTATTTTTTTAAGACATTTATTTATTTATTTATTTGTCAGAAAGAGAGAGCGAGCGTGCGCGAGAGAGAGTGAGTGAGCGCGTGCATGAAAGCACAAGAGCCACAAGCAGGGGAATACCAGGCAGAGGGAGAAGGCTCCCCATGGAGCAAGGAGCCAGAAATGGGACTTGATCCCAGGACCCTGGGATCATGACCTGAGCAAAGGCAGAAGCTTTACCAGCTGAGCCACCCAGGCATCCCATAGTTTAAACTTCTAGAGCAAAGTTCATAGCAGATCCCAGAAAATGGTACTTTAATCCCAAGGCCAGCCTTAAAACACTTGTTAAACTCACAGGATATTTGAAATGTTAAGAGACTACCAACATAGGACCGTTTCTATGAGAACACATGTTCAGAATAGCAGTTTTGTGTGTCCAAGACACTGGCTGAAGGAACACTGATTTTCCAAGCCCCTAGTGGTGGATCACTCTGTCGGAGAAAAGGGCTCCACTTCCTTGACATTCAAGCATTTTAGGGTGAGAGCAACCCTGACATGGCAACTAAAGGCCAAGTAGGCATCTGTCTAAATCTCTGCTTGATATTTCTCCCTTTTGAGTTCTTTGTTTACTTGTCTTCACCTAGGAATTAGCCTCTGCAATTTGCTTTCATTACTAACGCTATTACTTTAATCAGGTTTTGATCTGCTCTGGCCTGCTATGAAGAAAATTTGTTTGCTTTTTCTTACCTGAGACTGTTGTTAAAGACCTGTTTGTATATTGGATAATTAGTATGTTGCAAACAACATAAGAGAAAAATATTCAGAGATGAAGACAAACTTAGGTTTTTCCAGGCAATTCAGGTGGAAAACTAATCTAGGAGAGGTTGAGAGGAATTAAGAAAACCAAAGGCAGGATACCAGGAATTGTTTGGTACTGAGGACTTTTTATTTATTTATTTTTTTTCCCCGAGATTTTACTTCTTGATTTGACAGAGACACAGCGAGAGAGGGAACACAAGCAGCGGGAGTGGGAGAGAGAGAAGCATGCTTCCTGCTGAGTAGGGAGCCTGATGTGGGGCTCGATCCCAGGACCCTGGGATCATGACCTGAGCCAAAGGCAGACGCTTAACGACTGAGCCACCCAGGCGCCCATGTGCTGAGGATTTTGAAGGAATTGGGAGACGTGTGCCTATCACTTATCCTTTTTCTTTTTATTAAAGCATGGTCAGTGAGAATGTGTTGGGGTTAGCAGTATCTTGGGTGATTTGTTGGGGATAAAGTGAGTAAAGAGAGAAATTCTAAATAATGTCAGTAGGATATGGTCTTTTTAAGATACCCACTGTTACCTTTGTTTTAGAACATAATGAAAAAGTTTTAATCCTGTTTTCTCCCCATTTGATAGTAGCTTACGTTTTATTAATATTTACTTTAGTTTCCAAACAGAGTATAATTAGACCACATTAATTAATTTGTTTATTTTTAAACAGAATAGAATATGGCAAAGAGACCAGAGAGATATGCGGGCAATTCAGCCTGATGCAGGTTATTATAATGATGTAAGTATTAAGATATGTTATACTAGCTTAAGTTTGCTTGGACATTTGAATGTAAACGTCTTTGCTTGGATATTTGAATGTAAAACTGTGTGATCTCAAATGCAGATGTGGACGTTTCTTTTTCTTTCTTTCTTTCTTTTTTTAAATGTTTTAAAATGTTTTAAAACGGGGTGGGGGAAAAGCAGGCTCCCTGACGAGCAGAGAGCCCGATGCAGGGCTCGATCCCAGGACCCTGAGATCATGACCCGAGCCGAAGGCAGAGGCTTTAACCCACTGAACCACCCAGGCGCCCCTCTTTATATACATTTTTAGAATTAAAACAAAACATTCCTAAAGAGAGAAAATAACATCTCTGTACTCCATGGGTTGTTATTATTATTATTTTTTTAATCTCAGTTAGAATTTTTCTTTTACTTTAATGGTGTAAGAACTTTTGATTTGGGGCTTAAAGAAATGTCCAACAGAAGATTGCACTGCCTCAGAGTCTGGAATAGGAAAGTTAATTTTATTTTTTATTATTATTTTTTTTTATTTTTTTTAAAAGATTTTTTTTTTTTTTTTAAGATTTTATTTATTTATTTGACAGAGAGAGATCATAAGCAGGCAGAGAGGCAGGCAGAGAGACAGGAGGAAGCAGGCTCCCTGCTGAGCAGAGAGCCCGATGCGGGACTCGATCCCAGGACTCCGAGATCATGACCTGAGCTGAAGGCAGCGGCTTAACCCGCTGAGCCACCCAGGCGCCCCAAAAGATTTTATTTATTTATTTGACAGAGAGAAATCACAAGTAGGCAGAGAGGCAGGCACAGAGAGAGGAGGAAGCAGGCTCCCTACTGAGCAGAAAGCCCGTTGTGGGGCTCGAACCCAGGACCTGGGATCATGACCTGAGCCGAAGGCAGCGGCTTAACCCACTGAGCCACCCAGGCGCCCCGGAAAGTTAATTTTAAATTTGGTTCATCATGAACATGTTTTATTGTGTTGACCTTGAGAAGTAATTGGAGATACTGCATATTTGATTTTGTTGTTTGTTTAGTAATAATGGACATTTAACTGTCCTGCATCTCAGTTTTCTTCATTTAATTAATACAGACTGATTATAATCTATAATAATAGTTTTTTCAAAGTCATGTATAGTCCTGAATTTGTCTTTAAATGTTGAAATAACTATCTTGTTCTTTCCCTGGTTTATGTCCTGTGTGTAGTCAGAAGCTCTTCAAATCCAATTTTCTCTTTTTGTAGCTGGTCCCACCTATAGGGATGTTGAATAATCCTATGAATGCAGTAACAACAAAATTTGTTCGAACATCAACAAATAAAGTAAAGTGTCCGGTATTTGTTGTTAGGGTAAGTATTCTGTTGGATATTTTTTTGAAAAATTAATCCTGAGTTAGTCTATACATATTTAACAGGACAAAATTAAATTATTTTAAGCTTATATCTGGGATAAAAATTGGTATGTTTGCTAATAATTTTATTTTGGAATACCCCACCATTTATCCGTTACATTCACATTTAGTAAAGTATTGATTTTTGGATTGTTCTTCATGATGCAATTTCCATAGAATTCTCTGAGCAGGCCATGGATCTATATTGTAGTAGGGCTCAGGCTTACTTTTGAATAGTAGGGTGGCTTTTGCTGCTGTTCGGAAAGCAGTATCTCAAAGTTAATGAAAACTGTTTGGTGTCACTAATAAGGAAAACACCTGAAAAAACCTAAGGCCAGTGGTTGACCATAATTTTTAGCTTCATAAAGGTACATAGTAGGTGCTCAATACATTAGCATGAAAAAAAATTAAAAAAAAAAAGATTTTATTTATTTATTTGACAGAGGGAGAAAGATCACAAGTAGGCAGAGAGGCAGGCAGAAGGAGAAATGGGCTCCCTGCTGAGCAGAAAGCCCAATGCAGGGCTTGATCCCAGGACCCTGAGACCATGACCCGAGCCGAAGGCAGAGGCTTAACCCACTGAGCCACCCTGGCACCCCCCAAAAGTTTAATTTTTTTTTTTTAAAGATTTTATTTATTTATTTGACAGACAGAGATTACAAGTAGGCAGAGAGACAGGCAGAGAGACAGAGAGGGAAGCAGGCTCCCTGCTGAGCAGAGAGCCCGATGCGGGACTCGATCCCAGGACCCTGAGATCATGACCTGAGCCAAAGGCAGCGGCTTAACCCACTGAGCCACCCAGGTGCCCCAAAAGTTTAATTTTTTTTTTTTAAGATTTTATTTATTTATTTGACAGAGAGAGATCACAAGTAGACGGAGAGGCAGGCAGAGAGAGAGGAGGAAGCAGGCTCCCCGCTGAGCAGAGAGCCTGATGCGGGACTCGATCCCAGGACCCTGAGATCATGACCCAAGCCGAAGGCAGAGGCCTAACCCACTAAGCCACCCAGGCGCCCCAAAAGTTTAATTTTTAAATAAATAGATTAGCATGGTTTAAAATTTGAAAATTTGGAGGGGTTTGCAATAAAAGGCCTTCCCATCTTCATCTCCCAGGCATTCAGTTAGTATTACCATTTGTGATAGTATAAGCATTTTCTTTGTGGTTTGCTAAGAATATACTTGTTGGTTAGCAGTATTTCAAGTCTAGAAATGTAGGATGGAGTTAATAGATTTAAGCAAATAAAAATTAAAAAAAAATGGGACAGAGGAAAGATAATAATGGTAAACCTTGTGGCAAATGAGCAAAATAGGCAAGTCCTCGATATTAGGAAGGTACGGTAGAGAGCAGGGAGAACCAAAGGTCTGGGGGAAATATTGCAGTTTTAGGTCTCCTGTTTGCTTCAGAGGCCTAAAGCAGTAGAAACATTAGTAAAGAAACACTGGTTCTTGGTAGAACCAACTAGTATGTAGTGTAATTTTGTTTACCAGGGAATTTGATTAAAAGGGTTGGTGTGCAGCTAATTTTTTATCTTCTTAGCATAATAGAGAAAGTTGTTTTGAAATGTATAAAATCTGAGCATTTTGTATCATAATACAGAAGGATAAAATTGTATTTGTTATAGTTCATTTGGTAAATTTCTCATTTGGGGATCAAACTGTAAGGTATCAGGAGACATTTGCACACAGTGGAGACCTAGTCCAAATTATAAGGTATCAAGATACAAGGACACAGTTCTGTTGCCTGTAGTATTTACTTGGTTGGGATCCATAGCAGATAACAAACTAGGGAAGTAGGAGGATTTTATTCATAATAATAAAAAATCATGTTGTGCAAGTAAGCAATAAAAAGTCAGGTTTTCCAAATAGTCTTCATTTACATATCTCATCCTGCTATTCCTATAACCACACTTGTATTTTTCAACTGTGTATGTCATAATTTTTAGTTAAATATATTTAGTTGCCCGGAAAAGTTCGATAACCTTGATGTCCTTAAATTGGTACTCAACTTTTTTCATAAAACACCAGTAACTTTTCTGCCTTAATTGGTCCAATAGCAAATGTAATCTTCCTTTGAGTTGTTTTGATGATTCACCATTTTATTTATGTTAGTCTGCTATGTATCCTTGGAAAATATGGTCTTTGCATATTTTGCTTTTAAAGGTTTTTTAAAGTGTGTAGATGTGTGTAACTCAAACAGGTACTTTTAATGCATTTACTGTTTTTTTTAACAATTTATTTATTTTGAGAGAGAGAACACTTGAGGGCTGTGAAGGGAGGGGCAAAGGGAGAGGGAGAGAGAGAATCCCGAGCAGACTCCATGCTGAGCATGGAGCCTGACATGGGGCTTGATCTCACTCATGACCCTGAGATAAGGACCTGAGCCTGAAACCAAGAGTTGGATGCTTAAATGACTGTGTCATCCAGGAGCCCTATGCATTTACTATTTTTAATTTAGTTAATGAGCTAAAATACTAATACAGGTTCTTTTCTGACAAAGTACTTGCTTATAAGTCTGAACTGTGCTTAAGTGGAAGTCAGTATTGTCTGTTGAATGTTGATTATTGGATTATTTTATAAATACTTTCTAAGTGTTTTAACAATTAGCTAAGATTCTTTTTTTTCCTTCCCTAGTGGACTCCAGAAGGAAGACGATTGGTCACTGGCGCTTCTAGTGGAGAATTCACCTTGTGGAATGGACTCACCTTCAATTTTGAAACAATATTACAGGTAACAGTAATCATCAGAGGCTAGCATCCTCCTGTGGTACTATAAAGAACTAGAGAGATACAGTTACTTTATTGGCATCTTAAACTTAAAATTGGACAAATCATTCTTGTGAGTTAATATATGCTCCTGTGAAGCCTTCTGTCATATATTCTTTTACATAATGTTTACAAATGTTTTAATGTTTTCACAGGCTCATGATAGCCCCGTGAGGGCCATGACTTGGTCACATAATGACATGTGGATGTTGACAGCAGACCATGGAGGATATGTGAAATATTGGCAGTCGAACATGAACAACGTCAAGATGTTCCAGGCACATAAGGAGGCGATTAGAGAGGCCAGGTTTATACACAATATACCATTTTCTGTAGTCCCTATTGTCATGGTTAAATTATTCTCTAAGTGTATTCTGGGTGCAGAGATGCATGGGCTCTGTCAGATTCTGGGATACTTTCTGCACCCTATAAACACAATATTTTTCTTTGTTTTCACACACTCACCATTTCGCTGGCACTTTTCTGAAGTAGTGTTGTCCCGGTATCAGCCTTTGCAATATGTTAGAGATGTATTGTCTGCCGCATTTTGCACTGGTTTTCTCTTTCATTTATGGTTAATAATGTGTATACGTTATTCCTTTTTACTACCTACTGTGTAAGACAAGAATCTTTCATTCCAAATAAAGAATTCAGTCTTTAATTATACAACTGAATAAAATCTAAAGCCTACAGAAAACACCTTCAGAGTTCACACAAAATACAAGAAAAAAAGGCTTAAATGAAGACCTGGTTGGCTTGGTTATGCCACGACTTCAAAAGGAAAGTATAGTAGGACTAAAAGCTCACAAGTAACTCTGGATGTGGCAAACATTAATGGAATAATGAATGGGTTCTTCAAGCTTTGAAACTGTAAGCAAACCACTGTCAAGAAGACTCTAGGACTTCTGATTCACTGTTGAGAACATCAGTTATGCAAATGTATAATAAGTGGAGTTTAAAATATTTTCAGTGAGTTGTATATTTTTACATATCAGTGAGATATGTATAGTAAAACTGGAAAAAAAATCTTGAAAGCAAGCCTGAAGAATTGCTGCAGCCTCAGAATAAAGCTAAGCAGCATTCTTTACGGGTGTACCGCCCATGCGTGGAAGGAGGTTGACATCTTTATAGAAACATCATCCACTGCAGTCACTTGTTTCTACTTCCAGAATCTTAACAAAAATTGTTGGATAAACATGCTCCTGCAAAAACAGTGCTTTAGTGTCCTGCCCGTACATTGAGTTTCATAGTTGGTTCTTTGTTAGTTACAGGACTCCAAAGTTCAAGAGAATTCTTAGAGATAGATGAGAAACTTGATGGTTTTTCATGACAGGGAGGGAAAGATGGCAAAAATCCTTTGCAGTAGATTATCTCTGGCTTCAAACACAGTCTGAATGTCTCTGTGTTCAAGTTTTCCCAAAAAGGTGCAACATCCATGGAGTAGCTTGTCAGGGAGAATGTGTGAGAGTTTCCCACAGACCATTCAAATAAATGAAAAACATTGTATGTAGGGTGTTTAGCAACTAGTCTTAAGTAGCTTGTCCAGAATTTTTTAGCTTATCATTTCATGAAGCATCTGAGGTAGAAGCTGATGCTCATTTTTTGAGCGGTATTCCTATGTGATTTAAAAGAGTGTTTAAGGAGTATTGCAAAACTACAATTCATTTAGTTTCTACACTAGTTCCACGTTTTCTGTTGGTAAGACAGGAAATACCGTACTGTGGGGAGTGTGGGAAGCATTAATACTAATAATACATTTGTAAAGTTTTGGACTATTGTTGATTGAAAACTAAGAAGCAACTACTCTGTTGAATTCTTCTTTTGATGAGATGCATTTGTTAGCTGACAACGTTCTCTTTAAGGGCTTCTTCACTGTTGGAATACTTCCCTCTCCTGTTTATAACGCAGCACAGTGTTTTTATTTTTCCCTGTCTGAGAAGCACAGATAATCTGTTAAATGCTGACTTCTTTCCCCTGCTGTGTGTCTTCATGTAACAGTTTCTCACCCACGGATAATAAATTTGCTACATGCTCTGATGACGGCACTGTTAGAATCTGGGACTTTCTTCGTTGCCATGAGGAAAGAATTCTCCGAGGTACGTGTACTAACAGTACTGATTGGAATATTTAAATAGGGAAGGCATTTGTGGTTAAATCATCACAATACCACAATACCAGCTTACATCTCCATTCAGTTTTTTTACATATACACTGTCTCACTCAGGCTCTTTAAAAAAAACCTGACCACTTCTGGTTCACAATCATTTTGTAGATTTTTACTACTACTGCTATCTTTGAGTTAGGTTATAAATTACATACAAGTATTCCTCTTCTCTTATCCTGCCACCCCCGCAAATTACTTGCTTACTTGTACTGATCCATTAGGGCCATATTCTTTTCCTGTCTTATAGCCAGCATAGCTTTCTCCAACATAGTGGCACTATAATTTTATTTAGATAGCTCACATTCTCCTGGCAGTCCTTTTACAATATGGTTAACTGAGGTAGCAATAACTACACTTCTCATTATTGCTGTTTCTGAAAGCAGGTGTTGTGTTTTTGTTTTTTGTTCTTTTGTTTTTTTTTTAAAGACTTTATTTATTTATTTGACAGACAGAGATCACAAGTAGACAGAGAGGCAGGTGGAGAGAAGAAGGAAAGCAGGCTCCCAGCTGAGCAGAAAGCCCAATGTGGGGCTCGATCCCAGGACCCTGGGATCATGACCTGAGCTGAAGGCAGTGGCTTAACCCACTGAGCCACCCAGGTGCCCCTTGTTTTTGTTTTTTAAACAGTATACCACATTTGTGTACTACATGGCCCACTAGTTACTAAATTTTTTCTTGTTTGCTTTTATCAATTTCATAATTATAAACTAATGTCTGTCAGTTACTCCCTCCTACAAAAAATCCATATTTTTTACTTGGATTAACTTAGTTTCAGACTTCATTAAGTGGAGCTGTTGAAATACTAACAGTTTATCTCTACCGTTTATGTAAAGTCAGTGGGTGCTAGAGTTAGGAAATTACCTCGGTTTATATATGTAATACAAACATTGAAACAGACATTTACATTAATAAAAACATTTAATCTCATTAGTTCATTGTTAACTAGGAAGGTAGTGTTCTCAACTGCTTAATTTGAACTTGTACTGATTTAACAAAGAGTATATTCTACTCCATACTCTTGATTCCAGTATCCCATAAGAGTAACATCTTCCTCTCATATAAATGCTGGGTAGGCACATGGGTGCCACAGACACTGGGTGTCAAGTAATTACTATTCAGAGATTTCCCTTTCTATTCAAGAGAGTTGGTTGAATTTTTACAACATTCCAGAGCTTAATTTACAGCCTGTAGTAGTGTTGTTGCTTTCTAGATAAGAAAGTAAATGCCCTTAATGTTTAACCCATATTTCAAGCCAGTTTTTTTTTTTTTTTTTCCTTTTAATTCATGTTTGTTCACATGTTTCTGGCTTTGCACGTTTTGTGTGGGTTCATCCACAGTGCTTTATGGTGATAGCTAGCATAAGGATATAGTACCTGTCATTGAAGGAGTGTACTATGAACATTATAATATTATACAATTCAGAACTAGATGGAGTCTTTAGAATCATTTAGCTGGAATTACTTTATGGATGAGCATCATGACCCAGCAGACTTAAGTGACATGTTCAAGGTAAATAAGTTCAGATCTAGGACTTAGAATCTAGCCTAATGATATGCTAATATTGCAGCTTTTCTCACTCTCAATGGAAGTCTTAGCTGTTAAACAGACATAAGATGGATAACGTTTTCTAGGTTTTGAAAATCCCAAGAAATATAGAGGAAACACAATAATTGTAGTTACTAAAAGCAATTCTAAAGTATCAAGACAATTATTTTTATAGTGGACTATAATAATTATGAAGTCTTATATAAAACTACTATGCATCTTGGATTAAATAAAAGAAAACCTGTTATGAGGTAACATTTTTCACTTCCATGTTCCAGTGAAATATTATTCAATTTTGGTAATGAAACTGTTTCTAGGTAGTACTTAAGAACTTTTCCTCTGAAATTTATGGTAATGAAACTGTTTCTAGGTAGTACTTAAGAACTTTTCCTCTGAAATTTAGAGTCTGTGTGTGAGATACTCTAGCAGTTAAATATTTTCAGATTTGAGTTGAGGCAAATTTGGATAAGATGAAATGGTTGCTAAAGTATTATTTGTTACTCCTTTGGCTTAAAAAAATAAACCAGCATCCTACCTATGTTATTCAATAGCTGAATTTTATTTTTTATGTGGGGGGCTCTTTTTATTTTAATTTTTGCTATGGAATTTTCAAACATGTACAGAAGTATAATGAATCTCCATGTACTTCTAGGATGCATGTTATAGCTTAGCTTACTCATGATTTTTGCTCCCTTTTTTCTTAGTACCTCAATGGTTATCTGGGACCAATATGAATATATAAGCCAAGTTAGTTACACCACCCAAATAGTAGTTCTAATAGGAAGTCTAGTATAGTAGATGAGTTATTAGATTCCAGTTATCCATTTTCTGTCATTCCCCTTTTTTGTAAATTCTCTGAATTTTAGTGGTGATTATAAAACAGTGAAATGGTTAAAATTTTCCTTTCCTTCACTTGTGGATTCCAGTTGTCTCAGGCCTGATCTAAAATTCCTCACATAAAATTTCAAGTAAATTTAGTTGAGCTTTATACATAGAAAATTGGATCACAAAGTCAAACAGATAAGGATAGGGGCTTCCACTATCTAAAATGTCAGTTGGTCTCTATGAAGGGATGATGTTCAGCTAGCTTACATAGACTTAAACATTGGACAGTTAACCATAGTCTTGCATAATGTTAGTGTTGTACATCAGACCAAAACTTGGGTTTAAGTATTTTTTAAAAGATTATTTATTTATGAGAGAGAGAGAGAGAGAACAAGCAGGGGAAGCAGGAAGGGGAGAGGGAGAAGCAGGCTCCCCCTGATCAAGGAGCCCTACGAGAGGCTTGATCCCAGGAGCCTGGGATCATGACCTGAGCTGAATGCAGACACTTAACCCACTGAGCCACCCAGGCACCCCATCTTGGGTTTAAGTATTAAAATCTAAGAACATTTTATTTTATTTTAATTTTTAATTTTAAAAAATTTTATTTATTTGACAGAGACACAGTGAGAGAGGGAACACAAGCAGGGGGAGTGGGAGAGGGAAAAGCAGGCTTCCCTCTGAGCAGGGAGCCTGATGCAAGGCTTGATCCTAGGACCCTTGGGATCATGACTCAAGCCGAAGGCAGGCGCTTAACGACTGAGCCACACAGGAGCCTGAGGAAAATCTAAGAACATTTTAAATGAAGGTGATGTTTATGATCATGTAGTTTAGCTCTTTTATCAAATACTTAACCTTTTCTATGTCATTCCTAAAACCCAGTCATCTATTCATAAACATTTTTAGTGTTACAGTATTCACTACCTTAAGTGATTCTTTTTCCAATTTTTAGATAGCTTTAATTTTTAGAAAGTTCTTTCATTATGTCAGAGATCTGCTTCTGTATGACTTTTCCTACCTCAGGAACACAAAAAAATTGAGTTTATTCTTTCTTCATGGCAGCCCTTTAAGTGTTTGAAGATAACTATCATGTCTTCTTTTTTTAGTACGTTTAGTATGCTGAAACGAGCACTCTGTCATGTCTTCTTAATGTAGACCATCAGCTGTAAGCATACAGGATCCTTGTGCATGGTGGAAGCCATAATACCATACTGTTGACTGCAGAATTTATAGTTGCTTTTTAGCGTCCTTTCTGAGATTGTTTGCATGCTTTTTGGAAAAGGAAGAAGTTACACAAGAGAAAGTCATCAGTATTTTTTAAGTTTCAAATGAGTACAGATTTATTTTTAGGAGATTTGCTACTCAAAAGATCTTGATTGGTCCACAGGTATGAAATTGAATATACTGAAAAATTGAGAAGTATTGTGTGCCACTCATTACTAAAACATATGCAGGTCAGCATAATTTATACACAGTTATCCTTTTTTCCCATTATTACTTAGAGTACTTAATTTGTGGGCTGGGAGTGGAAGAACATTTAAGAACCAGAAGTACACGAATCTGAGTGAGCTTCTAATGTATCGATATATATTGCATTTGACTCTCAGTGAAATGGAGGCATTAAAATCCATTTATTTAATTAATGACCATATACTATATGTATGCTACCATTAGTAGAAGAATCTTTTTAAGGTACGACACCTTCCCTCGTGCTTCTTAAAGTTTAGTAGGGAAGTTATTTTCACACACTGAAGATGGTGGAGAATATGGGAGAAGAGTTTTGTGTTTTTTTTTTTTAAAGATTTTATTTATTTATTTGACAGAGAGAAATCACAAGTAGGCAGAGAGGCAGGCAGAGAGAGAGGAGGAAGCAGGCTCCCTGCTGAGCAGAAAGCCCGAGCGGGACTCGAACCCAAGACCTGGGATCATGACCTGAGCCGAAGGCAGCGGCTTAACCCACTGAGCCACCCAGGCGCCCGGGAGAAGAGTCTTGATAGTGTTAGAAAGATAGTTTTATCTGTATAGAGTTAGAAGCAGATCACTTAAGACTAGCTGAAATGTACATGAGAAAGGTTGAAAACAGAATCAATAAGAAAACTGAAGTAAACTTTAGTGAGAAGCATAATACTCTTCAAAAGAACCCAGTTTACAAAGTTTCAGCATGTTTTCATTTTGTTTTACCTTCTTGGTTTTAACAATAGCTGATAGCTTACACTTGTATATATCAGGCATATTCTAAGAACTTTTTTTTTTTTTTTTCTTTTACGAGAGAGCATGAGCCAGGGTGGGAGGGTCAAAGGAGGGGTAGAGGAAGAAGCAGAGAGAGAATCTTTTATTTATTTATTTGACAGATTGAGAGCATAAGTAGGTAGAGCAGCAGACAGAGGGAGAGGGAGAAGCAAGGTCTCTGCTGAGCAGGGAGCCCGATGTGGTACTTGATCCCAGGACCCTGAGATCATGACCTGAGCTGAAGGCAGCCTCTTCTTTCTTTCTTTCTTTCTTTTTTTTTTTTTTTTTAAAGATTTTATTTATTTATTTGACAGAGATCACAAGTAGGCAGAGAGGCAGGCAGAGAGAGGGGAAGGGAAGCAGGCTCCCTGCTGAGCAGAGAGCCCGATGTGGGGCTCGATCCCAGGACCCTGGGATCATGACCTGAGCCGAAGGCAGAGGCTTTAACCCACTGAGCCACCCAGGCACCCCTGAAGGCAGCCTCTTTTTTTTTTTTTTTTTAAAGATTTTATTTATTTATTTGACAGAGAGAAATCACAAGTAGGCAGAGAAGCAGGCAGAGAGAGAGGAAGAAGCAGGCTCCCTGCTGAGCAGAAAGCCCGATGCGGGGCTCGAACCCAGGACCTGGGATCATGACCTGAGCTGAAGGCAGCCTCTTAACTGACTGAGCCACCCAGGCGCCCCTCAGGGAGAGAATCTTAAGCATGGAACCCAGCGTGGGGCTCTGTCTCATGACCCTGAGATCATGACCTGAGTGGAAACAGAGTCGGATGCTTACCCAACGGAGACACCCAGGCAGCCCTGTTGTGATAACTTCATTTAATCTTCCTGGTAACCCTATGCTAAATACTGTTTGTTTGACATTTTACAAATGGGTAACCAAGATACAAAAAGTTAAGTAAACTTGCCTTAAGGTCAGATAGCTTGTAAGAGGTGGGGCTGGGATTTGAACCCAGGTTTTTTAGGGCCAGAGTTGATACTGAACCACTATGTTAAACTGCCTCTTTTCTGTTTGAAAAGTAATATCAGCATGGGTGTAATGATGTCTTTCTGAGCTGTGATGACAGAATTAAAGAGTTTTTTGGTGAGAGGAGAAGGATGTAGGTAGAGGGAACTGATTTAGGCACTCAAGTTCATTTTATCATTCGTCTTTAAATTTGTCCATGTAGGTGGGACACCTGGGTGGCTCAGTCGGTTAAGTGTCTGCCTTCGGTTTGGGTCATGATCCCAGGGTTCTGGGATCGAGTCCTGAACCTGGGGGGGTATCCTTGCTCAGTGGGGAGCCTGCTTCTCCCTCTGCCTGCTGCTCCCCCTGGTTGTGCTCTCTCTCTTTCTCTCTGATAAATAAATAAATACAGTCTTCTAAAAAAGCCCAAAACTGTCCATGTAGGTTATAGGAGCTCAATGTAGGATATATTTAACAGTAGAAAAATGATACTACAATGAATAGTTCAAACTAAATGGGTTATAAGATATATGCTAGTTTTGGGGCACCTGGGTGGCTCAGTGGATTAAGCCGCTGCCTTTGGCTCAGGTCATGATCTCAGGGTCCTGGGATCGAGTCCTGCATCGGGCTCTCTGCTCAGCAGGGTGCCTGCTTCCCTCTCTCTCTCTCTCTGCCTGCCTCTCCGTCTACTTGTGATCTCTCTCTGTCAAATAAATAAATAAAATCTTAAAAAAAAAGATATATGCTAGTTTATGTAAATAGAACATGGGCATAAGGAGTTATACTGAGATTTACTTAGGAGGTAAGGTCTGTTTTCAGTTTTCGGATATACCACTCATGGAGAGGAATTGAACCCCTGAGTATGCACAATTTAAGAAAAAGAATATTTTTAGTACCTTTGGTAAGTCTCTGTGTATCCCTTCCTTATTGCATTGACTGTGGTCTTTAATAAATGAGATCAACCCCTTTGCAAAGATCTTTTGGTTCAGCGGTGTGTTTTGAACTATGTGAAGACATGTTTATGAAGTTGAGTGTTGCAGAAATCTTTGATGCTTTTTACTGAAAATAATTTTACTTATTAAAGTAGAATTGGCAAGAGACATAGTTCATGATTAATGGACCTACTTGTACAGTGTTTACAAAACATCCCACATTTCTCCCTAAGAAAAGCATAGAAATACCCAGCTTCCTTTAAAATAGCCTATGTAGGAATAACTCCTTCCGCTAACATAGCATATATCAATATGAAAAGCTCTTCAAGCACATCTTACTTAATCATCCAAAGAACCATGCATAAACCTATTTTACATATGGATGCTGATTTTCTGTCTGTGTTACCTTATTTTGAGGAAGAGTTTGTTTTAAGGCTCTTTTCCCTCTGCTTTCCTTAGAAGACAGGATTATGGTAGGTTCTCATATGTAAAGAATCATCTGAGTATATTATGAGAAGAAAAAAGACTTACTAAGTCTTAATAACACCCTGAAGCACATTTGAAGAAATTAGTGTGGTAGGGTTCTGAAACGTTCATTTTATATGGTACATCCACATTTTTGCAGGAATTGTTTTAGATTTTTATATTGGGCTTTGTTCTTTCTATCTATCTCAGTATTTATTTTAAATGCTGCACATAATATAGCAAAAACTTGATGAAAATAGATTTGTAGCTTTCTTGGGATGTCAGATCTGCTCACTGCTGCTGTCATAGTGTTTTAGTTAAGAGTCAAGAGCAATTCCCAGACACACTTGTATATAAAGATGCTGGTTTTCTGACAGTTGCAAATCACTGTGAAAAATAATTCAGGCATTTGATTTTTAGGAAGAGTCTGCATCTTTGCAGTAATTATTCTATGATTATCTGCTTCAGTTCATTTTTAGTGAGGCCAAAATTTCCATTTGCTGATGAATTAGTTACCTGGTTATATTTTTAGAGCTTCCCAGCTAACTAAGTTTTTAGTAGTTTTTCTTTTTCCTTAAAGATTTTATTTATTTGTCGGAGCACAAGCAGAGGGAGCTGCAGGGGGAGGGGGAGCTGCAGAGAGAGAGAGGCAGAAGCAGGCTCCCCGCTGAGTAGGGAGCCTAACCTGGGGCTCTATCCCAGGACCCTGGGATCATGACCTGAGCGAAAGGCAGCTGCTTAACCACCCGAGCCACCCAGGCACCCCCTTTTGTAGTTTTTAAAGCTAAAATTCAGAGCTTTGGAAAGAGCCATGAAATTAGATATATATGTAATATGCTTTTGGCTTTTTCATTTTTAGTTGCAACTAAAGTATGGTATCATCAAAAATAGTTACTTGTCGGGGTGCCTGGGTGGCTCAGTGGGTTGAGCCTCTGCCTTCGGCTCAGGTCATGATCTCGGGGTCCTGGGATCGAGCCCCGCATCGGGCTCTCTGCTCAGCGGTGAGCCTGCTTCCTTCTCTCTCCCTCTCTGCCTGCCTCTCTGCCTACTTGTGATCTCTGTCAAATAAATAAATAAAATCTTTGGGGCACCTGGGTGGCTCAGTGGGTTAAAGCCTCTGCATTCGGCTCAGGTCATGATCCCAGGGTCCTGGGATCGAGCCCCACATCGGGCTCTTTGCTCAGCAGGGAGCCTGCTTCCTCCTCTCTCTCCGCCTGCCTCTGCCTACTTGTGGTCTCTGTCTATCAAATAAATAAATAAATAAAATCTTTAAAAAAAAAGATTTAAAGAAAAAAAAATAGTTACTTGTCAATGAGGGCAGTTAAGTACCAAAACAAATACTGTTTTTTTTTCTTAAGTCAGTTTTTCCCCTTTACTGTATTTTTAAAATTTTTAAAGTATTTTATTTATTTGACAGAGAGATAACCAGAGCAGGAACACAAGCAAGGGGAGTAGGAGAGGGAGAAGCAGGCTTCTCACAGAGCAGGGAGCCTAATGTGGTGCTTGATCCTAGGACCCTGGGATCAGGACCTGAGCCAAAGGCAGATGCTTAATGACAGCCACCCAGGCACCCCTTTCCCTTTACTTTAATGATATACTAGAAAACCATTTTATTTAAGGGGTGCGTGGGTGGCTTGGTTGGGTGTCTACCTTTAGCTCGGGTCATGGTCTTGGGGTTCTAGGATCGAGCCCTGTGTGGGGCTCCCTGCTCAGCAGGGAGCCTGCTTCTTCCTCTCCCTCTGCCTGCTGCTCCCCCTAGTCATATTCTCTCTCTGTCAAATAAATAAATAAAATCTTTAAAAAAAATTAAGTTTAAGTCATATCCCAAGAATTCGTAAGAAGCACCTATGGTGCTATGATCTCTTTAGTTACAGAGACCAGAAAAAGAATTTCTATTTAAAGAAAGAAATGGGGGCTTCTGGGACCCTGGGATTGAGCCCTGTGTCAGGCTCTGCTTGGTGGAGAGCCTGCTTCTCCCTCTCGCTCTCCCTCCCACTCCCCTTGCTTGTGCACACTCGCATGTGCGCGTGCTCTGTCAAATAAGTAAATAAAATCTGGGGTGCCTGGGTGGCTCAGTGACTTAAGCCTCTGCCTTTGGCTCCGGTCAATGATCTCAGGACCCTGGATCGAGTGGGGTGTAGGGCTCTCTGCTCAGCGGGCAGCCTGCTTTCCCCCCACATCCCCACCCCCCGCCTGCCTCTGCCTACCTGTGTCTCTCTCTCTCTGGCAAATAGATAAATAAAATCTTTTTAAGAAAAAGTAAATAAAAAAGAAACGGTAGTCTCTAGGTGATTTATCCTTTTTTATGGATTGTTTTATAAACTAGTCTTAATTTCTCCCAAGTACACTAATGAGTTTCTCGAAGCCAGTCTGCTGAACCCTCTGTTTTTTCCCCTTTGTAGATACTTTAATATAATTCTCTTTGAGAGAATGTTACCCTTATTAGGATGGTTTTAGAATATCACATGTTTTAGAATATCACATGTTACTTGGATTATTAGCCCAGTGAATTGTATCTGCTTTAACTTGATGATATTTTAAAATATTGTATTAGTCCCTAGGGGAGCACCAGGAAGGCACAGCCACCACAGGGGGCCTGTGGTGCTTTTGAATAGGGGTAGATAGAGTTTCTCCTGCTCAGAACCATCCATCTGTAAACGGAATGCCTTTTGTAATCTTCCTGTCAGTTGTCAAGCTAAACCTCCCAATCTGAGCCAAGGAAGGCTTAAGAGCTCATACAACAGCTCTTTCTCTTTTCTTTCTATGAAAAAATTTCCATAATTAAATCCAAATATGATGTCTTAATATCCTCCCTACCCCCTTTATTCTAGATCTGTATACAGTAAATCTAACCATGCCTTTATACATAATCCTTTAAATATTTGAAAATGACAGAATTTCTCTTAAGTCCCTCATATCCAAGTTGAATACTACATTTCCCTTTACTCTTTTTCATGATTTCCTGATCCTTCACCATTCTGAGCATCTCTCATCAAGAATTAAGGTTCACCATTCTGAATATCCATTCTTACTAAATGACAGAGGGCACAACACCACATGAATTCATACTAATCCTCAAAAGCCTACATTTGTATTTATGTCAACTCATAAACCATTCTAGTAGGCTATAGAATTGAGATCGAAAACCTAAATACTAGACTTAACATTCGTCTCTGTTTAAAATTGTACGTATTACATTTCTGTTCATTAAATTTAACATCATAGTATCTTCTTGAATCCTAACATCTAGAGAACTCCCAGTCTTGGATCACCTGTACTTTGCCAAGCACGCCATCGAGATTAATTTAAAAATGTTAAATAGGACGGAGGCCAAGTAAAGAACCTTGCAGCTCTCTCAACAGATTTGCCTTACTGGTAACAAACATCCAGTGGAAACTTATGTTGGAAATGGTCTTCAGGTCATGTAGTTATAAAGCCATGATCCTCTGCCATGATCTTCAGACTAGTTCAAAAGATTGCCTATTATGGTTTGGCTGTAATTTTCTTGAACACCCCTGTAGTAGTTCTTTTTAAAAAAATTTTGTTTTAGAATGACTTACTCCAAACCACTGATTTTCAGTGGAGGCAATAATACCCTATAATGAGCATTTTGTAAAGAGTTTTCTCTCAGAGTGTGCACTGGTGTCTGTTTAAAAAAGCTTTATGCAGGTTGCCTGGGTGACTCAGTTGTTAAGCATCTGCCTTTGGCTCAGGTCATGATCTCAGGGTCCGGGGATGGAACCCTGCACTGGGCTCCCTGCTCTGCGGGAATCCTGCTTCTTCCTCTCCTACTCCCCTGCTTGTGTTCCCTCTCTTTTTGTGTCAAATAAATAAAAATCTTTAAAACAACAAAAAAAAAGCTTTATGCATAGTGGACATTATCAGTGAAGATCTAGAATATTTACAGCACTCTAAAGATTCCTTCATACCTTTTCTCCATCCAACCCTTTTATTAGGTAATTTAGACATTCAAAGATACCTATTTTCATTAATTTCCCTTTTTTCCACTGTTTTTTTTGAATTTTCTCTTTTGTCCTTTTGTGGTTTCTTTTATCTTCCTTTCCCTTATGTCTTAATTTCCTTGACTTGCCTCATTTTTTAAAAATTAAACATCAATTTTTAAAAATTTCCCTTAAAAATCTTATTTATTTATTTGTTTATGTAAGTAAGTAAACTCTACTCCCAGTGTGGGCTGTACCTCTAAACCCCAAGATCAAGAGTTACATGCTCTATCCACTGAGCAAGCGAGGCACCCTGCCTCTGTTTTCAATGTTTTATTATTTTTTCAGATTAACTTCTTTTACTGGTTTCCTGCTACTTAAAGCAACACAACAAAAGTTAGTATATGAAGAGATAGTATTGTGTATTATTACAGTCACAGGCTCTGGAATCTGGATGTTAGGTCACAGTTAGCCCTTAGCAGCCATGGGACATTGGGGCATTACTGTGTCTTTGTTCCCATCTGTGTAATGGGGATTAGTAATAGTACTGACCTTCCTGAGTAGTTGTGAGAATTAAATAGGTTAATCCATGAGAAGCATTTAGTGCCATAAAGAATATTCAATTAATGTCAGCTATTACCTCATCTCCAAAGCTAATTTCAGAGCCTGCTTCCATCTTTCTGCCCATTTAAGGATAAAGGTGGTTTCTTCAGAAGTGTATTTTACTTTTCTCATCTGAATGTTTTTCAGGGGTGCGTGGGTGGCTCAGTGGGTTAAAGCCTCTGCCTTCAGCTCAGGTCATGGTCTCAGGGTCCTGGGATCGAGCCCTGGGATCGAGCCCTGCATCGGGCGCTCTGCTCAGCAGGGAGCCTACTCCCTCCGACCCCAGCTTCTCTGCCTGCTTGTGATCTCTTGCTCTCTGTCAAATAAATAAATAAAGTCTTTAAAAAAAAAAATGTTTTTCAGCCATTATCATTAGTTGTTGCAATTGTACACGTTTCTGTTTTCAGGTAGTCCATAAATATGACCACTTGTTTAAACAAGTTGTCATGATTTTCTAATGTTTTCAGGTGGAAAAAATTCAACACTAAGAATTGGCCTTTTTAAAAAAGATCTCCTATGGAAGCATTTAAAGATTCTATTTTAATTGTTAGATGAATCAATTATTTAATGGTTACCATGTCAATAAAAATTCAAGTCATGGCCTTGTCCCTTAAGTAGCATTTCCAACATTTCCCTAGTTCTTTTATTGCTTCAGATACATTTTGTCAATTGGGCAAGCACCATGGTGAATAGGAATGCTGAATACACTGAAAATCAAGTGTTCACAGCTCATCATACTGCTACAGACTGTGGTCATTGGTGTCTAGACTGTTTCATTGGGACAGCATTTATTTTTCTCTGGGGGAAGAACAGTTGTTTTCCTATTGACCAAATTTAATCACAGTAATTTCTAAATCCATTTAGTAATAAAGTTGGATTAGCTAGTGATAAGTCTGGTAGAATGTCATTTCTCTTTGTGATCTTCGACTAGTGAGGGATCAGTGGTAAATTAGGAATCTTGGGGGAACTGTAATTCTATGTATTTTCTGTCCCAGGGGGTGAGATTTAAGTATAGAAATCTTATATCATATGTTTGGACCTCCTGATCCACCCACTCTGCCCCATCTCATCAAACTTCTCAGCTGACAGCATACTGGCTGGGTGTAACCTGTTCTAGTTCTCAAAAGTCTTTGGTGGAGGTTGTTGGGAGGGTGGGAGCTAAACCCTTACCTAGGATGTAGCAGATATTGGCCCAACTGATAAAGTGATTCTAAGAGCAAATAGGGTGATACTAAAGGAGACATTAGGAATTAAGGAGCTCTGTAAGTTTAGTGATTCCTGAACTTAAATTCTGCTTTTTTGAGATCATACAGTATGGTGCCCAGTTGTCATCTTCTCTCTGTAGGCCCTGAATGTTAAATACTGTAGAAGTTGGGTGATACTAATATTTTATGTGTTTTTGGAATGGTGAAATTATCATTTTCTAGAAATTTATGGAAACTATTCCATTTGTATTTTTTAAAATGTATTATCTGATTTTTGAGAACATTTTTAGTTTTATAGATTTAATGTTTTAGTGTGTTGTACAAATGTAAATTATTACCAAGGGTCTTCTGGGTAAAAATAAAATGTTTATTAAAACAAAAATCCTTCACGAGAATTTGCTAGGCATTTTATTTTATTTTATTTTTTTAAAGATTTTATTTATTTATTTGACAGAGAGAGATCACAAGTAGATGGAGAGGCAGGCAGAGAGAGAGAGAGAGAGGGAAGCAGGCTCCCTGCTGAGCAAAGAGCCCGATGCGGGACTCGATCCCAGGACCCTGAGATCATGACCTGAGCCGAAGGCAGCGGCTTAACCCACTGAGCCACCCAGGCGCCCCCTGCTAGGCATTTTTTTTTTTAATTTTTTTTTTCTTTCCTTTAAGATTTTATTTATTTGACACAGAGAGAGAGAGATCACAAGTAGGCAGAGAGGCAGGCAGAGAGAGAGAGGGAAGCAGGCTCCCGGCCGAGCAGAGAGCCGGATGCGGGGCTCGATCCCAGGACCCCGAGACCATGACCCGAGCCGAAGGCAGAGGCTTTAACCCACTGAGCCACCCAGGCGCCCCCCTGCTAGACATTTTAAATTTGGTTTATTCTAGCAGAGAAGTTATTAAATCAGTTACTATAAAGTACTTTCACTCCTTGAATGGACTATTTTAAATTTAGGTTTCTTTATTTTTTAGTATTTCGGACTTCTGAAGATTTTATTTATTTATTTGAGGGAATGAGCACATGATGGGGCACAGGAACAAAGTGGGGAGAGAGAGGGACAAGCAAACTCTTTGCTGAATGTGGAGCACAGGATGGGACTTGATTCTAGGACCCTTAGATCCTGACCTGAGCCAAAACCAAACGTCGGTTGCTTCATCAGCTGCGTCACCCAGGTGCCTCTTGGAATTTTTTTTTTTTTAAAGAAATAGCACATTTGCATTTTGGGGTTAGGGGAGAGCCTAAAGGAGGGAAAGAACCTTAAGCAGGTTCCACACCCAGTGCAGAGCCCCTCCATCTCACAACCCTGAGATCATGACTTGAAACCGAAATCAAGTCAGATACTTAACCAGCTGAGCCCCCCAATTGTCCCTGGATCTTTTTTTTTTTTCTTAAGCTTTTATTTATTTGATAGAGCACATGAGATGGGGGGTGGCAGGGAGAGGGAGAAGCAGAGACTCCCTACTGAGCAGGGAGCATGACTTGGGTCTTGATCCCCGGACCGCAGGATCATGACCCGAGGTGCAGGCAGACACTCAACTGACTGAACCACCCAAGTGCCCCACCCTTTATTTAAGGGGAAAAAAAGAAAACTGCTGTCCTCCTGCAGTGAGGGAGTAAGAGAATGACACAGTTCTGATTTAGGACCTAGGTATTAGATATTAATGCTTATCAGATGAAAAGTATTTGAAAGAGGAAAGTTTCAGTGCTGAAGGAGGCACACCATGGACTGTGATTCATCATAAAGGATAAAACTTGGGATTGTTAGGTTTACACTGTAAAGAGACAGTTACCAACATTTTGGTGTTTTTATTATTGTAGAATCACATTTGAATTAAATGTGCGTAAGTTTACTGGGCCATAAAGCTCTTCTAAAAAAGTTGTAGAAGTGATTTACAGAGGGGGCTAGAGTTAGTGGAAAGGTCGTTCTTAACTGGATTACTGCTAATACCCTAATGCAAATACAGGTGGAAAGATATATGCCTACTATAAAGTGTAACTTAGAATATTTAGTCCATTCTCTGAAAGATCTAACACCTCCTTTACATGGATTCCCGGAGACCACAAACTTTCTTTTTCTACTGTAAGTACACAGGCATTACTTGGTATAATATGTATTATCTTTGAACAAGCTTTTACATAATTAAAAAACTACTGGTTCTCATTGTTACATTGAAGCTATAGTTTTGAATTGCGTGTTGGCATCGCAAGATGAGTTTGAATCATTGCTCCTCCTACTTGTTGGCTAACAAGGTTTTCATGATCCATAAGAAGTAAGTGGTAATACCTATCTTAACAGGGAGATCAGACTGTAATGTATGTAATACTTTATGTGCTATACAGATAGTATAGTAGTGATGAAAATAGGGCAGTGGTAATGAAAATACTTTCAACCAAAACTCCCAAACAGTGCAGGTTCTTTTTATTTTTTATTTTTTTTTATTTTTTATTTTTTATTTTTTTAAAGATTTTATTTATTTATTTGACAGACAGAGATCACAAGTAGGCAGAGAGGCAGGCAGAGAGAGAGGAAGGGAAGCAGGCTCCCTGCTGAGCAGAGAGCCCGATGCGGGACTCGATCCCAGGACCCTGAGATCATGACCTGAGCCGAAGGCAGCGGCTTAACCCACTGAGCCACCCAGGCGCCCAACAGTGCAGGTTCTAAGAAATTAAGTACCTTTGAAGATAATGACTCTTACGTGATGCTCCAAGCTTAACATCTTCCAGGTCCAGGAAGGACACAATAGGTACTTGGGGAAGTGACATATTATACCCCATGTCCCCACCCCCAGACATAAAAGTCTTTCAGTTTTATCTGAAAGGTAGGTAATGGGTACTTTATTTTCTTAAGTTTTTAGAAAGCTGATTATACAGTTGATAGTTAAAAAGGTGTTTTCTGTCTTATCTTTGGGGCAGAAAGGGGCTTTTAAAAAAATATTATTATTCCCCTCAAGTTCTTCAAGACTTTGTTAAACATAAAGTTATGAGTCATACTGGTGTCAATAGTAGATTTGTTTGTGTTTTAAAAACTTGTTCGTTCTAAGTTGGCATTCCTTGTTTTTATACCTCTGATATGATTCCTACTTATAAAAATAATATTCAGCTGCTAAGTGGGAGATTTTGCACAGTAAAAAAAAAGTCTTCAGTGAAAGAATGTATACTAAAATCTTGCTTTTCCTTGCATAGCTAGCCTGTTATCCAGATTTTCCAATAGTTACAGTAAACACTATTTAAAGAAAAAGTTATCCTGTTCCACCTTTTCCTTATATCTTTGTCTTTATTTTTGGGTATTTTACTGGAGTCCCTGTTTTAAAATACTTCTGCATCTAGGTATAGTCTATATACTTGAGTATGCTTCCCATTGCAATGACTCTTGGTGAACTCCTCCTGCTCATTCTCCTAATTAACATTGCTAGATGGGCTTTTCCTTTATGCTTTAATGACTTTCAGTGTGATTGTCATTAATGCTTTTTATTTTATCTGAACTTTTCAACACAAATATTTTAGCATAGGTTTGACATTAAAAGCAAAGTGGAAGAAGTCTTGTACCAAAGTTATCCAAAGCTGCCCTCTCTGTGAATTTTGAGATGTGTATTAGTAAGACATATATTAGAGTTATTTTGTAACCAATGTCAAATGTCTGTTTTCATTCCACCATTAGTATTTAAAAGTGTCAGTACCCTTCATTCAGAGACCACCAGGAGCACACTTGTAATTGAACAAGATGGATTTATACTCTCTGCAGCGAAGAATTCAGACCATGGAGATTATATTATAGGATTTGGACTTTGGGTAATTTGGGGGAGGGTTCAAGGAAGTGAGGGCTGTCACTCATTTAGTATAAGAGAGATGTTTGGTATTTTGTGGGCTGTACAGTGACCTTGTTTTTGTTTGACTTCATCCTGGTCTCAGAGTTGTCTAGTGGAATCAGGGGAACAAAATGGTTAGCTATAAATGTCAGATCAGTCTGTAATAACATTGAGACTTAACTGTGAGTATCAGATTAGTTCTCAGTGGTCAGGGACTACCTTTTTATTATTATTATTATTATTACTATTTTTTTAATCTTTCTTAAAAGCATTTAAATCCAAACTGGCTTCTCACTATATAGGAACCAGTTGGATGGGGGGCAGAGTGAGGTTGGTGTTAGCTCAGGATTCAGTAGCAACGACGTTGGACATGTCACTAGAACAAGCTTCAGTGTTACCAGTAGTTATGTTTTTACAAAACGGCAATTGGGAAGCATGTCATGCATACCAGTTTTCAGCTGGCTAGAGCAGTTAATGGGTAAAATATGAGTATGTTCTTTTTCAATAAAAGAAGTAAGATGTGTGAGTTTTTGCGTTAGTCTGGGGGATTCTAGGGTTTATCCCACTAAATTTAGTGTCCAAGGATTGGTTCGTAGTGCTTCAGGAGTTTTTTTTTCCACCTGGGAAGAGTCAACTATTCATTTTCTATGTTGTCTATGTTAATACAAGGCAGTAAATACCAAAGAGATTTTAAAGGTTTTAAGACTTAAGAACTCTGTCAAATACTTTACAGTTAAAGATTATAATAATTGTAAAAATTCCTTATGAATTGTTAGATTGACTTAAGGTGAACAATGGCCTGTGTTTTCACAGCTCCATTGTCTGTCTTAGTCATGTTCATCAAAGATCATTAAGTGGAAATTTATATTGATTCATTTATTCAAACAGTAGTGTTTATTAAGTGCCAGGCCATGGATATGGTGGAGGGTGTCAAATAGCCATTCCTGTCTTCATAAGCAGTACTATTGATTGCTGATTTTTGTTTTAAAAACATTAGTTTTAATAGTCTTTTCATTTTATATATATTCTAGAATAAGCACTGCATTATTGTATTAATAGTACACTGAAGACTGCTCCTATGATTAATAAGGTAGTTTTATAGTTTTTATAACTTTAAAAGTGGTAACTTAAAAATCAGATATTTATGGAGCATCTGCTCAGACAAGTCCAGAGATACCTCTAAATGTGGAGGTATTCAGAAAAAAATTGAGATGCTAGTAAACTGTAAGATAGGCTTCTTTTGTATCTTCATTTTGAATAGTAAGTTGAAGGTATTCTCAATACTGAATCTTTTTATTATTTGGTAAAAATTGAGTAAGTTTTAGAGCCAGAAAAGTTATTTTTGTAGTTAAGACTTAACTATGAGTACTTATCAAAATTCTAGAGCACATTTGGGTAGGATCACAATATAAGAGAATGCAAAATGTCCAGTTCTGTTAGACAAAATACATTATAGGCAAACCAGTTTTCTCCATGTGATACTACTAGATTTGCCATTGGTCTGTGGAATTTTCCTATAGAAATAAAGAACACAATCATATTTGGTCATGGAAATCTTCATAGCTATATAATAGATTTGAATGTTTATGAGATGCTTTAAGAAAGGATTTAGACTATAAAACTTTTTACATCTTGGTGCTTTTGGTAGAGCAGTAGTAGCAAATTCTGAGTATGGTTGATTTGGACACAACTAAGCGTGGTAACATTTCAAAATAAGATTTTTCTCCTAAAGACCATTCCACTCAGAAGAATGTATATATTTTAAGTTTTAAACATACTATATTGGACTATCATTTAGATCTTACTTACCAAGTACAGTACATTTTGCATAGGAAAAGAGATTCCAGAGTTATCACAGATTTCAAAATTAGTAGGGAACTTACCACATAACCATTTTTTATCAGTGTCTAAATTAGTGTAGATGCCAGGACATGTCTTCATATTATTTAGGCATGTAGGTTTGTGGTACCTTCCCTTGGTTAAAGTTCCTGGATAAGGTTTTGTGTTTTGAAAGTAAATCTGTGCACTGCCCATTTTCATGATCCCCATAGAATTATTTATATATATTATTTATAATAACCAGTAGATTTGCATATATATCTTCTTTATAACTATCCATTTACCAGGAGGATTGATGTAGATTAATACCAGTTTACTATGTCTTTTTATAATTAATGATGACTACAAGTCTATTTGCATTATGTCATTTTTTTCCCTATAAAATGGGATGAGTAAATTTTATTTTATATGTTGTTACTTTCAAAATTTAATGATAGGAGAATATATTGTAATTGCTGTTTACAGTGGTAAGTGACAAGGAAACAGAAACTTACTACTATCAAACCTCTTCTCCAGCTGCTCCAGAATTCTAGGTACAGTCGTAGTTTTTACTTGGGGCAGTCATAACTTATCTGAGAGTCAGCAGTTCTGGCTTTGAGTCCCAGCTCTGCCACTGAGCAAGTCAGTCTCTGAGTTTGTGTTTCTTCCTCTGTCAAGTGGGGCTAATGATACCTACCTCACAGGGTTGTTGTGAGGGTCCCAGAAGAAGTACACAGAAGATGCCACTGCTCACGTGGCAGGCATGAAGTAAATGTGTGTTGCTTAAGTTGCATATGTGCAACGAAAGCTGGTGTAAAGAAAGTGACGTATTGAAGTGAATTTGACTTAAAAGGAGTTTGGAACTGATTAGGAAAGTTATTATAAAGGGTTTAAGAGGAGATGACTAGATCAAGTGTTGGGATGGGATATTATACACAATCATTCTATTTTCAGTAAGAGTTCTTAGGATTAGAAGTGTCACTGATAAAATAAATTGTATTGTAAGCCACATTTAAATAAATAACATTGAAATATAACTATGACTTTTTTTTAAAGCTTTATTTGTACAAGTCCGCATACTTTGCTTCCACTGTCAAATCAGAGCCACCGTATTCCCTGAAGGCAACACTTCACTCCCACCATTCCTCTTGCATTGTCCCCCAAATTCTGTTCTTTTCCTTTGTTTATTGCTTGCTTGTTTGCTTTTTGAATAGCTAACAATTTGCGTCTTCCTGAGAACCACTAGCTTTTTTTTTGAGTTCTAGTTAGGTCAGTTGATACTCAGTGAGCATAAGATATACTGCATTATTCTTCAGATCTATAGCAGAATCTTCCTTTCATTGCTGCTTTTTACTAGGTTTACAGTATCCTGAAAAAATATAAAGGCCAAAAAAAAATGATACATCTTTGTGGTGTGAGTTGTTTATTTGGGAATTTTTAATAGACCTTTTAAATTTAGATCAGAATCTACTATTTTATTGTTAGAGATATTTATATAACTGGCACTGTGGTCACATTGTAAGTCCTCATTTATTCTCTTGTTTAGTCTTTGATATTTTTCCTTTTATTGTTGTCTTCTCTAAAAATAAGTAGTGAAAGAAAAACTCTTCAAGCACAGTTAAGTTTGCGAAGCCTTTACCTTGTCACGTGACTGAATTTTTATTCAGTGTGATGGCTGAAGATGGGAATTAACAGAAACTGAGAACGTCGTGGTCCCACACACCCCAACATCACACTACTCCCACAGAGCGTAGACAGGCAGTGTTGCTGCAGATACTTGGCTAACCAGCTTTCTCTCTCTGGGAAACATTGATGACACAATTCAGTGACTATGGGCAGTCAACTGGCAAAGAAATGTGTAAACTGTGGTCATACATCTGCGCACATGTGTTCTTCAGAATACAACCATTAGACTGAAGCCCACTATCAGTGTGTTCCCATTAGTTAAAATGGATTTACTTTGTTCTTCCCACATCTTGTCCTGTCCCCAGGAATATGACAAATGATAAAAACAAAAGCAGACTGACCACATAACAAACAGTTAATTGATCTATGTGGGGATATTACTTGCAACCTTGGCTTTATTAGCAATGTCATTCTGTAACCAACCAAGCTGAAGACTAAATGCAGCATTAAGATGCATTTTTTTCCCATCACTCATGCATGGCAAGGAGTATATTCTGTGTATCACATGGAAGTAAGATTCGGAGAGTACTGTAAGGTCTGGATTCACACTTTCCCACCATGTGCCGTATGGAAGGCTGAGATCTGTGGTACAACAGTGTTGGGGGAACGGAGGGGTGGAAAGGTAAGGAAAGAACTGGGTGAGATTAATGTGGAAGTTATCTTGAGAATTTTCTTCCTTTATAAAGGTAATTAGTAAACATTCATAAAAAGTTCACACAAATAGAAATAAAAAGTCAGTGTCTCTCTACCCTTTTCCAATCTCACATCCAGAGTTCATCACTATTCTATTAACGGTGTGTTTGTTTCCACAGTTTTTAAACCTATACAAGAAGATACTTAAAAAAAAAAAAAAATACATGAAATGGGATTATACCACATACATATATTCTTTGCTGTTTTGCTTTTCTTATAATACAATATATCATGGCCATCTTTTTGTATCATTACTACCCTGGACTTGTTTGGGTAATTATAACATTCCATAGCATGTATCTGCCATAACTTACTTAACCATTCTCATTGACAGACGTTTAGGATTTCCAAGGTTTTTACTAAGAGTTGTATACTAAGCTTTCTATACCTTTGTATTTGCTACCACTCATGTAAATTTTTCTGTAGGATAGATAGCTGTGAACCTGTTGGATCAAAGAGTATGAACCTTTAAACTTTTGGGAGATACTTTTTAGTTGTCCTTATGGTTCTGGAGTCATTAATGATAAAGCTTAAGGATGTTGTTGTGGTCTAGCCAAAAACTAAAGATAATATAGGATTTTTCCACCACTTAAGAATGTAATCTTATTTTTAAAAATTATAATCTGCTCACATGGTAAAGTGTTTCTCCAACATCATAACAGGATAGAATTTGAAATGTAAAATCTGCCAATCCTTGACCACTTGCCAGAGATAAGTTTTTAAACTAACTTGTTCCTGCGGTTACCATCAGAATTTAAAATAATATATTTCATGGCATATCTGTATGACTTGGTGTCTCTTTACTTCTTTTCATGAAGGATGAGGAGTTTTGTGTACTTACACCACCAACTGTGCCTTCTGCCTCCTGGGTTTTCTTATTATGAATTGTGGTGGTTTTGATTGTTTCCTATAGCTTTTAATGTTCTTTGTTAGTTTTTTGGGCCACCAACCTGAGGCAACTTCCCTTGACTTACTACCATTATGGTAATGAAGAAGTCCATGCCCCTCAGTGTCTCTCTAATTCTTTCTCCTCTCCCTTTACTTTTAGACATTGTCAGGAATTTTAGTTTTGCTTTAATTTTCCTTGCAATTTCTAATTACTTCCTCTTTTTTTGTAATGTCATAAAAACTCTTATCATAGCTTTTAAAAAGACTTTAATTTTGCAATTATATTACATGGATTTTTTTAAATTTTTGAAGACATTCTGTAGCTGGTTCTCTGACTTTTTGCTCTGCTTTGAACTGTCTTCTGTGCCAGTGACTGCAGTCATACTGGACATAAAAATATTTCCTTTAAAGAAACAGTGCTTGGAAGTAAATTTCAAAATTCTTATGTGTGGCGAGATGTATAATTTGCGATTGTGCTTGACTGTTAGTTTGTTTGGGTTGTGAATTCTTGGCTCTAAATCCTTTACCTCAGAATTGTGAAGGCCTCCATTATCTATCAATATCAGATGCTGTTCTGATCCTCATTATTTTGTATATATAATCTGGCTTTCCTCTCTGAATGTTTTTGAAATGATCTCTCTCTCTACGAACTTCTGTTTTGCTGTCACCCACACTGAGGTGTAAGTATTTTAAACATCTTTTTCGGCTCGCTTTAATCTACAATTCCAAATCTTTATTTCATTCAAAGGGTTTTTCTTTTTTCTTTGATTTTTCAGAATACTATCTTCAGTCACACCTACCCTGTTATCTAGCCCTTCTGATGAAATTTTTATTTTAGCCACTGTGTGTTTAATTTCCAAGATCTAGTGGTTCTCTGGTATTTTCATTTTTCATAGTGACTTGTTTTGTTGTTTGTTTTAAATGAATATACCCCTTCAAACTTTTAGCATAAGAATTGAGGTATTTGAGTAGTTTGGTTTGGTCTTGTTCTGATTTGTTTTCCCTTAATCTTTTTCCTGGTCTTTCTCTTTCTTCCTGTTTGACTTTTTTCAAATGTCTAGTGATCCCTGGTTGGTTAAATTTGAATGAAGCTTTGTATTGGTAGATAAGTAGCTCTTTCATTTCTTTTACAGTTGAGTAAGGCCATTTACCCAAAAGGCTTTTCCCCCTGGATAGTAGCCCTCACCATGCACTCTGTGTGTATGTGTGTGTTTTAGTGAGCTGGGTGGGAGGAATATGTGGTAACTGCCACAAGCCACAGTTAAGTGGATTGTATTGTGAGGTGGAATACTTGGTTTACGTCACTCTCAGATGGGATGGCTTTCTCCCTTCTCCCTCATCTTTCTCTCTACTACTGTCTCTTCTCTATTGCTCTTTCCTTCTGTTCTTCCTTCAGGTCTTAGCATTGGCACAAGCTTTATGCTGCTTTCTTCTCCAGTCTTAAATCCTGTTCTTGGGTTTCTTCCAAGACTTACTTTTGCTTTGTTTAGAAGGCACTTGTCTGGCTTTAGCTGAGGGTAGCTGTTTTATATAAATGAGAAGTCAGCAGGGGCCTGGACAAGTGGCTTTATGGAGGGTTCTGTAATTATCCTCATTACAACATCACAGCCTTTGTCACTGAGCTGTCATGGAGCTTAGAGCCTCCTCCCCTCCCCCCAAGTTTATCCCTTTTGGGGTTTAAATTCATCACTCTGAGATCAAGAGTCACATGCTTTTCTGATTGAGCTAACCAAGCGCTCCTGTCTTTTTAAGGCCTCTAACAGTCTTCTATGTGTTTTGGATTTTATTTTTTTCCATTCTGGTTTATTCCTCAGTACTAAGCCCATTTCTTTTTGGAAAATGCTTACATTTGGGTTAAATGTTTTTGAAATTTAGTAAAATGAGTGGTCAGTATCAGTCTTGGAAATAAGTACATCCACTGTAAACCTTTGAAAGTAACTTAGGAAGGGCCTTGCATACATCATTTCATTTAGTACTAAAATCATGATTTATTTCAAGACATAATTTCTTTTTCACATTAGTGACCTTGAAACAATTGTTACTTTCCTCCTGGTATTCCTACTTGTATCACTTTTCCATTTCTTAAGAAATGATACATATTTACCTTTTTTTTTTTTTTTTAGATTTTATTTATTTATTTATTTATTAGAGAGAGAGAGAGCATGAGAGGGGAGAAGTCAGAGTGAGAAGCAGACTCCCCGCTGATCAGGGAGCCAGATGTGGGACTTGATCCTGGGGCTCCAGGATCATGACCTGAGCCAAAGGCAGTTGCTTAATCAACTGAGCCACCCAGGTACCCCTGTATTTAAGTTTTTAATCATGTATTTGAAGCTTGAAAGAATTCATGGCAATGGGTGATTTAGAGGTAAGTAATTAATTAAAGTCACTGAAAGACACTTGAGTTAAACCTCGTATCTTTCCTGTAGGTTTCTTTCTCCCTAGAAATGAGTTAATATTCTTTAAAAATAGAAAAAAATATAGAGAGAATCATTGAACATTTACTCCATAAATATAAAAATAAGTCTGTTTTGGAGACTGCATTTTAGTCTAGTGGAACCAATAGTTACCTGAAAATATTACCCATCTTTCTTAGTTACTTAAAACATAGAGTAATAAAGGCAATGGTGACTCCCATTTTAGACTTTCCAGTTCTGAGAGAGAAACGGCATTAGATCCAGGCTAATCTTGGATGGGTTGGATGTTGGTAGTTAGAGCTCAGTGTTCTTTTCTCAGAGGTCATTTGAAAACTGAAATTTAGCAAAGTATTAAGAAGTCTTACTTTGTGGGAGTATTTTTAAATCGAGCCATTTTCTGCTTTCCTATCCTCTGTCATCGTAGGAACAGCTCTTGCTGGATAACTAACTATGGAAATATCTGTCCCCATGGTGAAATTTTTGAAGGCAGAGATTGGATCAAAATAAGAGCTTTTATTTATTGTCTATTCAAAGTGGGTGCCAGGCATGACACTGAATTATTTATATATCTCATTTAATTTCTGAAACAACCTGTTAGTTGAGTAACCTACAGTTTACACTTGAAAATATTAAGACTTAGCAAGGGTTAAATAAATTACAGAAGCCCATAACTGGTTAAATAACATCCAATGTTTAAATAGGTCAGGTTTAGTCCAAATTTTTTACTATCAAGCGTTGTATAGCACATGAGCACTAAACAACATACCAGTATGAATTAAAGTATATTGAACATATCCTTTCTTTGATTTCAAATAATACTGTACCTGTGCTCCTATTGGACAAAGCTAATTTCATCTCTTGTTTTTTTCTTCCTATGAGAGGGAAGGTACAGTATAGTAGATTTTATGTAGAAATGAGAATATTTGTGAATCAGTCTTGATGGTGCTCAGAGAGGAGGGCAGAATTAAACATTGATCTATTTTCCCTAAGAATATAGTTTGGGTTTTTAATATAGTGTGCATAGATGTATTTTTTGTTCTTTTGGCTTTTCATTATTCATTCATTCATTCAATAAAATACAAGAAGATGGCAGATTTTAATCACCTCCACAAGGAAATGCTGGTATTCCTTATAATATGTCAAGTTTAACTTAAGGTGGCCTGGATTTTCACATTTCCTAGTAAGTATTTATTACTTGGTTTCCATATTTGTAGAATGGTAAAGAGTTCTTTTTTTTCTTTCTGAGATCTATGGAGAAATTAAAATATTGTTTATCTTCATTTCATGCTTTTGTTTATAATGAGGCATTGGCTGGGTAGTGAATTCAGTTTTCCCCCACTTTAGCCTGTCAGGATCTTTTTTCAGTCTTCTTGGAGCCAGTGTTTTGATGAGAAATTTTATGGTAGTTTGTAGAATGTCATGCAATTGGGATTTATCTGATGTGTTTCTCATGATTGGTTTTGGTTTTATGGGATTTGAGGAAGAAGATCACAGAGTAAAGTGTCATTTCATCACATCACAGCAAGGATATACATTATCAACATGATCTGATGACCTTGGTCACCAGGTTGAGGCCGTGTTGGAGTTCTCCAGTGTAAGGCTACTCTTTCCCCTTTTTTCATACTGTACTCTTTGGAAGGAAGTCATGAAGCAGAACCCACACTTAAGGGGTGTTCTGTTCCACATTCTTGAGGGTGGAGTAACTATGTAAGTTATTTGGAATTTTCATGCACAAGAGGCTCAACTCTTTTCCTCCTTCTTACTTGCTTTTATTCAGTTATTTATATAATTGTGAACTAATGGCTATTTATTTATTGTTTTTGCTATGATGGAAGCTAAGTAATATAACCAGCTCCCAGTTAACTTTATTTCTGCTTTGAAACATAAAGGGAAAAAATTGTCAAGATCCAATTAGAGTGTAATGCCATCTCAGATTACTTACGTATAGAAAAAGTTCTTAATAATAGCTTGAAATTACAGTCTTCTGGGAATCATGCGATAGACCCTGCCTCTAGCAGTTATTTAGGGGTTCATGTAACCTTATTCTGATACAGGCAAATTTCTTTAACTTTGCCACTGTTACCTTCCTTAGTAGTAGATGAATAAGATTATATAGGGAGCCACATTTCCCCAAAATGCAAATACACCCAAGTACATTCTGGCAAAACTCAGAGATTCAAAGTTTAGTTGTGCATGGCTATGATTACCATGGGGGCTAATTAATTACCTCTAGTTTGGCCAGGATTGTGTGTTGCTTTCATGTATCTAAACCTCCGATTTTATTTTTTTTTTTTTTTTTTTTTTTTTTTTTTTTAAAGATTTTTTATTTATTTATTTGACAGAGAGAGATCACAAGTAGATGGAGAGGCAGGCAGAGAGAGAGAGAGAGAGGGAAGCAGGATCTCCGCCGAGCAGAGAACCCGATGCGGGACTCGATCCCAGGACCCTGAGATCATGACCTGAGCCGAAGGCAGCGGCCTAACCCACTGAGCCACCCAGGCGCCCCTAAACCTCCGATTTTAAAACACAGTGTCCTTATTCTGGCCAACTGAGGGTGATTAACCAGTTTACTGTTTTAATATATTTTTTTTCAGAAGGAAGGCTTTCCCTAGAAATGCCCTTAAGTACCATTTAAAATTTCTTGTTTTCCTTTTTGATCCTGCTTTTTCTTCTTTATTAAGGCTTTCTTTCAGTCATGGCTTCTTTTCATTCTTGGCCAAGGAATCTGCTGGCACTGATGACTCTATTGTTAATGTAGCATAGGTATTGCTCTTTTTGGTAGTCTTGGTATTGCCAAACCTTCCCATCATTCTTTTAAAGTTTTTTGTTTTGTTTTGTTTTGTTTTTACACTTTCTAGTTTTTCAAGTGATGATTATATGCTTCTTTTCTTGACTCTTTAAGACTGTTATACCATCTATATATTACTATTGAATTACGAATGTGTGCAGAAATGTTTGCTAGAAAACCTTGGCATCTGATTACACACACACACACACACACACACACACACACACACACACTCTCCCACTCCCACCCTGTGCACACTTTCTTATAAAGGACTTTGTAGCTGGTTTCTACCTTGTGTGTGGGATACCATGTATTTCTAACTTCAGACTAATGGCTGATGTGCTCTGTGATACCTGGTTGTTAATATTTGGGACAGTACAATAACAATGAAGGTTGAAAGAACATTTAGTTGTTGCATTCCTTCCCTTTATTTTTTTTATTATTTTTTTTTTTTTCTGGAGAGGGAGGGCCTTTAAACATCCTTCCCTTTAAACGTCTTTGATGAATATTCTCCAAACTAGCTTTTTAAAAAAATCCTTTTAATGAAATCTTAAAAAAAAGGGCCACAAAGGGTAATTTGCTGTTGGGCAGGAAACATGCTGCAGAGTTACTTCTTTCTGATTATTACAACAGAAGAATATAGAGGGTCAGCATTCATTCTATATACTCTCAGGCAATGGGTTGAGAAACAAATGGAGATTTTCCTGTTGTATCAGTCATCTGATTATTTTTCTCCCTTTCATAGTTTTTAAGATTTTTCTAAATACAATTTTAAAAATTGACTCAAATGGAAATTGTGCTTTTCTTTGTTATGTCCTCCCCCCCACATTATTGTATAAGTTTAGTAGCAGTCCGAAATGTAAGTTTCAGCAAAACTTAACGGCTGCACATGTTTTTATTGGACTCAGGAATTATTTACATGTCATATATTCATTAAAAATTTTCACTTTGATGCCAGAAGTAGTTACATGGCATTAATCTTATGAGATGTATGCTTACTTCCATTTTTTTTTTTTTTTTTTTTTTAAGATTTATTTCTTTTGGAGAGAGAGACAGAGCAGGGGGAGGGGAGGGGCAGAGGGAGAGAGGAGACAGAATCCCAAAACAACTCAGGCTCATCCCAGGACCCTGAGGTCATGACCCAAGCCAAAACCAAGAGTTAGTTGCTTAAGCGATTCTGGCACTCCTTAATTTCAGTTTTTAACCTACTTGACAGTTTCTTTTGGTTCAGCCTTTGTCAGTCTTCTGTGTAAATACATAGTACAGTTAAATAGAAACCATTTACTTGCATATGCAAATTACTTGTGTGACTTAAGTAGGAATCTGGCAAATTTATTATGTTTCTACATCCTTGTTTCATTCGAGTTTTTATGTTTGTATACTGGATACTCTTCTGACAGCATACATTTCACATTTTTTTTATAACCTGATAAACACTTTTGTGTTACCACTCAACTGTGTCAAATCCTTACATTTTGCCATGCTTATTTCTGAAAATTTTTAAAAAGAAGAACCCATTACAGATATGGTTAAAAGTCCCTTTATGCACCTCTCCCTAGTGCCTTTCCTCTTTTTACCCAGAGGTGTCCACTCTCCTGGATTTAAGCTCTTCATTGCCAGGCAACAAAATAAGCTAGCATTTAAAAATTTCCAAGATTCATCTTCTGAGGGATTTGGAAGTGCTTTGAGGAAAAAAGACTCATAGTTACATTCTCACCTGCAGATTTGTAATCTATATTGAAAGCACTGAAGGCTCTCAGACATGGAAAAAAAAAAACCTGTTAATTTTTAAAATTCAGCACAGCACAACTCTTTGACCACAGAACCCCTTCACCCAAGATTTCGTGCTCTGTTGTGGCTTTGAACATGTTTCCTAAAAAACACTGCCTAGAGGTATACTGTTCCATGATTGACTTTCCATTTAATTTTATAGATTTTTACTAATGTCACTTTCTAGATTTGGATGACAAATACTAATAATATCACTTTCAGTTGATAATGACTGTTGGATTAAGCTTAAAACCACTTTGCAAAAAAGGGAGGTAAAATGATAATAAATTGCATATTCGTTGGCCAGGGTACAAGTTAATTATGCTGTTTCATTTTTTTAAATTCTTGAGTGGGCTAATCTATTGAATACTGAAATGTCTGGCTGTGGACCATGGCAACAAATATCCTTTGCCTTAAACTGATCTGTTACATTTTATGTTTCTGTGGCTGGAAGTAGACCGAATTTGTTGTTAATGTTTGACACATTTTCTTGAATAACAGTTCTTCAACTGTTAATGTACAAGATGGTACTTGAAATCTTTGTTTGCTTTTTTCTTCCTGTATTAGAAAATCTTGGTGCTTTTTGTAAGTTATGTATAAAAGAAATTTTTCTTAAGGTTTGTTCGTATACTGGTCTGATCCAGGAAAAATAAAATGGGAAAATGGACACCATTTTTGACCTTCAAATAAAACTATATATTGGTTTTCAGACTGTTCACCGAGCCTCGGGGTCATATGCATTGTCTTAAGGCAGGACGTTTTACCTCTGTGGGATGATAGGTCCCTTAGGATCTCGTGAGAATGTGGAGGAGAGATGAGGTTCTTGAAAAATACACAGAGGGACACAGTTTTTACATACAATATCGCAGAAACCAGGGAACGTCTTCCTCTGAAGGAAGAGTCCAAAAACAGACCTCTTTCCCTTGCTGGCTTGTAACTCTCACTGCACCTTATGGTTCTGAGATAGGAAATGATAAACAGGAAGCCTCCACTTTCTACAAAAACACATCTGGAACTGTTCACCAAATATCTAAAGACTAAAACATCGGCCCTGTTAGAATTTTAGGGTTTATTAAGGAGTCTCTGCACTTTATTTCTAGGATCTCCCTTAAAACACACACACACACACACACACACACACACACGTACGTACGTACGTATCAAGCAGGTTTTGTTTTCATTAGTTAGGAAAAATTGTTTTGCATTGTGTACCTTGCTATTTTAGGCATAGTTGTGTAAAATTTTTTTTATTTTTTAAAAAAATACTTTATTTGAGAGTGAGTGAGCACCAGTGAATGGAGGAGCAGAGGATGAGGGAGAAACAGACTCTCTGCTGAGCCAGGAGCCTGATGCAGGGCTCCATCCCAGGACCCTGGGATCATGACCTGAGCTGAAGGCAGACCCCTTTACTTGACTGAGCCATCCAGGCGCCCAGTGTAACATTTTTTAGAAGAGATTTTTCTGTTTTTTTGTTTTGTTTTGTTTTGTTTTTTTTTAAGATTGTATTTACTCATCTGACAGAGAGATCACAAGTAGGCAGAGAGTCAGGCAGAGAGAGAAGGGGAAGCAGGCTCCCCTCTGAGCAGAGAGCCCGATGTGGGGCCCCATCCCAGGACACTGAGATCATGACCCGAGCCGAAGACAGCGGCTCAATCCACCGAGCCACCCAGGCGCCCCCTGCACTAGTTGTTTTGTTAGCTTAATTCAGTCTTTATTCTGAAAATTTTTATTCCAGGTATTAACTTTCTTAAAAGTTATTGTACCTGGACTATATGATTCTACAAATATTTCCCCAGTGTTCAGTCTTCATTTTGTTTGGTGATCACATATTTTAGAGATCAAGCATCCAAAATAGGAGCCCAATGAAGGTTGCTGTTATGTACACTTATTTTGAATTAATGAGCCAGTGAAAGAGCACATAAATGAACATGTGAAGGAATGATCAAGTGGAATAAGTAAAATCATTTTCTTCCCATTTGGTATAAATTCTAATGTACAATTAATTGGGTTTTTTTGCAGTTGATTATTCTGAAGTAGTAAGTTAACCCTCAGACAGTCAGATACAGTCCACAAACCAATGCCACCAGCCTCCGAGAGATGCCAGTTCTGTTACTATTCATTTAGCTAGGACCAAAGAGAGTGTTAGCTAGCTAAGAAATATGCAAAATTCACTCTCTCCAAAGCTTAATACCTAAAAGTAACCCCATATGGTGAGATTAATTTATAATTTCTTTGGGTGGGGTTGGGGCATGGTTGCCACATTCCTTTCTTCTTTTTTTCTCCTCACATTCCTTTATTTTTAACAAGACCCCGCTCTTCAGAATCAGTCTGATTACTTCTTAGAAAGGTAAAAGAAGTAATTTTTTTTTTTTTTGGTCAATACCATTCAGCTTTATTTATTTATATTTATTTATTTTTATTATTATTTTTAATTAACATATAATGTATTATTAGCCCCAGGGGTACAGGTCTTTGAATCGCCAGGTTTACACACTTCACAGCACTCACCATAGCACATACCTTCCTCAATGTCCATAACCCAACCACCCTCTCCCTATCCGCCCCCCGCCCCCACAACCGTCAGTTTGTTTTGTGATTAAGAGTCTAAAAGAAGTAACTCTTATTTATGTATTTATTTTTAAATTTTACCCCTAAATTCTTTTCTTATGTAGTTCTGAGACTTGGAAAGGTGTATAGAAGTTTGTCTACTACAACCTCCTCAGTTACATTTGATTAATAAATGAAACAAAAGGAACTACAGTTAACCCTTTCACAACAGGGATTTAGGAGTGCTGATCCCTCCACTGCAGTCTAAAATCCTCGTATAATTTTTGATTCCCTAAAAACTTAACTACTGATAACCTACTGTTGACCAGAAAGCCTTACTGATAATATAAATAGTTGATTAACACATATTTTGTGTATGTATTATATGCTGTTTTTACAATAAAGCTACAGAAAAAAATGTTAGCAAGAAAATAAGAAATAGAAAACCATTTATAGTACTATATGGTATATCAAAAAATATTTGCATGTAAGTGACCCTGCACTGTTCCAACCCCTGTTCAAGGGTCAACTGTATTTTGCCACTTAATTTGGATGTTATATTTAGTGAGGTGAAGGGATGATAGGAAGAAAATTCGGGGCACCTCTGGGCATTGGCTTAGCCCTTTTAGGCCTCAGTTTTCTCTTAGATAACAATTTCAGGGCTGGATACCTGGATACCTTTGCAGGTCTTCCCTAGTTCTAGTAGCAATTGAAGATACATTTTTGTGGTTGTTCATTATGTAGCAGAATAAAAATAATACAATCACGAGAGTGTAAGTAGAAACTTCCTTTAGAATGGCTAATTTTAGTTTAAATCACTGTTGTCCAGTAGGACTTTTTCTGATGATGGAACTATTCTAGATCTGTGTTATCCAGTATACTAGGCAGTGTCAACATGTGGCCTTAGAGCACTTGAAATAATGCTATAGAGAGTGAGTGAGGAACCTAAATTTTAACTTGGATTAAGACAAATTTAGGTAGCCACGTGGCTGATAAGTTACTGTATTCAACAGTGCAGGTGAGATTCTTAAGTATTTGTAAATATTTAAAGGGAATTCCACACAGATTTATTATGACACTCTTGATCTTTATGTAACGATTTGCACTTGGAATCTCTTAATTTTAGAAATTGGCAGTTGAACCTCCAACTTTCAATATTTAAATTTTTGTTCTGGCATATCCTCCTTTTCTAATTTATGCAGTCAAGTAGGGATAGGTACTATGACCTTTCCCAGGGATCCTGGAGTCTTGGTAGTAGCAATGCGCCTGTATTGCTAGCTTTTTAAAGCTGTTATCCTATCAAGAGTTTATGTGTTTGCCACAGTCTCCCTGTAGACTCCTGTCAGTTCCCGGCAAGGCTACACCTTATCCTGTGTTAGGCTTTGTAGTATCTGGAGAGGGTTGGATGTTGAGAATTTTATCTTTATATTGTCTTATGGGCTTGATTCTGAAATGTTTTAATTAAGGGCCACTTTACAAAATGTTGGGTCTTCCACTGACAAGCAGTTTTTAGTCTTAAAATCTTGAGCTATCAGCAAGATGTTGTTAGTACTAAAATATCTAGGTCACTGGGCCAAAAATTTACTTGAATGAATTTTGTAGTAAGTCTGTGTTAATTGCTTCAGTATTGCAAACACTAATTACATTCTTGAAATTTCCATGTTTGGGGGTCACAAAGAATTTTGAATGGTTCTATTCTGAACTTCTGGACCTTTGAAATGGTAAAAATTAGTATAGAGACATTCTTTTGGGTTAATGGTTAAATTGATAAGCTATGTGTTTGGGTCTCCAAACAATTATTCTGTGAGAGAATAATTTGTGTAAAATTAAGTTTTTATATATGGCACTCAGCTCACAAAACCCATAATATTCTTGAAACTTCATTTAGTGATACTGAGTCTGAGAACTGTCTGAAAAAGTACATCCCCACTGAGGCTTTGAAGCACATCTTTCTGGGACCACAAGTACTGGTTCTGTATTGGCAAACAAGGACACTAATTAGTATCAGTCATTCTTGAGGTTTGAAATGAGAGAAACCAAAGGCAGTTGCCATTAATTAAAGTAATAAAAGAACGTGTTAAAAACTTTACGCAGTCCAAGAGTAAATGCTTTCTTATTCTCATAGCATTTCTTCTCCCTAAAAACTATTACCAGCTTAACTTTTCTTTTTTACAAATTGGATTAAATTACATCTTGCTTTTCTGTTTGTACTTTTATTTTATTTTAAAGATTTTATTTATTCATCAGATAGAGATCACAAGTAGGCAGAGAGGCAGGCAGAGAGAGGGGGAAGCAGGCTCGCCACTGAGCAGAGAGCCTGATGCGGGGCTCAATCCCAGGACCCTGAGGTCATGACCAGAGCCAAAGGCAGAGGCTTTAACCCACTGAGCTACCCAGGCGCCCCTGTTTGTACTTTTTAAAAGGCTTATTGAGGTATAAGTTACATGTGGTAACATTCAGCCTTTTCTTAGTTATACAGTTCAATGAGCTTTGACAAATACATATACTGTAATAAAGGTATGTAATATTTCAGTCCCTTCAAAAAGTTTTTTCTGCTTCATTTTTGTAACCACCACCATAATCAGGATATAGAACATTTCCATCACCCCCCAAAAGTTCCCTCTTCCTGCCTCAGTTTTAACAGCTATATAGTATTCAGTTATATGGATTTACCTTAATATTCTTAAATAACCCCTCATTGGCTCAGGTCATGATCCCAGGTCCTGGGTTCAAGCCCCACATCGGGCTTTCTGCTCAGCAGGGAGCCTGCTTCCTCCTCTCTCTCTGCCTGCCTCTCTGCCTACTTGTGATTTCTCTCTGACAAATAAATAAATAAAAATCTTTTAAAAAAATCAAAAACCCCTCATTGATTTTTAGGTGTTTCCAGTCTTCGAATTCAAGCAAGGTGAAACAAACTATCTTTGTAAAATTTTGGTGTGATTTTACAGCTACAGACATAGGGTAAATTTCTAGCAGAATTAAGAGTTGTAACATTTTGATAGATATGGCCAGATGGCCTCCCTCCAAAATTGTACTAATTTACTTTCCAACCAGTTGTGGATGACATTGTCTGTTCCTCTCTTATTATCACTGTATCACCAAATTTAATTTTTGCTACTTTGATAGAGGAAATATTACCTAGCAAAGTTCCTTTTTTCCTCAATTTATTTCTCAATTTAATTTCTTATTTTTTTTCTCATTTTAAAAACATCAGAGTTTATACACACACATAAATCTAACCTGTGTTATTTGTGATGATAAATACAATATAACATTAGAGAAAATGTGAAAGCTTCACCTCTGTTTCTGGTATTTCAATATAGTTTTCATTTGCCACTTATTTGCATCTACATTTTTGAACCTATACATTTTTATAATCAGCCCCATGGCATATGCACGGTTTATGCATGTATTAGTTTGTTTGCTGTTTTATTATTTATTTTTAAGATTTTATTTTTAAAATTCATTTATTTTTAAAGATTTATTTACTTATTTTAGAGAGAGAGTATACATGAGCAGTGGGAGGGGCAGAGGGAGAGAGAATCCTGAAACAGACTCCCCGCTGAGTGTTGAGCCCTGAGCCCAGATGCGGGGCTGGATCCCAGGACCCTGAGATCATGATTTCAGCTGAAATCAAGAGTTGGACTTAACTGACTGAGCCACCCAGGCGCCCTTGGGTTTTTATTTTTGAGTAATCTCTACACCCAGCGTGGGGCTTCAACTCAGAACCCTGGGATCAAGAGTCGCATGTCCCATGGACTGAGTCAGCTGGGTACCTCTTGTTTGCTGTTTTGTTTTTTTGTTTTGTTTTGTTTTTTTAAAGATTTTATTTATTTATTTGACAAGGAGAGAGAGATCAAAGTAGACAGAGAGGCAGGTAGAGGGAGGTAGGCAGGCTCCCTGCTAAACAGAGAGCCCAATGCAGGACTCGATCCCAGGACCCTGAGATCATGACCTGAGCCAAAGGCAGAGGCTTAACCCACTGAGCCACCCAGGTGCCCCTTGTTTGCTGTTTTAAAATACACTTTAGGGGCGCCTGGGTGGCTCAGTGGGTTAAAGCCTGTGCCTTTGGCTCAGGTCATGATCCCAGGGTCCTGGAATCAGCCCTGCATTGGGTTCTCTGCTCAGCAGGGAACCTGCTTCCTCCTCTCTCTCTGCCTGCCTCTCTGCCTACTTGTGATCTGTCTGCCAAATAAATAAATAAAATCTTAAAAAAAAAATGCACTTTATTTCATGAGCATTTTCTTTTGTTCTAGAATCCTCATTTTAATAGTTTTTTGTTCTTGTTTTGGTCCATAACACAGTTCATTTAATTTATCCCAGCTCTGAAATTTGTTTTCATTATTTTGAGCAAAGTTTCAACTGCCATCTTTTAAATATAAAAGTTTAAAAAAATCCTTTAAGTTACTTTCTTAGGATAAATTTCTATTAGTCTCATTGTTCTGGATCTAAATGTGACATGAGAGGGTACAGTTTTATTGTTTGAAATCGTTTTTCTCACTTCATTGAGAATTCAGTAACATTTTTTTTACTAAAGAAGAAAGCAGTTGCAAATCAGTTGCAAAGTTGTGCTTCTGTGCCGGGTTAAGCTATTTATTTTTCCTCCTTTTCATTTGAAAAAATATAAAAGTGCTATGTGCTACTTGTAATGATTTCATATCCACTTTACAGAGCAATCAGTCCTTTGCTATTTAGTAAATTAATTTTTTTTCATTGAATTTTTTTCCCCAATGGATCATTCCTGTGTTTCAGTATTTAAAAATTACCAAACAGTATACAGTGAAGTCTCCTTACCCAGTTCCCTCTCTTGGGGACAATTAATGTGATGATTCTTCTGTTTTCTTTCTGTTTTTCACATTTTATGCATATTTGAGCAAATGTATGTGTGTGCTTTGTGTACGTGTGTGTCTCTTTTTAAGACATAAATGTTAGCATGATGCACATTTTTTTGTACATACTTTCTTAAATAAGTCTTTTATTTGTATTTAATTTTAAAAAAGTAGATGACCCATGCATGTGGTTCAAAAATAAAATAATGTCAAGACTTGAATAGCTGCCCTCCCATCTGTTCCCTGTCTGCTATCTCTCAATGAGTCTTTGTGCATATAGAAGCAAATAGGAAGAGACTTATTTTCTTTTCCTCCTGTAACTCTTAGACTAACCTTTCCACGTCTGAGGAGGCAGAATAGAATGGGCATTAAGAGCTATGGATTGTGGGCCAGCTCCCTGCATTCAAGGTGTCTGCTCTGCCACATATCAGCTGTGTGATCGTGGGCAAATTGCCTAACCTGTCTGTACTTTGTAATTTTCATATGTAAAGTACTAGTCAGTATACATACTTTGCTTCGAATAGTTACATTCTTACATGTAAGAATGTGCTCATCTCTCTTACATGTGCTCACTAGTAGTAGCAGTATTTTTATTATTAAGGACAGTAACCAATAAAATAATACCCTAGAATCAGTACCAATTAGTTGGATTTATATTTAGTGATATGTATGGATTTGGGTAAATTCATTTAGCAGAATAGGATAGATGAGATTCCTCACTTGCTTAGGTTCTACTTGAATACTTTTTATTTTATTTAAAAATTTTTTTAAAAAGATTTTATTTATTTGACAGAGAGACATAACACAGCAAGAGAAGGAACACAAGCAGGGGGAGTGGGAGAGGGAAAAGCAGGCTTCCTGTTGTGCAGGGAGCCCAGTGCAGGGCTTGATCCCAGGATCCCGAAATCATGACCTGAGCCAAAGGCAGTGCTTAACAACTGAGCCACCCAGGCGCCCTTATTTAAAAAAAAATTAAAGGTTTATTTATTTGAGAGATAGAGGGTTAGAGGAGGGGCGGAGGAAGAGTGAGAGAGAAACTTAAGCAGTCTTAAGCATGGAGCCTGACACAGGGCTCCGTCTCATGACCCTGAGATCATGACGTGAGCCAAAACCAAGTGTTGGACACCAAACCGACTGTACCACCCAAGCGCCCCTCAAATACGTTTTAGAAAATGTCAGAAAACAATTCAAAGCAGCTCAAATATATTTTTGTTATTCCTTTTTTTAAACGTTTTTTTAAAAATCCTTTTTTTTTTTGGCATATAGTTCTTTAAACTAAACGTACTTTTATAACAAAAGCATCTCAGAAAAGGTGAGGGTAGAGGTAGCTGCTAAGAGTATGAATTTTTTCCATAATGCATCACATTTTAAAAGTGTTTTCTCATGTATTTTCCAAATTTGCTTAAGATACACACATATCTATACATAATATTTAATTTTGGGTGATAGTGACCCATAAAGCTTTTTTTAAATTCCCTGGCCATATCTTTTTAGGATCAAATTATTAATGGCGTTAAAAGTTCTTAGGATGCCTGGTTGGCTATGTCAGGAGAGGATATGATTCTTGATCTTGGGCTAGTGAGTTCAAGCCCCACATTGGGTTTTGAGATTACTTAAGTAAATTAAAAACAACAGCAACAACCCTGAAAAAAAAAGTTCTTAAGCCAAGCAAGGGACTGGAAGACTGAATTGTATTTCTATTTAATCTTTCCATCCTCGGTTCTTTTTCTTGATAAAATCAAAGCAACACAAAACCTCTTTCCCTTTTTGCACCTTCAGATCCCAGTTATAAAATATTTGTTCACTGTAGAAGATATAAAAACAAACAAAAAACCCCAAAAGAAAACTTAAAAACAGAACAGGGAAATAAGAATAACCGTATTACTTCTACTCAGCTTAGTATTATTTCTGTTTAACAGTTTGGTGTCTAGACTTCTTGCATTTTTCTCTAGATAGGTGTGCCTGCACACTCATGGTACTGATCTCTCTTTTACAGTGGTGACATCAGGAATGCTCCACACACTGGTGTTTTTCTTTTTTCAATCGTATCATGAATATTTTAATTAACAAATTACTATAGTATCATTTATAACAGGTGCATCATATTCCATTGAGCACATATGGCATACTGAAATATTTTGTAATATGTTTCCTATTCAAGGGCATTTAAAAATAAACTATCATTAAACATTTGTGTAGGCAAATCTTTTTGGACATCCATTATTTCCTCAGGATAAATTCTGAGGCATGAGGTTCTCAGGTTGTAGGATATGCATGTTCTCATGCTTTGGCACACATTGTCAAACTGTTGGTATCTCAGTTGGTAGGCAGTTGGTATCTCCCTACATATTTGCCAGCATGGGGTCTTTTCTTAAGTCCATGCCTATTTGAGACACAAATTACTCCCCTTCTGAATTGGTGCAGATTCACTTCCCATTGCCTCTAAAATCATCTCTTCACTCTTCCCTTCTTCCCTCTCTTGCTATTCTTCCATATCCTTCCTCCTTCCCACCTCAGATTTCATAGAAGCTAGATTTGGTCCTGGTTGGAGAGCGACCAGTTTCAAATATTCTTCACCTCACGTTTTACCTGCATTGTAGGGGATTTGCTGTATAAAATCTTTCTGAGCCTTTTTCTGGACAGCACTGATTTTTCAAAAATTAGTTACTAATCTCTTTCAATTGTAGAAGTTCTGATTTTCACTTTTGTGATTTTTAGTATCAGTTAATGTGTTCCATTTGTTAAGTGACCCTATGCATTAGCACAGTGATTGAGAGAACTATTTCTGGAATCCTGTAGATCAGGTTCAGATTCCAGCTCCTGTTCTTGTTGACTAGCTTTAGAAACTAGGACGTCTTAACCCCTGCAGTCCTTCTGTTTCTTTTCTTCACTTGTAAAACAGATAAAATGATAATACCTTCCTCAGGATTTTGTGAGGATTTAAAAAGGTGATGCTTTTAAATATTCCATCATGCCCTAACATATTAGTAAGCACTCCACAGAGTAGCTCTTACCATCATCTCATCTGGTGTGTGTGTGTAAATGAAGCAGGAATTGTTTTTCTCCTTTTGCATTTTAGTAAATGGAATTCCATCAGAAAGATAGAATATTTTTCCTACTGACACATCTAGAAAGCGCTGGCATGTGAACCTGAATTTAGGACTTTTGATCTATAAGGATTACTTCAAAGTGGGAAAACTATAGAGTGAATGACAAGAATTGTGCCTAGTAATTCGGATCATCCAGAAAAACATGACAAGCTTTGAATATGGGGCTTGAGTGACACAGCTTCTAAAAAGCTTTGGCCAGCCAGAAGTAGGCAAGAAGTTGAGCTTAGTTGCCTGAGAAGAGGAACTGTTCCTGTGCATCTTGACCTCAAAAGAGGTTGCTCTATTCAAAAGTCTTCCCCACACAAAACCAAAAGAGTCTTTTCAAAAAGGTGAAGATGATGGAGTACTAGGATCAAAACGTTTATTAAGTTTGTCTGCTTTGGTTTAAATTAGAATGGAGTGCTGCTTTAAATATATGACTGATTAGGTTTTATTTCTACTTGTTTCCAACAGGGCATGGTGCAGATGTGAAATGTGTAGACTGGCATCCAACAAAAGGGTTAGTTGTTTCAGGAAGTAAAGATAGTCAACAGCCAATCAAGTTCTGGGATCCCAAGACTGGGCAGAGTCTTGCAACACTGTAAGTGATAGGAACCACACCTTGGTCCCTAAACAAAGGGGAACAAGACTGTCTGTACTTTTTAACTTTGAGCCTTCTCTTGTCCTGTGTATTCATGAAAAACTAGGGTACACAACAGATGAACTTGTACCTAGGGTCTTCTTATTAATTAAATATGATTTTTGTTCTTCCGTATGTATCTAAATTTAATTTGGATATCCCTGGGTTCTCACTATCCTAGGTTGTGGTCTCTCCTTGTGATACATTTTGGCACTCTATGTAGCTAAGGTGGCACCCACTTACTTACTAGACACAGCCTAGTCTTCTCCATCTTACCGCATCTATTTGTAGAGGAATTTTGAATTCCTCAGTTTCCCCAGTTTTGAATCCATTCTCATTTTCTGTTTGAGGTGCTTACTTACGATGCAGCCTCATAATAAAGTTTTGTCTTTTTAAAATTACTTATTATTATTATATTTTATATTACAGTATATATTTTATATTATTATATTTTATATTACTATTTTTTATTATTATCTGTCACTATTCATAGTTAAATAAACATATTATTAACATGTGTTTTGACCACACCTCTGCATCCTGGTCCTTCTGACTGGAAAGTGAGCCAAATCCAGAGTGAGCTGGTTGGAGCAAGGCTGCCTTGTTACATAACTCCAGTGGCCACAACCAAATAGGACACATTGTGACTGGTGCTCCTTGGAGATGTGCATTTTGTAGGCCTTGATTTGTAGTGTTTTTAGTTCAAATTAACCCTCAAACTATCCTGTGCTCTTTTTTTAATGCTTGTCTTAATGAGAGGAGTGTCACTGAATTTTGAAAATTTAATGAGCTTTATTGAATATTAATTTATGTGTTCAAGTGCTTCCCCTGCTTCACAGATAAGCTTTCCTATACAGTTGAAGCTCTGCTGCTGTTTTCATTGGTTAATGAAAACTGTACTTAGATAATGGACATTAAGAAGCAATAAAGCTTGTAACATAACAAGACCACGTTAAAAGTAAACTTGAAAGAAATAGGTCAGCCACAAAAATAATGTCCAAACCTCTTGCCAGGAGGCCCAACCTCTTGTGTGTTGACCCATGTGCTTTTTAACAAAAATGGCCATTGTATCGATTTATCCTTGTTTTGAATTCTGACAGATTATTTTCTTGGTACTTTGTTTCTAGTCATGCCCATAAAAACACAGTAATGGAAGTGAAATTAAATCTCAATGGCAATTGGCTACTCACTGCATCACGTGACCACCTCTGTAAACTTTTTGATATCCGAAACCTGAAAGAAGAGCTTCAAGTCTTCCGAGGTCATAAGAAAGAAGCCACAGGTCAGTGGTTGTGGCATGCTTCTCATTCTATTACCTGTAGTCTGTTGAGATCCTAACAATTTTGCCTTTGCCCACGTTTTTGTTTCGCAGCTGTGGCCTGGCATCCTGTTCATGAAGGACTTTTTGCCAGTGGAGGGTCCGATGGCTCTTTGTTATTCTGGCATGTGGGGTATGTGATACTTATCATGTAAAGAAGTTGTATATTTTATGAAGAGAGCACCCAAAAGTGTAAAACATAATGTCTTGTCTTTTTCCTGAGTGTTCATATGTCCTATATCAGAGACTTCCTGCAGTTTTCAATTCTGTAAACTCAGCTTGGAATAGAAAACTTAGCACCTTTATTTTCGGATCTAGAAGTCATCAAGGGAGATTAAAGCAGATTTCTTTGTTTCTGATTGGTGAATTCATTCTCCAACCATTTTTCCCTCTGAAGTACTCCTCAGTAAAAGAATATATTGTTGATGACCAAATGAATACCCCTGAAACACATGGAACTGACCAGATTCAAAGTAACAGGCTTTGGTAGATTTGTGTTACAGCAAAAGAAAATGACCCCCCCCCCCTTTTTTTTCCCCCCTTTTTGGTAACTTTTGTGAAAAGACTTCTTTCTGTGATGCTATTACAGGGTAGAGAAGGAAGTGGGTGGGATGGAGATGGCCCACGAAGGAATGATCTGGAGTCTGGCTTGGCATCCTCTTGGACATATTCTCTGCTCAGGTTCAAATGACCATACTAGGTAAGCTTTATATAAAAAATAACAAGGACTTACTCTCTTCATGGAGCAGCAGAAAATGAAGATTTATATTTATTGATAGATTAATATATTTGTAGTCCAACTTCCTAGGAACATGTAGTGGTTTATTGATACGTATGTAATAATAAGAAATAGAGTATTGAGTATGACTTTGTTACTTGAATTTTGGTTTGCCTTCGTATTAAAAAAATATTTTGACATCTTAAATTTTTAGAAGAAAGTCACTGTAAAACTTTGTTATGTTTACTGGTGGGTTGTTTGGTACTCTTAAGTGCCCAGAAATATACTGAAACCGTCCTCCTCTCCTCACCCCTCCAATCACTTTTATTTTGACAGCAAATTCTGGACCCGAAACCGGCCAGGTGATAAAATGCGAGATCGATATAATCTCAACCTATTGCCTGGAATGTCTGAAGATGGAGTAGAATATGGTAGATTCACATATTTATCCTTCTTTGAAATCTGATATTCTCTTATTAAAGCATTATGGAAAAGATTATATAAAACTAAATTTAGTTTCATAGTTTACTGATTGATTGAGGCTTCATTTTTATAAAGTGTTCGTTTATTGGGCCACTATGTTTATAAAATCTCTGTGATAATAGATGTATTCCTATTTATAGATGACCTTGAACCTAATAGCCTGGCAGTAATTCCAGGAATGGGAATACCAGAACAACTAAAATTAGCTATGGAACAAGAGCAGATGGGTAAGAGACATTGTACCTATGTGTTTTACTTTTATAAAATTTTGGGGGGCGCCTGGGTGGCTCAGTGGGTTAAAGCCTCTGCCTTCGGCTCAGGTCATGATCCCAGGATCCTGGGATTGATCCCCATATCCGGCTCTCTGCTCCGCAGGGAGCCTGCTTCCTCCTCTCTTCTCTCTCTTTGCCTCTTTGCCTACTTGTGATCTCTGTTTATCAAATACATAAATAAAATCTTAAAAAAAAATTTTTTTTTGTAGACCTGTTAATAACCTTCATGATACTAAATTATTTTAGAAATGCCAAAATAGTTTATGTTGAGACATGTTGATAAAAGTGATATAAACTACATATTTAAAGTCTGTTCTTTCAAAAATGTGGTTTTTTCTTTCTTTCTTTTTTTTTTCTTTTCAGTGTTCCAGAATTCATTGTTTATGCACCACACCCAGTGCTCCATGCAATACGTGCCCTCCGTAATACCTACTACCAGGCTCACCCAACCCCCCACCTCCTCCCGTCCAAAATCCTGTTTGTTTCTCAGAGTCCACAATCTCTCATGGTTCATCTCCCCTCCAGTTTCCCCCAACTCACTTCTCTCCATCTCCCCATGTCCTCCATGTTATTCCTTATGCTCCACAAATAAGTGAGACCATATGATAATTGACTCTCTCTGCTTGACTTATTTCACTCAGCATAATCTCTTCCAGTCCCGTTCATGTTGATACAAAAGTTGGGTATTCATCCTTTCTGATGGACGTGTAATATTCCATAGTATATATGGACCACATCTTTTTTATCCATTTGTCCGTTGAAGGTCATCTTGGTTCTTTCCACAGTTTGGCAACTGTGGCCATTGCTGCTATGAACATTGGGGTACAGATGGCCCTTCTTTTCACTACATCTGTATCTTTGGGGTAAATACCCAGTAGTGCAGTTGCAGGTCATAGGAAAGCTCTATTTTTAATTTCTTAAGGAATCTCCACACTGTTTCCAAAGTGGCTGCACCAACTTGCATTCCCACCAACAGTGTAAGAGGATTCCCCTTTCTCCACATCCTCTCCAACACTTGTTGTTTACTGTCTTGTTAATTTTGGCCATTCTAACTAGTGTAAGGTGGTATCTCAATGTGGTTTTGATTTGAATTTTCCTAATGGCTAATAACGATGAACATTTTTTCATATGTTTGTTAGCCATTTGTATGTCTTCTTTGGAGAAGTGTCTGTTTATGTCTTCTCCCCATTTTTTGATGTGATTATCTGTTTTGTGTATGTTCAGATTGAGTTCTTTATAGATCTTGGATATCAGTCCTTTGTACTGTCATTTGTGAATATCTTCTGCCATTCTGTGGGTTGCCTCTTTGTTTTGTTGACTGTTTCCTTTGCTGTGCAGAAGCTTTTGATCTTGATGAAGTCCCAAAAGTTCATTTTCACTTTTGTTTCCTTTGCCTTTGGAGACATATCTTGAAAGAAGTTGCTGCAGCTGATGTCAAAGAGGTTACTGCCTGTGTTCTCTAGGATTCGGATAGATTCCTGCCTTATCTTGAGGGTTTTTTTTTTTTATCCATTTTGAGTTTATCTTTGTTTATGGTGTAAGAGAATGGTCGAGTTTCATTCTTCTACACATAGCTGTCCAATTTTCCCAGCACCATTTATTGAAGAGACTGTCTTTTTTCCACTGTATATTTTTTCCTGTTTTGTCAAAGATTATTTGACCATAGAGTTGAGGGACCGTATCTGGGCTCTCTACTCTGTTTCACTGGGTCTGTGTGTCTGTTTTTGTGCCAGTACCATGCTGTCTTGGTGATCACAGCTTTGTAGTAAAGCTTGAAATCAGGCAGTGTGATGTCCCCAGTTTTGTTTTTCTTTTTCAACATTTCCTTAGCAATTCGGGGTCTCCTCTGATCCCATACAAATTTTAGGATTGTTTGTTCCAGCTCTTTAAAAAATGCTGGTGGAATTTTGATCAGAATGGCATTGAAAGTACAGATTGCTCTAGGGAGTATAGACATTTTAACAATGTTTATTCTTCTGATCCATGAGCATGGAATGCTTTTCCATCTTTTTGTGTCTTCTTCATTTTCTTTTATGAATGTTCTGTAGTTCCTTTACCTCTTTGGTTAGGTTTATTTCCAGGTATCTTATGGTTCTTGGTTCTATAGTAAATGGAATCGATTCTCTAATTTCCTTTTCTGTATTTTCATTGTTAGTATATAAGAAAGCAATTGATTTTGTATCCTGCCACATTACTGAATTGCTGTATTACTACTAGTTTGGGAGTGGAGTCTTTCGGGTTTTCCATATAAAGTATCATGTCATCTGCGAAGAGAGAGCATTGACTTCTTCATTGCCAATTTGAATACCTTTTATTACTTTTTGTCATCTGATTGCTGTTGCTAGGACTTCTACTACTCTGTTGAACAAGAGTGTTGAGAGTAGGCATCTTTGTCATGTTCCCGATCTCAAGGGGAAGGCTGTCAGCTTTTCCCCATTCAAAAATGTGTTTATTGATGACGTGGCCATTTGCTCTCATTTCCTTGGCTAACTGCTTCTTTTTGTGGTTATAGGGAAAGATGAATCAAATGAAATTGAAATGACGATTCCAGGTTTGGACTGGGGAATGGAGGAGGTGATGCAAAAGGATCAGAAAAAAGTTCCTCAGAAGAAAGTTCCTTATGCAAAACCTATTCCTGCTCAGTTCCAGCAGGTGAGTAACTAGCAGCAGTCCCAACTTGTCCATGCACCGTGGTGTTCTTGAGTGCCTCTTGCATTGTCTCATCTATGGAAAGTATTTCTATACTACAGACTTCTTTGGAGTATTCTTTGACAAAGTTCCCATCTGCTGCTCTGCAGTTAGTGCTGAGTTCATGATTCTTGTAGCTCTTCTTTTATTCTCACCTACCTCTTATTATCCAAGCTATCAGAGGAAGGAGAAGAAAAAAGCATGGAACAGAGAGAGTATGTTGACTCTCTTCTTCGTTTGTCTTCTGCTTTATTTGTCCCCTCAACACAAAGTGCATGTGCCCTTTCGAAGAGGTGGGCAGGCTTTTCATTCTCAATAACACGTAAGATCTTACAGTGTTTATCAGGTTAGTAGTTTCTACCCGATATTGTGCTTTCCTGACTCATTCTCGCTACAGGAAGGAGCATTACAAATAAAGACAGTATACAAGGCTGGCTGGCTTGTATTTGGCAAGTTGGAATGAGCCAGTGACATTACAGAATTTTTTTCTCATTCTCTCACTGTAATATACACACTTAGGGTGTATTTTAATATTCTCTTTTTTCCCAAGGCTTGGATGCAAAATAAAGTTCCAATTCCTGCCCCAAATGAGGTACTGAATGACAGAAAAGAGGACATTAAATTGGAAGAGAAGAAGAAAACACAAGCAGAAATTGAGCAGGAAATGGCCACATTACAGTATACTAACCCACAGCTTCTGGAGGTGTGTGATACTCTTTAGGGGGTTCAAGATGATCCAAGAAAATAGTGTTAATATTTTTTATTGATATCCTCTTACAGAGAAGGGAAGGGCTTTTCAGATGGTTCTTATGAACACCACCGTTTCTTTATGTTTTTCAAATTTTCTTAATTGAAGTATAATTGACATACAATTTCATAATAGTTTCAGGTGTGAAAGAATTCTGTTTTTAACACTTTTAAAACCAAATCAGTCAAGCAGTGAGTAGAACTAAGTTAAATATACATTTTATTTTTTTTTTAAGATTTTATTTGTTTATTTGACAGAGAGAGATCACAAGTAGACAGAGAGGCAGGCAGAGAGAGAGAGAGAGAGAGAGAGAGGGAAGCAGGCTCCCTGCTGAGCAGAGATCCCGATGCGGGACTCAATCCCAGGACCCTGAGATCATGACCTGAGCTGAAGGCAGCGGCTTAACCCACTGAGCCACCCAGGCACCCCTAAATATACATTTAAAAAAAAAGGATTTATTTATTTATTTGAGAGAGAGAGAAAGAGAGAGTGCGAGCGAGCAGGGGGAGGGGCAGTGGGAGAGGTTAGAGAGAGAATCTGGAGCAGACTTGACACTGAGCACAGAGCCTGATGCCGGACTTGATCCCACAACCCTGAGATCATGATCTGAGCCAAAATCAAGAATCAGACACTTAACCTACTGAGCCACCGAGTCTCTTCTTCATATACATTTTTTTAAAATATTTTATTTATTTGTTTGACAGACAGAGATCACAAGTCGGCAGAGGGGCAGGCAGAGAGAGAGAGAGAGAGAGAGAGAGAGAGAGAGGAGGAAGGAGGCTCCCTACAGAGCAGAGAGCCCTATGTGGGGCTCGATCCCAGGACCTTGGGATCATGACCTGAGCTGAAGGCAGAGGCTTTAACCCACTGACCCACCCATGTGTCCCCTTCATACACATTTTTTAATGGGAAAGATAAAACCAACATAGTTTTAACTTGGATCATGTATTTATTGACATATAAAATAATTTTTCTGTCAGCTCTAGAGCAGGTGGTTTGCTCTTATTTTTTTTTCATCTTTGACAGTTAACCAAAAATGAGAAAACATTAGTAAATTTTTGAATATAATAAGATGATTATAAATAATCCTGACTTCTGTTTTCCCAGTATTTAAAAAGAAGGAGTCTGGGGAGCCTGGGTGCCTTAGTTGGTTAAGTGACTGCCTTCCAGCCAGTTCAAGATCCTGGGGTCCTGGGATCGAGTCCCATATCGGGCTTCCCCTGCCCAGTGGGGAGCGTGCTTCTCCCTCCCCTTCTTCTTGCCACTTCCCCTGCTTGTGTTCTCTCTCTCTGTCAAATAAATAAATAAAACATTTTTTAAAAATATAAGAAGGCATCTAGAGTGAGTCTGGAAGTTTGTGTGCTCTCAGAATATCTGAATGTTATATGAATTCTTGTTACTGTGGAGTGTTGAAAGGTTGATGCCTTATGTTTGTCTTGAGGCTCCCCCAATGAAATAAGTGATAGCAGTATGTCATCTTCAAGGGTTCTGGTGTATTTATCAGTATGCTTTTTTTCCTTTCTTTCCAGCAACTTAAAATTGAAAGACTTGCACAGAAACAGGCTGAGCAAATTCAGCCTCCTCCTTCATCTGGCACCCCTCTCCTCGGACCCCAGCCCTTTCCAGGACAAGGTCCAATGTCTCAGATTCCTCAAGGTTTTCAGCAGCCCCATCCATCTCAGCAGATGCCAATGAACATGGCTCAAATGGGGCCTCCAGGTCCACAGGGACAGTTTAGACCCCCTGGACCCCAGGGACAAATGGGACCACAAGGTCCTCCGCTGCATCAGGGAGGTGGGGGGCCACAAGGATTCATGGGACCACAAGGGCCCCAGGGCCCGCCCCAGGGGTTGCCAAGGCCTCAGGACATGCACGGGCCCCAAGGAATGCAGAGGCATCCTGGACCTCATGGCCCTTTGGGACCTCAAGGACCACCTGGACCACAGGGTAATTCTGGTCCTCAAGGTCATATGGGTCCTCAGGGTCCACCTGGCCCACAAGGTCACATAGGCCCTCAAGGCCCACCTGGTCCCCAGGGTCACTTGGGCCCTCAGGGGCCTCCTGGTACTCAAGGTATGCAGGGACCACCTGGTCCCAGAGGAATGCAAGGACCTCCTCATCCTCATGGGATACAAGGTGGGCCAGGGTCTCAAGGGATCCAGGGTCCTGTGTCTCAGGGACCTCTGATGGGATTGAATCCAAGAGGAATGCAGGGTCCTCCAGGCCCCCGAGAAAATCAGGGTCCTGCTCCCCAAGGGATGATGATGGGCCATCCACCTCAAGAGATGCGAGGACCTCACCCTCCAAGTGGACTGCTGGGACATGGCCCTCAGGAGATGCGAGGCCCTCAGGAGATGCGAGGCATGCAGGGGCCTCCAGCCCAAGGGTCCATGCTGGGCCCCCCCCAGGAATTGCGAGGGCCTCCAGGCTCACAAGGTCAGCAGGGGCCGCCCCAGGGCTCTTTGGGGCCTCCACCCCAGGGTGGCATGCAAGGGCCCCCTGGACCTCAGGGACAGCAGAACCCGGCAAGAGGGCCACATCCATCTCAAGGGCCAATACCATTCCAGCAGCAGAAAACAGCTCTGCTAGGTGATGGGCCCCGGGCCCCCTTCAATCAGGTATTATTTATTTCTAACTTACAGGCATTGCACATTGGGAAAATACGCTCTGCACGGAGGTGGCACTTCCAAATGCTGTGGAAAGCAGTCACAGCTTGTATCAGTGTCTCTCAAGTAGTCATAGTGGCTTGAGAATAGCGTCATGGCTGAAGAAGGAAATGAGAATAAACAAGATCATTGAATATATTGTAATATGAATCTTTTCAATAGAAATCATTCCAGAAAAGATCAACTTTCAGTTGAATACCATTCATAATTGTCCCCAGGCTCTAAAAGAGCTGTGGCCCTGAGGAGGAAGCAGGGGTGGCCCTAGGCCTGTCAGATCCCCCTTTCCTGGGCTCTTTAGTTTGTAGCCCAGGGTTTCATGGGCTAATCCACCTGCCAGCTCTACTCTTTAAGATAGGATGGAGTATTTAACTCACAAGTGTATGGTAGACTCTGATCTCACTATTTTCATTTCAGCGAATGCTTTTAGAGATCTCTGAATCCAGAATTGTGCATTCTCAGATGGTGACCCCCTGGACAAAATGCTGTTCAAGTTGTTTTCCACTCACATGTAAACTTATTTACTGGAGGGAGTAATTCTGTAGAAATTGTCTTGGCCCTTTTCTGAGGATTCTGTTTTTGTTAGCTGAGTTTTATTACCCATTTGCTGGGCTTGTGCTTGAGAAGTGCTGTGAGGAGGGTTCAGGTTTTGTGTGGGAATTACAGAAAGACTGCATGAGCATGAATGGATTTACCACTCTTTGGCTCCGTGGTTTTGATATTTTTTTCAGGTTCATAGTCTGGAAGCATTATTTGGGTATGAAGCACTGGGTTTAGAGAGGATATGCTGCATGTGAAAAACAAGTCTGTTTTTGCATTTTCCAACATCTCTGAGTATCTGTCCTGTGAAGATGACATTGGGTTTACCAAATTAAAATAACCAGCCCAATAAGTAGGTTAGACATTACTATTCCATAGATCTTCCAGGACTTAACAAGTGTCATAGCAATGAAGAGTAGTTGAGTTTATTTCCAAAATCTGTTGGACACTTTTTAGAATTTAGGGTGAGAGGAATAAATCTAGGTTTATTGTCCTGAACTGCCCTAAAATGTGCAGTGTTGTATGTTTTATTAATACACAGCATTTGTGTATGTGTACAGTATCAGTTCCCTAACCTTACAGTAATTAATTAATAGCTTTCATTTGGGAGGACAAAAACAGTGATGAACTTTAGTTACGTTATGACTGAAATTAAAAACCTGTCAGATTCAAGAGGATAAGCCTGAGTTTCTGGGACAATTCAGTTAGAGTTTTTATTAAGTAGTAAAAGATATTATACATGAAAAACACAATGGCTGTAAAGATTTAGTTGACCTATAGAATGAGTATAAAGGTTGATGCATTATAGGACATTTCAAATCTCAAAGAGTTGACTGATGAAATCTTTACTCCTATTTTTTATGTGCTGAAATCTGACTTTCTTCACTTTGATAAGGCTAATTATTTAAGCCAGTTGTTTCAGTTGGTTTAATTTAGCGGAATTGCTTTCTGGTGTTAAAGTAATAGCATGAAAGATGTTGATAAGAGCAGTCCTTGGGTGAAGAGGACAGGAACCAAAGGAAGACAGAAATTACAGGTATTGAGTTAATAATAGTCATTTGTAGCTACAATGCTGGGTGTCCTAACAAGGCTGCTCTTTCATGTAGCTAGTTTGGAATGTGCAAGCCATTTTGCTATGGATGGTTTTGAAACTCTTCTATTTTTATAGTAGGCCCAGTTACCAAGTACATTTTTTTAAGTAAAGAAATGTATTTTTTTAATTTTATTTAAAGATTTTATTTATTTATTTGACAGAGATCACAAGTAGGCAGAGAGGCAGGCAGAGACAGAGAGAGGGGGAAGCAGGCTCCCTGCTGAGCAGAGAGCCCGATGCGGGCCTCGATCCCAGGACTCCGGGATCATGACCTGAGCCGAAGGCAGTGGCTTTAACCACTGAGCCACCCAGGCACCCCAGAAATGTATTTGTTAAGAGATCTGATCCAAGGTCACTGGACAGTGTGGAGACTCAGAATTTAGACATGGCTAGGTTAAAAAAAACATAATCTTAGAGATAAGCTGGGATGAGGTCTGGGGTTCCAGAACATGGAGACAGAGAAGAGGTTTGTATCTGCAGGGACCCAAGGGATCCAGCTGGATCACAGACAACTCACCTGGGAATGAGCCATAGGGTGCTGAGGATGGGGAAATGCTGAGGTATAGAAGAGGGAGGTAAAGCCAGTGTGAACATCTCATCTTGAAACCCTTTCATGTTCTTCTGCCTCTTCAAACCCAGCCCTAGCCTCTTAAGAGGAGTAGTTATTTTCTGTAGCTGGAAAAGAGTCCCAAGTGTGAGAGCCAAGTTTACCTGTCCTGGCAGATTTCCAGATCTTTACTTTTGCCAGAAGTTCCTCCTTTGTGCAGAGTGTTAATGTTATGATTTTTGACTTTCCATTGAGGTTCTTATTTGGCGTCACAGGTAAAGATCTAGCTTTAAATAAAACCTATCATCAGGTTTAAAATAAAAGTGTTATCTTTTGTTATGGTAAGAGAAGTATCTCCTTCCCCCAATTTAAGGATGATTTTACCATAATGTCACTAGCTGTATGTTTACTGCTGGAGGCTTTGGGACAAATTAGTGTTTTTTATCTTGTCACATTATGATAAAATTGCTATTTATGAAGCACAAGCCTATGATTTCACACCCCTGCTTTAAAAACATCTTTTCAGGAAGGACAGAACGCAGGCCCCCCACCCCTGATACCAGGCCTAGGGCAGCAGGGAGCACAAGGTCGCATCCCTCCTCTTAACCCTGGACAAGGACCTGGCCCTAACAAAGGTAAATATCTGCTCGGCTGAATAAGAGTTGTATTTTACCACCTCTTGGTAAATCTTACAATAAATAGTTTATTGGTAAGTAATGGATAGAATGGTCATTTGAACCCTGTAGGAAAAATAGGAGCACTGTCATTTCAGGTAAAGGCTTTGTCTTCACGTTGTTTTCACAGACTGGCTTTAGTTAGCTAAAAATGCTGCCCTGAGGAGGTAAGCTCCTTACTACCTGAAGCTGGCGGTGAAAGTGCTGGGACAACCGCTAGTAGCAGGGCCTGGGCTACAGGCCGGCCTTATCCATGTCTGAGGAGTGGGAGTGGGTCCTGTGCTCACTGAATGCAAGTGCATGTCATTCGTATCCTGGAAATCTTCCACTTAGTTTTTGATGAGATAAAGAATTTAGAGATTTTAATAGTGTTTTAGTATTATCCCCTTCTCCCCCCAAATTGTGTCATGTATTGAATTCTTTAGCTGGTTATATTGTTCTGCACAATTTGACAAGAAGAAAGCAATGTACTGATGTATACAGTTCTTGGTACTATGGAAAGCACAGAGATGAGAACTGTCAGTATTTAGATATGAGTCTGTTTGGAAGTTGAGTTAATCTCAGGAGTTGAAAGCACAGAGGCAGTCCCTTGTGCTGAGGTGTTCTGCTATCACAGGGGAAGGGCTGGAGCAGGAGTGAGGGGTGGTAGACTGCTGGCTAGAGAGGGGAGGGCAGGACTGAGTGATGTGGATGGAGGGAAGGTTGGAGACAGAGTTGTTCAAGTTGGTGCACTGTTTCTTACAGGGAGGACACAAGCCAGAGATCCAGGAGTATTGTGGAGGTTGCACTTCAAAGAATTTAACTCCTTTTAATTTTTAATTAGCTGAACCCACAGCACTCTGTGGCACATGTTACATTTCTTGCCCTCTTTTGATCAGATTAAGAAGAGTTTTCTTTAGCATTTTGTAGCCCTAGGACTTTGGGAGAAGCAGGACATCCTAGGAAAGGGAGCAGAAAAGGAATTAGGAGAATCTTTATTATAGTCTCATTGCATGAAAGTGGTGGCCAATAGGGAAAAAGAGAAAGCAAGAATCCATCTTTGGAATTTGGGGACCCTAAGAAAAGAAGAATCTGTTACCCACAAGGTATAGCTATCAACAAACTGAGAGCCTGCCTCTCTTCCTCTCCCCTACCTTGTGTCTGTCTCCACCTATTTCCCTCTCCACCTTGCTCTTCCCCTTTTCTCTTTACCTCTCTCTCTCTCTTCCTCCTCTCTTTCTCCTCCCAGGGACCAAAGGGAGAAGGGAGAGCCGAGAAAGTGGCCCTGCCATCCCCTACTGGATTAACCAACGCCGCCGCCCCATCACCGGTGGCCACATCCCTTCTAATTTGTAGTGGTGGGTTTCTTTCCTTGGAGGAGCCAGGGTACTTTTAAACAGATAGAGGTAATGGGAGGATTATTATTCATAGGTAAGTCCAAATGGAATGTGTTCAGCTTCCTCAGGTCAAAGTCTGCTGTGTCTGAGATCACACCAAGTTCAAGCAACATAAAGTCAGAGAAGAAGTCACTAGCTGCAGGAACCCACTGAGGAGTGAGGAGCCCTCTTTACCACAAGGAAAGGGACCTGGGATATTTGCAAACTGACTGAACAAAGAGGCAACTTAGAAGGTGCTTTCCTCAGCTGGGAGAGGACTGGTTTAATAAAGGAAAGACTAGGAGGCAGAAGGCACAGGAAGAGCTTGAGAGAAGAGAGAAACCTTCTAATGGTGTTTTTTTATACTGACATTTCCAACTTTTTTATATGTGTTGAATGGTGAGGAGGGATTGAAATGGCCAAAAGAAGGGAACAAAAAGGGAAGAGGAAGGGCATTGGGAGGGGAAGAATCCTGGCTGACTGTGACGTGAGGGAAGGAAGTTTGTCTTTACTGCCAAGGGAGAAGGAGGGAAAGACAAGCGGGGCAGGTGGAGGAATTTCATCTTAAAAATGTAGTTGTTTTAGGGCAGGAGGGTCCCTTTGCTACCTACTTTTAAAAAGTGCTTGAATTGTATGTTGACGGAAAATAGGTACATATTTTCAATGGCTGCACAGTAGCCAGGAGAGCAAACCCCTTCAAGGTTCAGAACTAAGCTAAGTTAACCATCACAACTCTAGTTGGCCTGTTTCTAGTTTTATTCAGGACTTGGAATATTTTACATATGTTAAAATGTTTTAAAAAAATCTTTAGCGGGTTTCCAAACACTGTGTGCAGTGAATAGTGATAATTTTTATAGTTGAGGGATATATATCATTCATTCATGCAAAGGGGTGGAAAATATGTTAATATAACCCCGAAACTAAATTTTAAGCAAGGGCTGTTTGGTCACCAAGCAGTTATTAGGCCCATGGTTCCATGTGCCTTAGGAGGATTTTGTTAAGAATCAAAATGTGCTTTGTTACAGATCCAAGCTGTCCATTTCTCTGAGGGGTTTGAATAAAGTATTCCCTGTCTTAAAAAAAAAGAAAAAAAAAAGAATCAAAGTGTGAGTTAACGAATCAAGTTGAATGAACTAGGGGTTAAAGGAGCAGCATCAGGTGGCAGCACCCGATGGGCTTTGCAGGCCTTTTCAGGTGCAGAGGTGAATTGCCTGTGTGTGGCTTCCTGGCCAGCAGCATGAATTTTCTCTGCTGTCTCCTCCCTGGCTATGGAGCAGACAGGCCTAATGAAGTCCTAGAACAATGGGGAAAGGGAAGGGATGCTCATTCTTACGCCTGTGAGACTGTTGCATGTTTTCTCAATTAATCCTCACAGCAGCAAGTAGTTGCTAATCTCATTTGAGACTAGTAATTTGCCCGAGGTGGAGGTGCTTAGTGAGTGGGTGATGAAGTTGAAATCTGCACCCAAAACCTGTGTTTTTCCATTAGATAGTGCCTTTGTCTCCTAAGTATGCTGAGAACTAAGGAGGGAAAACATTCTAAATACAAGAATGCATTCTCAAATTGTAAGATGCTGAAAATCAGACCTGTGCTGGTGGGATTCCTGGAAGACAAGGTAAAAATCAGCTTTGTTTCCTTTAGGTGACTCACGCGGCCCTCCAAACCATCACATGGGCCCCATGTCAGAGAGGCGGCATGAGCAGAGCAGCGGCCCTGAGCACGGGCCTGAGAGGGGGCCTTTCCGGGGCAGCCAGGACTGCAGGGGTCCCCCTGATAGGCGTGGCCCTCACCCCGACTTCCCTGATGACTTCAGCAGACCAGATGACTTCCACCCGGACAAGCGCTTTGGCCACCGATTACGTGAATTTGAGGGGCGAGGAGGACCTTTACCACAAGAAGAGAAGTGGAGGCGTGGGGGCCCCGGGCCTCCGTTTCCACCTGATCACAGGGAATTCAGCGAGGGGGATGGCCGGGGAGCAGCCCGGGGCCCTCCAGGGGCTTGGGAAGGCCGCAGACCTGGAGATGAACGATTCCCCCGCGATCCTGAGGACCCGCGTTTTCGAGGGCGCAGAGAAGAAAGGTGGGACAGATACTTTGTGGGTCTAGTTCTTCCCTGGAGCTGTTGAACTGTTCTATAAAAGTCTCTTTCCTCTTTTGCTTGGGCAGAGGGCACTATATTGATTACTAGCTCTGTCCAATCTAAGTTTTGCGTTTAGACTTTTAGCAAGTATTATGCTTTTTAACATTTTTGTGCCTTTTTACCTTTACAATTTAGATATCTTTTTATTTTTGCTTATTTTTTGGTCCTTTGTGAGGATCAGTATAGTATGAACTTTCTGGAACCTGATTAGAAGTCGCCATATTCTCTTGGTTAGAATGATGTATTATGACACACCTAGGTTGAGAATAAAAGAATTATGAGATAGTTTTTGTATAATTGCCTAAAGATCTTAACACAATCAAGTCAAACTGAAAATTAGTCTTGCTGTTCAGTTAGGTCAAGGTCAGGGTTAAAAACACTTAGCTTGCCAGGGGTAAAAAAGGTCCTGAAGAAATGAGAGGAAACAAACATTAGTGAATCTCAGAGGAGACTGAGACTCCTCCGTGGTGGTGATGATTGAGTATTTCTGTGTGCCAGTGAATTATGAGACGTGTGTTCTTGACAGCAGTTTGCAGATGAGGGGCGATGATGAGGATCTGCACAGTTGACTCTTGGTCAACTGGAGGTGTGGGAGCGGCTTCAGGCGGGGCTGGTGGACCACCGTGCACATGCCCACGCTGTGTGGCGCTCCCACTGTATGGCCACAGCGTTGCCTATCCCATCTCTCTTGACTGTTGCTAGTGGTGGGGGACTGAGTTCAGGGTTGGAATTCCCCAATCCTCATGGGATTTGTTAGAAAAGAAGGGCTGATAACATGGCCAAGGGTGGTGAAATCAAGGGGTTCAAGAAAGCAGCTTCCAGAGGGGTGTTTTTAAAGGATTTAAGGGCTCCTAATTTTCTCAAGGGTCTCTCTCAGAGGTATCCAAGGATTCACTCTTTGAAATGTCTTTATTTTAGTCTGCAAGAGCCTCATTTCCAGTGGCTCTGGCATCAGTGTAACTTTCATTGATTTCTTGAACCTTTGCATCTTGTGCAGTTTCAGATTTTACCGTGCCTCAATGTTATAATATTTCCTCTGTCAGTGACAGACCCACGGCCCAGACTCTTGTGCTGTTGACAGCTTTCTGTTGCTCTTCAGATATGCCCAACGTGTTTCTTTTCCTATTGTGCTTGCTGTTTTCTCAGCCCAGAACACAGTCTCCCAGACGCTTGTGGCTCACTCCGGTTAGATCCCTCCTCCTGTTAGCCCAGTTCCTTTACCCTGCTTCCTATTTCTTCATAGCACTTAGCACTGCTTGACATTAAGCGATGTGTATATTTCTTTATTACGTGTGTCTGCAGGGAACATGATGGCTTCCCTAGGGCACAGGGACTTTGTTTCTTTACCTCTGTGTCCCCAGGACCCAGAGTGGTAGTGGAGACACAGTGTAGGTGCTCAGTAACAAAATGAGTTTGTTAAATGGGGAAGGGGAGTCAGTTTATCAGGAGATGAACTAGACAGCTTGGACTGCCATAACAAGGTACCATGGGCTGGGAACGTGAAACAACATGAATCTATTTTCTCTAAGTTCTGGAGGCTCGAAGTCATGGATCATGGTCCAGCAGGGTGTGGTTTTGGTCAGACTTCTCTTCTTGGCTTGTGGGCAGCCAGCTACTTTCTCCCTGAGTCCTGGCCTGGTGGAGAGAGATTGCCTCTTCTCATCAGGGTACTAATCCCATCACAAGGCCTCCACCCTCATAACCTCTTCTAAGTTTTTTCCTCCTAAGACTTTATTTATTTATTTGAGAGAGCGCAAGCTTGCACATGCATAACACATGGGGTAGGGGTGGGAAGAAGGAGAAGCAGACTCCCCACTGGGCAGGGAGCTGGATTGGGGGGTTGATCTTGGGACCCTGGGATTATGACCTGAGAGGAAGGCAGACTCTTAACTGACAGAGGCACCCAGGTGCCCCATGATCTCCTCTAAACTTAAATTATCCCTCAAAGGCGCATCTCCATATACCATCCCATTGAGGACTAGGGCTTCAACATACAAGTTTAGTGGGGGACACAAACATTTAGTCCTTAATAGAAGCCACTTTTTCTTTTCTTTAAGATTTTATTTATTTATTTGACAGACAGAGATCATAATATAGGCAGAGAGGCAGACAGAGGGGAGAAGCAGTTGCCCTGCTGAGCAGAGAGCCTGATGTGGGGCCCCATCCCAGGATTGTGAGATCATGACCTGAGCCGAAGATAGAGGCTTAACCTACTGAGCCACCGAGATGCCCCTAGAAGCCACTTTCTTTCTTTCTCTATTTCTTTCTTTCTTTCTTTCTTTTTTTAAGATTTTATTTATTTATTTGTCAGAGAGAGAGAGGGAGAGAGAGCGAGCACAGGCAGACAGAATGGCAGGCAGAGGGAGAAGCAGGCTCCCTGATGAGCAAGGAGCCCGATGTGGGATTCGATCCCAGGACGCCGGGATCATGACCTGAGCCGAAGGCAGCTGCCCAACCAACTGAGCCACCCAGGCGTCCCTAGAAGCCACTTTCTAATGAGGGCACGATAGATTCTCTCTTTCCTTTCGAAACTAGGACGATCATGTAATGGATGCCTTGACAAATGAGTCCTGTTGTGTTTGCAGGGGCCTGGGGAATGCTCCCTGACTCTGTCCCAGGAACATAGCGCCCCCTGCTGTTCTCTTCCTGCTCCACTCATCTCCTTTCAGCCAATTCCACCTTTACCTTAAGTTGTTATTTTAGTCAGTGTCCTTGTAGGAGCGTGGGTCATCATGGTACCTCAGGACCAAGAAAGTTTTAAGAAGTTAGGTGGAATGGTGGAGTGAGAAAGGGAAAGCTCTTTTTGTAGTAAAATACCAAGTTATCAATGTAGGAGGGGGGATGGAATTAGAAAGTCACTTCTTTATAAGCTGTCAGTGTCCTAATTGATTCAGGCCAGGATTATCAGTGGATGCTAAAATCACTGGTAGAAGATCGTGGGGAGGGACGCCTGGGTGGCTCAGTTGGTTAAGCAGCTGCCTTCCGCTCGGGTCATGATCCCAGTATCCTGGGATCGAGTCCCACATCAGGCTCCTTGCTTGGCAGGGAGCCTGCTTCTCCTTCTGCCTCTGCCTGCCACTCTGTCTGCCTGTACTCACTCTCGCTCCTCTCTCTCTGGCAAATAAATAAATAAAATCTTAAAAAAAAAAACCCTAAAAAAAAAAAAAAGAAGATCGGGGGGAAGTAGGATATTCTCATTGTGCCAAAACATAACCCACAGATTACTTAATTGTGAAGGAAACAAAGTATACCTTTGCTACAGTGAAATTTGGTCCCCACATCACTTTTACATCATAAACAGGGAGACAGACTGGCATCTGTGAGAGGGTATAAGCAGTCTTGTTAAAAAGGTTTAACCTGAGTCTAATCATGAGGAAATAATCAGATAAATTCAAATTGTGGTACATTCTTTAAAATAGCTGCATGGATCCTTCAAACACATCAGGGTCATGAAAGATAAACTATAGAAGGGTTCTAGATAAAGTAGACAAAGAGACATGGCCATTAATAACAGTATATGATTGGGATTGAAATCTGTATTTAAAAACAACTGTAAAGGACATTTTGAGGACAACTGGAGAAGTTTGAATTGGATTATATTATATAATATCATGTTATTCGAGTAGTAATAGTATTATGTAGGAGAAAATCCTTGTTCTTAGAAGAAATGTACTGAGGTATTATTATGGATGAGGTTCATGTTGTTGGCAGCTGATTTTGAAATGGTTTAAAAGCTGGATTTGTTAAATAGATGTGAGAGAGAAGAGGCACGTGTGGCAGTATATGTTAAGAACTGATTAAACAAACAAACATAGATGGACACATAAATATTTGTTGTTCTCTTCTTTCAACTTTGCTATAAGTTTGAAATTTTGTGAAGTGAATCATTGGAATAAAAGATGACTAAATGGAGACTCAAGAAAAAGCGGAAGGCGTGGCCACTTGCGCAGACTGGCCTCATGCCCTTGCTCCTTCTGATCCTTTCTCCAGCCCTAAGGCCTTTCTCTTTGTGCTCATGTACCTTTCCTACTTGGAGGCCCCTTTTCTGCTTTCCCAGAGGCCTCCTCTGGCTTGGGTACTCCCTCGCAATGGCTGTGCTTTGGCAGTACTCCTGGCCAATTCCACCTCCAGTCTAGAATCCTGAGGGACAGTGAACCTGACAACCAACCAGGGCCCCAGGCTGCCAGCTAGCCAGTGGGGGGACTGCATGTATACCAAGTGCCTGCCTGTACAGCAGTCAGCTGTGGAGGGGTTCTTTGGGTGATGTTCATGGCTAGCTGCTTGCAGGCTGTGAGCTGGGCAGATGGGAGAGCAGGTGCTCCTGAGGGATTTTGGTATAGTTGGCAGGTATGAATCTGTACACCGCTTTTTTTTTTTTTAAAGATTTTATTTATTTATTTGACAGACAGAGATCAGAAGTAGGCAGAGAGGCAGGCAGAGAGAGAGGAGTAAGCAGGCCCCCTGCTGAGCAGAGAGCCCGATGCGGGGCTCAATCCCAGGACCATGGGATCATGACCTGAGCTGAAGGCAGAGGCTTTAATCCATTGAGCCACCCAGGTGCCCCTACCCCGCTTTTTCTTATTATAACTAATAAATGTTCATTATAAAAATGTAAATGATAATGAAAAATATTTGGGAGGCAGTGGTAAAAAGCCTGGGCTGGAGTCAAGACTGGCTGAGTTCAAATCCCAAGACTTATTGTGTGTCCTTAAATAAATGACTTCACCTCTCTGTGCCTCAGTGTACTCATGGGTAGAATGGAGTTAATGATGTGGTGGTGGTGAGGATAAAATAAAATAATATATGTGAAGCACTTGGCATGATTATTAGCACTTAAAACTTATTGACTGCTATTATTCTTCATAAAAGCTTTAGGAGAAAATGAACACAACCCTACATTTACCTTCCTGCCTGTTTTTGCCTGTAATATTGGGATTATATGTGTGCTTAAAAAAATACATAATTTTTTCTCCCATTTAACATGAATATCATATTTTCTTATACTATATGCTTTTTTGAAACAGGAACTCAGAGCTGTATTCCATTAGGAGGGTATTTTGCTGTTTTTTTTCCTGACAGCTTTAGAAGAGGAGCACCCCCAAGACATGAGGGCCGTGCCCCTCCCAGAGGAAGGGACAGTTTTCCTGGTCCTGAGGACTTTGGTCCAGAGGAGAATTTTGATCCTTCTGATGAAGCAGCCCGAGGAAGAGATCTCAGAGGTCGAGGTCGGGGTACCCCACGAGGTGAGCGTGTCCTGAGGACACTGATTCTAGCAAGGACGGGTTGTTGGGGATATACATGAAATAGTCTGTGAGTGTGGTATGTTGTTGTGTTGTGTAGGAGGAAGGAAGGGTTTACTCCCCACTCCTGATGAGTTCCCTCGCTTTGAAGGAGGACGGAAACCAGACTCCTGGGATGGAAATAGAGAGCCAGGTAAGGAAGGACAACTGCTATGGCTTCTGGAGATTTGAGCCCAGCAGTTCCCAGAGTGTGGTCCAAGGACCCCTGGGGATGGGTGTTCACCAAAGTCCTCTGTTTTCTGACTTGTATCTCTATGAGTCCACATCTCAGCTGGACTGTCCGCAGATCCTCTGGTCAGCAGCAATTTATTGTGGTAGACTGAATGCAGAAATAGCTGGGAGAGTCCAGGTTTCTTCTTCTGAGCCAGACATCAGACGGATTTGCCTAAGTAGAAAACAGTACTGCTCCTTTCACTAAATTATTTTGTTCTTGGAAAGTACAGTTAAAAGAATTGAAGTTTTCTCAGTTTTAATTGCTAATTTGGCAAATATTATTAGATATGTCTCATAAATTAAATCTCAATAATTTTTTTAAAAAGATTTTATTTATTTGTTTGACAGAGAGAGAGAGAGATCACAGGTAGGCAGAGAGGCAGAGAGATGGGGGAAAGCAGGCTTCCTGCTGAGCAGAGACCCCGATGCGGGGCTCGATCCCAGGACCCTGAGATCATGACCCAAGCCGAAGGTGGAGGCTTAACCCACTGAGCCACCCAGGCGCCCCTAAATCTCAATAATTTTTAAGAGTATAAAAACATTCTAAGACTAAAAAGTATGAGAATACTATTTTGGACCTTACCTGTCTCTTATTTTAAGAGGTCTTTTGATTTCTAATCAAGTCTTGACCTTTTTCATGTACTCATGATGTGACTTGACCAGGCCTCTGGTGGGTTTGCAAATGTTTCTTGCATGAATAAACATTGGTTCTCAAGTTGCTATTCTATTTATCCATTTAATATTATTTTTTACACTTTTATTTGTTCTAGAGAGAGATAGAGTATGAGCAGGAGGGGCAGAGGGAGAGGGAGAGAGAGAATCCCAAGCAGACTCTGAGCTGAGTGTAGAGCCCTATGCCAGGCTCAGTTTCACAGTGCTGAGGTCATGACCTGAGCCAAAACCAAGAGTCAGATGCTCAGGTGCCTGAGCCACCCAGGCGCCCCATGGCTACTTATTCTTAACAATATAATCTATCTCCTTTTGGTCACCACTGTACTTCAATATAGGATTGCAGATTCTTAGCCTTGTGACCTTGTGTTTCCTGTTTCAGGTCCAGGTCATGAACATTTCCGTGATGCTCCTCGCCCTGATCATCCCCCTCACGATGGTCATTCCCCAGCTAGCAGAGAACGTTCCTCTTCTCTCCAGGGCATGGACATGGCATCCTTGCCACCCCGAAAGCGTCCCTGGCATGATGGGCCAGGGACCTCAGAGCACAGAGAAATGGAAGCCCCAGGGGGTCCTTCTGAGGATCGAGGAGGTAAAGGTAAGTGGAGGCCAGTGACAACAGTTCTAGGAGCTGTGGATGCCACAGTTCTGCCAAGAAAGCTGCAGGGACCATGCGAGGCCTCATTGCCAGGACACCTGCATCCCTGTGATCCTGTTCCATCTGTTACTGACAGGATATCCAGGGTCCTTTCTCCATTTCTACCCTGTAGGGCTTAGGCTGTGCCATGGCGCATGTTCCCAAGTATGGTGCAAATGCAGCTTGTTTGGGCTCACACCGTAGCCAGTCAGACCCTTTACTCAGGTGACTACAAGCTCAGCCTCCTCCACATGCTTCCAAGAATTCCCTTCCCTGGTTCATTCAAGTGTTCCTTTCCAACTCTTTGTCAAAGTGCCCCAGAGCAGGAGAGAGACTCCTGCTTTCATTGGTACACATGCTCTTCACCACTGGCTACTCTTAGCCCTCAAGGGTGTCCTCAGTGACAGGAAAAACTGTCTTTCCAGGTGCTGTGTTTTGTTTTAGCCTGGGTCCGGGAGGAACTGCTAATGCCCAGAGTCACAAAGACTTTGAGGAATATGGTCTGGAAGGGGTTGTTTTTAGGGGGGCAGTACATTATTTCTACAGCTTGAGATTTTGGATCTTTTAGAGGTAGCACTAACTTCCAGCCAGGAGCAGGAGCCACCCTGTGGTCTCAGGTTAGGCTGGGCCACAGCCTTTATCTTAGTTTGGAGGCTGCTAGAAAGCAGGCCTAGTTAACCTGCCTCATGTTTATAATCTCTTCATTACAAAGTTTTGCTTTTCATTTTTGGTGATGGTTTGGTTCTTCTCAAAGCAAAACTCTCAGAAACTACCTCATGTCACCAGTAGATCTCACCACCTAAGCATACACATGTTGTCGCTGGTCAGTATGGGCACTCAGGACACCTGTGTAGGTCCTAGCCAAGGCCACATGGCTGGTGTGGAAGTGACTTCCTAGGTGACATCTTCTCTGCCCAGGTATCTTCAGGTGGGCCTAGGCTACCTTTATAGGAAAAGCAGTCAACATTTTTCCTTTGGCTAGCTTTCCGAACCACCTTGTTTTACCTAGATTCAAATTCCACTAAGAAAGTTAAGACAGAGGGCACCTGGGTGGCTTAGTGGGTTAAGCGTCCGCCTTCAGCTCAGGTCATGATCTCAGGATCCTGGGATCGAGGCCCACATCGGGCTCTCTGCTCGGCAGAGAGCCTGCTTACCCCTCTCTCTGCCTCCTTGTGATCACTCTCTGTGTCAAATAAATAAAATCTTAAAAACAAACAAACAAACAAGTTAAGACAAAAATAGGGCACCTGGGTTGCTCAGTGGTTAAGCATCTGCCTTTGGCTTGGGTCATGATCCTGGGGTCCTGGGATTGAGCCCCATGTCAGGCTCCCTGTTTGGTGGGAGCCTGCTTCTCCCTCTCCCCCACGCTTGTGCTCTCTCTTGATATTTGTCACTATTTGTTTCTCTCTCTCAAATAAATATATAAATAAAATCTTAAAAAAAAGGTTAAGACAAAGTCAGCAACAGTCTTCTGGTAGTATATTATGGGAGATACGGCCAAATCCTGTTAGCTCATGAGAAAATTTTAAGTCAGAATTCTAATATACTTAAAAAGATTTGTGTGTCCAAGTGTGGAACAAATAAAACTGTCCCTGGGAGAAATAATTCTAAAAGCTAGGTGGTTGGTTTTTTTTTTTTAATGCTTTTGTGTTTAAAGAAGTACTTTATTTCACTATTTGAAAGGAAAACAAAAAATGCCACATAGTTGTGGAATGATAGTAAGACCCATTGTAATTAACACCAGCAGTTTGTTGTTTTTTAATTTTTTCAGTGTTCCAAGATTCATTGTTTATACACCACACCCAGTGCTCCATGCAATACTTGCCCTCCTTAATACCCGCCACCAGGCTCACCCATCCCCCCACTCCCTCCCCTCCAAAGCCCTCAGTTTATCTTAGTTGCTTCCAAAGTCCAGTCTGTGCTTTTCAAGCCTTCCCCCACAACAGAGTAACACCCCCCTTGCCCACCCCCCCAAACCCCCACTGGCATAGGAGGTTGAAGATGCACTTGCTCAAGTAGAGACATGGCCCCGTGTGGTCTGTGACTCCCAGAGGTGCTCCAAGTTCACTTCTGGGTTTCCCATCATTTCTATCACACAGCCTCTGGGAACATGTCTGGTCACCTGGGTGGGAATGAGATAGTCATTGACTAGAGGGTGGAGGCACAGCTGTTAATGCTCTGAATGATACTGCTGATATCCTCAGAACTATTTTAAGACCCAGAACATTCCACTGCGTTATTGAGCTTGTGCTGGAAGTTACTAATTAACGGTCTCTGATATAAAAGAAAGTAACATGAAATTATTTTGATTCATTTTAGGCCGAGGGGGCCCAGGACCTTCCCAGAGAGTGCCAAAATCCGGGCGTTCCAGCTCCTTGGATGGAGACCACCATGACAGCTACCACAGAGATGAACCTTTTGGGGGCCCTCCAGGCAGCGGTACTCCTTCCAGAGGGGGCCGAAGTGGCAGTAACTGGGGTAGAGGGAGTAACATGAACTCTGGCCCACCAAGGCGAGGAACTTCAAGGGGTGGTGGAAGGGGTCGGTAGAAGCTGAATCCCATGAGGCCTCTCCGGACAGTATTTAAGAACTTCTTGTGGACTTACCAAGACAAACAAAAGGAAGCCTGCACCATGTAGCCCTGAACTTTTTCTGGGGCAGCTGCATCCCAGGAGCCCCTAATGAGGTCTTCAAGATGAAGAGACTGCTGCTGGCTATCCAGAGTAGCTGGCTTTGTTCTGTCTTGTCCACCCTCACTGCCCTAACTCCCATTGTTTTGTGAAGATAAAAGCTGGAATCTTTTTTTTTTTTTTTTAAAGTGTCATGAGACATGGAGCACCTCCACAAATTTAAGTTCATGTCCAATTGGAAATTTGTTTCTATATGTACAGTTTGTCAGAGAAAAAACATTAAGTTGTTTTTGTATGAATACAGAATGTGATTTACGCAAGAATTAACAGAAAACTAGTTGTGGCGTGCTTGCCTTAAGGAAACCCTTTGTTTCTACTGCATCCGGTCAGCTGAGAGGGGGATATAATTATTGCTTCTATTTATGTGCACAGTTGGTGGGTACCTCTGAGCCATCTAAGTTAATTTCATCCCTGTACTTTGTCTTAAATTCTCATCTACCCATTCTGTTACACTTATTTTTGTAACAGAGTGAGATACTTTGAAACTATTAAGGTGTTTAAAGTAGATTCAAAGCCTTAGTTACCACCTGCTATGGCAGGTGGGAAATTATACTCTGAAGAAAAAAAATCTTCTGGCTGTCCAAGTGGGGGTTCTCCCTTAGGTGCATCCCCTCCTGGTAATCACACTTTAGACTTGAATTCCCTTGTTTCTGATGAGAGGAACCTGAGGTAAACCAGAAATTAACTGCATGCACCCTACTGATTGATTACATCATGTCACAAATTAAGTTGAGAAGGAATGAACCAAGGAGCTCCTAAAACAATTCTGCAAAACCTTCTCTTACACCAGCATTTAAGGACAAGGATAGTTCTAGCTTAAAGCCAGGAAGTTCTCATCCACAACAAATTTCTTTAGTTTTAAATAAATGTAACATTTGGCCCAGTTTGGATTGGAAGCCAAAATTCAGTTAGATAAGCCTGTATTTTCTCTACTGACTCTTATTTTGTTAAAAAGCTTTTATTATTCAAAGGATATTTCTGTGGCCACTCTAACATCTTTAGCACTGGAGACAGGTTTACCTGGCAAATGTGGTGGAAGTCTCACAGTTGCTTAAGACAAGGGATGCTGGCATAGGTGGACAGCATATAAAAACCTCTTAATTAGTTCTCTATTAATACAAAGCATGGTAAAAGCTAAGTTATTTCTGCAGTGAGAAAATGTCAGCCACACACACAGCTTTTTAGGGTGTTAAAACCTAGAGACTACAAGTGAATCATTTTTTTAAAAGATTTTATTTATTTATTTGAGAGACAGAGATCACAAGTAGGCAGAGAGGCAGGCAGAGGGGGAGGGGGAAGCAGGCTCCCTGTTGAGCAGAGAGCCCGATGTGGGGCTCCATCCCAGGACCCTGAGATCATGACCTGAGCTGAAGGCAGAGGCTTAACCCACTGAGCCACCCAGGCACCCCCAAGTGAATCATTTTCACTTTGTTTTGAAATTAAAAACATTTATCGGCATGTCAGTATAAACGCATGATTAGGAGGCTCAAGAAGGCTTCAAATTTGTGGAATATTCTTTATTTGCCCTCCACTGGCACAGCTTAAAAAGTTGTAATCAGGGGCGCTTGGGTGGCTCAGTGGGTTAAAGCCTCTGCCTTCAGCTCAGGTCATGATCCCAGGGTCCTGGGATTGAGCCCCGCATTGGGCTCTCTGCTCAACAGGGAGCCTGCTTCCCCCTTCTCTCTCTGCCTGCCTCTCTGCCTACTTGTGATCTCTGTCTCTCAAATAAATAAATCTTGAAAAAAAAAAGTTGTAATCAAATTCTGATTAAGGTAAAATGGGATCCAGGGACTGAACCCATATGGACATTAGGCTCCTTTTTCTGAGACTGATGTGTTAAGAAATTTATCATGTTAACATTTTAGGCTTCAACTTTAAAAACAGTACCTCAGCAAGCAGATAACCAGATCACATTTTGAGAAACAATTCCTTCAGGAAAAACCTGAAATCTCTACACTGTAATTTACTAAATATTTAGAATATTTTAAAACATCATTACCAAAATACATACAAGGTATTGTGCTTTGAATTTTACAAATGCTAGATTTTCAGTGTTTGAATTCTTGAGACAATGTTTGGAAAACAATTTAAAAAATGTAAGAGCATCAACATAAAAATGTACTGAACACTGTAAAATCTTCCATTGTGCAAATTCTAGAGAAATGGAGAACTAGAACAGATATTTAACTGAGGGACAGAAGGAGCAGTCAATGGCCCAAGTCTTTCCAGTTACAAAAGTCAGTCACTCCCTGAAAACAGTACATTTGCTTTTACTACAAACACCCTCTTGGTTTTCCTCTTGAGGTAGGTAAGTAACCCTGTTTACTGATAACAGAATAGGGCAGTAATTAGAGAATACTGGGTTGGGGGCCTCATGAAGTTGGGGGAGGGCTTAGGACACTGATCAGGATCCAGGAATATAAATAACTGTTTTTGAACAAAGAGGCAATGCTCCATTGCTGCCTGACACACCTGTTTAGGCAACAGTGAACTCCAGCCCCAGAAAATAATTATTTTCAAATTGTGCAATCCAGTGCACAGAAAAGTGGTTCTCAACTTTAGCTGAACATGGAATCATCCGGAGAGCTCTAAAAAAATACTGATGCCTGGGTCTGCCCCCCACCCTACCACCCACCCCAAAGATTCTGATTGAGCTGATCTGAGGTTTTGCTCTTCAAGTAATTCTGATGTGAACTGAGAACCACTGACACAGAATTTAAAAATTCTAAATACTCCACTCTCTAGTTAATATATAGCTACTAACAAAACATGTAGTTTTTTGGACTCATCATAATATCCAGTCCGAACTTTCTGGCAATACATTAGCATATACAATAAAGTCAGAGACAAGAGTCAATGCTGAATTTAAAAGGAAACTAAAAGGAAAAGCATCTTACGGTGCATTGGAATTAGCCTACAAGATGTAAATTATACCTTAAAAAGCAGGTAATAAAACTAGGAATGATAATTAGGCTTTACAGAAATCCATGGTTTCTGTCAAATACACAACTTTGGATGTAGAATTCTCTCGTCCAGCAGGAGTCCCCAGCCCAAGTTCTGCCCAGGGACCTCTCAGCACTGAAATGTCCTGCTTCTTGGGGAAGACATTTCCCTTTTTGGTCCATTGCTTTCATGGTCTAATACAGAGCCAATCTTTAATTTTGTAAGGCACCATATTTACAATTTCACTAAAAAAATAAAAAAACCGAGGTAAACCGTCTTAACTAAAGTACTTAAATAAAAGCCGGTGGATAAATTTAGTGTTTCATTTGATACGCTTAAGAATCCACTCAATGAATGAGGAAAAAATTTCTAAGCCAAAGAAAACAAAAGCGTATTGTAGCTAACCTACTACAATCTACCACTGGATTTTTTTAATCGACAAAAGGTAAAAGAAGTCTGAGGAGAGCCACAAGAGCAGCTAATTAAAACTGAGGAATCATTCTTTTTTTACTGCGCTCAATCTGAAACTACGGTTAACGCAAAAGCAATTTACCATAAGCTTTTCACAGCATATCCCCAAGTCAACGACAACATCTCGTTTTATAGCACATGCTACCGAGTAAGACGGGAAAACGCTGAAACCGAAGAGCTTCCGAACCGGGCTCGAGTCTCAGTTTTAGGACGGCCGCTCCAAGATGCTGACAGGTTCGCTGGCACAATAACGCAGCAGCCTTTACCCAGCGCGATCGGGAAACTGGCGGGTGCAGTGCTCCGCTCGGTCCGCGCTGCACCCTGGGCAGGCTCCCGGTGGTCTCCCGACGGCGCATCCCGGGGCAGGCTTCGCGCTCTCCCCCGACGGCAGGTCCCGGGGCAGGGCTCCGCGCCATCTCCGGCGGCGGGAGCCCTGGGGTTCTCACACCGGCAGTGCCTTGGCGAGGCCGGCGCCGGGAGCCAGGCGTCCGAGCGCTACTCGCAGCGCGGTGCCTGCGCCCCAGGGCAGGAGCCCGAACAACACGGTCAGCAGCGCGCCCACCTGCACGCAGGCGCCCAGTGCCGTGAGCAACGTGCTGCGCAGCCCGAGCGCCGCGTACAGCGTGGCGCCCAGCGAGGCCACGTAGAGCAGCGCAGGCCGGGATGGCGTCTCCTCGCCGCGCAGCAGGCGCCCGCACGCCGCGCCGCCCCGCAGCAGCATGCCGCCCACTAGCGCCAGCGCCGAGCCCAGAGACCAGAGCAGCGCGAACTTGCGAGCGCGCAGCAGCAGCACAGGCGCGTAGAGCGCGGCCAGGCCGAAGCAGAGCGCGGCCAGCAGCAGGCAAACGCCGCTGGCCGCCAGCCGCTGTGTGCGCGTCACACTGGGCAAGCACGCTGGCCCTGTCGCCACCGTTGGCTCCGCGGGGCCCGGCGCCCAAGTCCAGCGCAGGCCCGCGCGGCCCAGCCACGCCCCCGCCGGCCCGTCCCCCGCCGCGGGCTCCTCAGTCTTTTCCGCAGCGAGCAGCGGCTCGGCGGCCGTCAGCCCGCCGGCTTTACCCTGCGCCAGGTACTCCTGCAGCTGGCGGTGGAGGTCCGCCATGCTGGCCGGAGCGGCCGCGGGACGCGAGGGCTGGTGCCCACTTCCGGTTTTCCTCGGTCGCTGGCGGAAGCGGCTAGGCCCACGGCGGGAGGGGTGGGACCTGCGGCCCCTGCGGAAGAGGCGGGGCTGTCTTCCTGCAGACTTGGGGTGGCTCGGCTACCGTAGACGGGTTTACTGGTTTACCGTCCCCCTGCATTGACCATCTTGGAGCCCGGCGTTATTCCCGTTGGGCGCTGTTACGGCCTGGATTAGTTATGTCGGCATTAAAAGTTAGTTGGAGGAGGGGGTGCGTGTGGTTATAAAAGGTTACATGAGGGACCCTTGTGGTGGTGATGGGACAGTTCAGTATCTTGAGCTTATGGGTATCAATATCCTGCTTGTGATACCGTCCTGTAATTTTGCAAGATGTCGCCATTGGGGGACTCTCTCCCTATTCTTAAAACTGTACGCTAATCTGCAGTTCCTCTCAATAAATTTAGTCTTTTAAAAAGTTCAAATCTGGGGCGCCTGGGTGCTCAGTGGGTTAAGCCGCTGCCTTCGGCTCAGGTCATGATCTCGGAGTCCTGGGATCGAGCCCCGCATCGGGCTCTCTGCTCAGCAGGGAGCCTGCTTCCTCCTCTCTCTCTGCCTGCCTCTCTGCCTGCTTGTGATCTCTCTGTCAAATAAATAAATAAAATCTTAAAAAAAAAAAAAGTTCAAATCTGCAGGACTTAAACGTGGTTTCTTTGGAAAGGCTACTGAAGTTGATGAAGGAGTTAGCCCCCCTCCCCCAACCAGCTTATCTTCTGTTCCCCCTTTCAGCAGAGGCCTGGCAATATTCTTGACTCCTTCAAGCCCCATGTACAAGACTTGTAGGTGCCCATTTTTTACATTTTTGGTTCACCTTTTTGTGCTCCTGACATCTCTGGGTGACTCAGAGCAGTGAGTCACTGCCCAGTGACTCAGGCAGATCACTGATAAGCTTGCCGGATCTCCAGTCAATTCCTGATGTGTCCTGATGTGGCTCCCAGGGATCCTGCTCTTACTTAGAGCCTTTTTGAGGTCTCCTCCAGGGCTTCTGTGTCACTTGTTTGGGCCTGGGTAGTTTCTACTCCTGGAGATTTAGATGGAGCAGTGCCTCCAGCTACTTCTGATGTTCTCACCTTTCCCAATTTGTGAAAATTTACTTGTTTATGTATTTGCCAGTAACTTGAGCACAGGGTCTCTTTCATGTCCCTTTTCCTAGGACCTTAAAGGCTGCTGCAAATACATGGAGCTGTCAGTTCCAGTGTCGTAAAGGTGCTTGAAAGGCTCTAGATCCTGCCTGAAGCCATTGATTGAAACACCTTTTTTGCTTGTCTTTATAAATGCCTCTTGTGAACTTAAATGTGATGGCACAGGAGTCCTTTTGTATTATGAGGTGCAATACAGGTAAGTTGCACAGCAGTCTACTCTTGTATGGGTCTTTGGCTTCCTTGCTCCAGAAGACCGTTCCTTCCTTTGTCCTGGGGATGGGAGGCAGTGCCTATTGCTGCAGGCTGTTTCCAGTAATCCTCTGTCACCTGGCTTTGGAGACACTGCCACAGAGAGGCCAGGGTATATTCTTTTGGCTGTTCTCATCACCTTGGTACTGGCTTCCCCATGACAGCATGACCTGGTACCACCCAGTGGGCAGGTGACATTGCTTTGTCCTCTACCCTTGGAAGAGGTAGGTGTTCCTGGCTTTCTGCTATTGTCATCTCTGGCTTCTCAGCCTTTCTGTTAACCTGTGTAACCACTTTCCCCATTAAATTCCCCTGAATACCTATTTCCTGGTTGAACCCTGACATACAGTGTTCTTTTTGAACATACATTACGGTTGTTATCTCACTTGTGGCAACCTGAAGAGGTAAACTGAGGCAAGCTTGAATTACCAGAAATTGAGTTTATTTGGGAATGGCGTAAGAACTACAGTTTGGGAAATGCAAACTATAGCAAGCTATAGGTTACTCCCATTGAGGATTTGGGGGTGGGGAGCTGTATTTATGGTAAGGAGTGCAAAGATGGGGGAATTCAGCCATAGTCCAAATGGTAAGTTCACTGGCCTCTGGATAAAGAGAGATCCTTTTTTTTTTTTTTACCTTAAAGATTTTAAAAATTTATTTTAGAGAGTGTGTGTATGTGCATGAGTTGGGGAAGGGGCAGAGGATGAGAGACTCCATGTAGAGCTCAGAACCTGGTGTGTGGCTTGATCCCAGGACCCTGAGGTCATGACCTGAGCTGAAACCAAGAGTTGGACACTTCACCAACTGAGCCACCCAGGCACCCCAGGAAGAGATTCTTTGTGGATATTCATTGGTCAGGAGATAAGTTTCCATCTTCTGTGAATCGAGGATTTATAGGAAGTCAGCTTTTCAGTTTTTTCTTTTTTTAAAGTTTTTATTTATTTGAGAGAGAGCGAGCAGAAGCAGGGGGAGCATCAGAGGGGTAGGGTTGAGCAGGGAGCCTGATGTGGGACTGGATCCCAGGACCCTGGGATCATGACCTGAGCCAAAGGCAGACGCTTAACCAGCTGAATCACCCAGGTGCTCTTCTTTTTGGTTCTTAAGTTTTGCTGAGGGCACATCCATTTCGTATCCTCTGGTTCCATTTTAGATTGAAATTCTTTTGCACATGTAATAATAGTGCTCATCCTGATCACTTACCATGGGCAAAGCCATTAGTGGTGGCTCCTGTCAAACAAAACACAGACAATAACGAGTGTTGACCTGGAAGTGGAGCAATTGCAGCTATGAGATGTAAAAGTCAGGATTGTTCTGCTCATTGTACAGATGAGGGAAAACTGAAATATGGGGAAGTTAATCTACTTGAGGTCACCCCAAAAGTTGGTGGTAGAGTAAGACAACATGTTGTGAGATGGAGTTTTAAACATAAGGAGATCCTCCCTGGGAATAGAATTGTATAAAACCAGAAAACCTGTTCAGGGTTGGTTCCCACACTGATAGAAGGACATAATAAAACCATCTCTAGATACCTGCCCCCCTCTAGCTACTACAGCAGAATTCACTTAAAGAATCTGAAACCCCATGTCTCCACTTAACCCTATTCTTCCTTGAATCCCCTTCATCCCCTTGTGCCCGCAAAATTGTTCGCAACCAGGTCACCAAATATTTCTGTGGCCAAGTGCGGTAAAGTTTCAGTCCCTAGCCTCCTTAAAGTCCCAGCAGGACATGACACAGTTGTGCCCTCCCTCCTGAGAGCATCGCTTCCAGGACAGTACACGGTACAAGCAGCGGGGCCCCAGCTCTCCTGGGTTTGCTCTACATGGGGTGCCCAGGCCTTCCTGCTCTTTCGCATGCGCCCTGTGTTGTTGCAAGCCATCTTATGCAAGCCCTTGGGCAGATCCCTCCCTCACTTCTCCACTGGATATCCAATAGACATCTTGAAGATGACATATAAAATGAAACTTCTGATTCCCAGTTTCTCCTCCAAAACCCCTAAAACCTGTAACTGCTACCCTGCTCTTCCTTCTCGTTTCAGGAAGTCACACACCCTCTCGCACCCTGCAGGTCTACTTGGGTAGTCCATGTGGTGCCTGGGCCACTGCGTCTGCTCCATGATTGACCCTTCCTCTGGTCTGGCCAGCTGGCCAACGCCTCCCTGCCCCAGGACTCTGTCTCAGTATCCCTTTTGGTCCAGGCCTCCTAGCTGTTCATACAATAGCTGGGGGCTCCCTCACTTCCTCTGGTGCTTTCCTGCTTTCACAGGAACCATATCCTTTTGTTGCTTCTGTAACCCCCTCCCACCCGCCACACCCTTCTACCACCTCTCCCATGACGCTCCCCTCCCTCATTCTGGCCCAGATACAGTGGTCTGAGTTGTTTCTGGATATGTCAAAATCATTCCGCCTCAGTGCCCTAGAGCATTCCACCTAGTGCCTAGAGCATTCTTCCCCACACCCCATCCCCAAATACTTTACAGCTTACACCCTTTGTTCAGGTCTCAGTTTGAATGTCCCTCTTCAGGGTGTCCTCTGACCATCCTAAAACAGCACCTCCCGTCACTCTCTACCCTTGATGCTGACAAACAAATGTGTAATTACTTCCTTGGTAGTGTAATGCATCTGAAGAGAATCAAAAATACAAATCCCACAACATCATTCTGAGCACCCATTTGCAGTAGATTGTTGTGGATTGAGATAGGAAGCAGCAAGAGACTCTGACAAACACAAGAGATCCCTGGAAATTATTACTTTGTTTTAAAACCAAATCCTTGTTCTGAAGCCCTAATCTGTGTTCTCTGTGGTGGCAGATAACCTTGCTTCACGTGGTCAGAGGCCAGACAGGGACTGACGTCATCCTCTTGGAGGTATCAGTCCCAGAAGTACTGGGAAGGGACCTATTGTCCAGTGTTGGTCAGGTGCCTGTCACACATCCAGTAGGTGGGCGGTCTCTCTTTTTTAAAAGATTTTATGTATGTATGTATGTATGTGAGAGAGAGCAGGGGAAGGGGCAGAGGGGGAGGGTAAGGGAGAGGGAGAGAATCCCAAGCAGACTCTGCACTGAGTGGTGGAGCCTGATGACACAGGCCTTGATCTTATGTCCGTGAGACCATGACCCAAGCCAAAACCAACAATCTGATGCTTAACTGCTGAAATTATTGAGCCACTCAGGCAGCCCTCGGGGTGTGGGGGAGGGGTCCCTCAATGGCTGCTCTTCCCTTCCCACTGTAGTCAATCTCAGTACAATATCAGGTGGATCCCAGCTCCCACCACCCAGAGGGGGAAGGGGATAGAGCAAGTCTTTTGCTTTGTTTTATTTTATTTTATTATTTTTTGTGGAGAGATGGGGGACGGAGAGCCCAGCATGGAGCCCAGTGAGGGGCTTGATCTCATGACCCCGAGATCATGACCTGAGCCAAAATCAAGAGTCAGGTGCCTGACTGAGCCATCATGCAAGTGCCTTTTCCTCCAGAACCAGGCAGTTCCAAGTGTTAATCCATGGCTCCTTCTAGGTGTTTTCAAGGTGGCATCTTCCTTCCTTCTCTGTTTTGGCCATCCCTGCTCAGCAAGGTCCTGCTTGACATGGAACTTGATCCCATAACCCTGAGATCATGACCAGAGCTGAAATCAAGAGTTGGATGCCCAGCCGACTGGGCCATCCAAGCACCCCTAAAAATTAAATTTCAAATTCCTTATCTGGCATTCTAGGCCTGCCCCTCTAGGCCCAGCAGCTCTCACCCTGCCGTATGGAGCTCTCTCTGGGGCCACTGGGCCCTAGCAACAGGGTGACTCTGCTCTTCTGTGGCTTTGCTAATGCAGGCCCTTCCCTTGGGCTGACCTCCTCCCCCACCTGCACACATCTGCCCTCCTCTTCCCTCCTGAGTTCCCCCTGTTTCGGGGTCACCCCTTCACAGTCCACATAGCACAGTGGTCCCTTGTGCAACAACTGTGACACCTCCAAGGCCTTGAGTTTCCTTTTTCATTTATTAAAAGTAATACCTGTCTAGATGCTTATCTTCTCAAGTCTTATTTCTTCACATCCTGCTCCTTGGCCCCCAATACTCTGTCCAGCTTGTGTTGGATTTTCTGGGGACCTTGCGTTGGTTAGGCACAAGGCTGTGTGACACAAGAGGTGCGTTGCACAGCGTCACTGGGCCACACCATCACCTGCAGGTCACTGTTCAGAGCCAAGGGCCTGGCCCTGCTCACATCCCCCAGGCAGCAGGGTAGAGGACTTGCCGATCCATTCTGGTGGCCCGCAGCTGGTGGCAACAGAGCCTCTAGGGGCATGTTGTCCATAGACCTCATGCTGTAATTGTGGAAATGCTTCAGACCTGTGCTGTCCAGTTCAGAGCTGCTGAACCACCACGTGTAGCTCTGAGTGCCTGGAAGTCTGCTGGTGAGACTGGGAAACTGAATTTTTAATCTTAATTCATTATTCATAATATGTTATGATTTACACATATTTTTGTGGTAATACATAAAATATGGTATTACTTCATAATGTATTTTAATTTCTATCTACTTACATAAATGTGATCATACTATATTTATAGTAGCCGCAAGTGGCCGACGGCTGCTGTTTTGGATGGGGCAGCTTGGGCATGCTGGAAACACTGGGGGCATTTTGGTCATCATGACCTGGTATGGCTACAGACGTTGGTGGGTATTGGGGAAAGGCTGAATGTCTGGCTTGCGGCTTGTTCCCCCCACAAGGGGGCTCTAGCTGAGCATTCCATCTGAGGGTGCTGTGCACTTAGCTTTGCAGACGCTGCTGCCTGCCCCCAGCACAGGGCTGCTTTAATAGGGACCTTGCCTTTGGTTTGTCTCCTTAAGCTTCCTCGGGGAAGCCAAGGAAACAGGCCATCTCACACAGGCGTTCCCTTCGTCAGGGCATAACTGAAGAAATCTCATGGGATTTCTCACTGTTGAGCAAGGCCTTGTGGTGTTTGGCTTGCTTAACCTAAGGGTGTCTGCGCTGTTGCCTGTGGGGTCGGGGTGGGGGGGTTGCCTGGGGCACTGACACCCTTGTGGGGGGACCTGGGAGCAGTGAGGCGGGCTCTGGTTGAGTGGAAACACACAAGCTAAACTGGGGAGGCCTTTCTATTGGCCAAACAGTGAACATAGCAGATCTTGTGTATTGAACTTGCTGTTTTTAGAAGTACACGTTGTCCGGACGCCTGGATGGCTCAGTGGATTAGGTGTCTGCCTTCGGCTTAGGGTCTTGGGATCCAGTCCTGGGATCAAATCCCATGTCAGGCTCCTTGCTCAGTGCGGAGCCTGCATCTCTCTCTCTCTCTCTCTTTCTGACAAATAAGTAAATAATAATAATAAAAAAAAAGTATACATTGTCTTCTTATTTGACAATATTATTTTTTTCAGAAACTTACACATTTTACATTTTTTATATACAACAAATCTGTCCAGCAGAAAATTCATCAGTTCATCTACAAAATGGTTTATGACAATGTCCATTTCTCTAAAACCTCACCAACACAAGGTAGTATCATTCTATTAAGTTTTGACAGTCTGATACTCAGTCAAAAAATATTTACTGAGGGGTACCTGGGTGGCTCAGTGGGTTAAAGCCCCTGCCTTCGGCTCAGGTCATGATCCCAGGGTCCTGGGCTTGAGCCTCACATGGGGCTTTCTGCTCAGTGGGGAGCCTGCTTCTCCCCCTCCGCCGCCTGCCTCTCTGCTTACTTGTGATCTCTGTCTGTCAAATAAATAAAATGTTTTAAAAAAAATTTACTGAGAGCCTACTGTAGTGCAGTCTCTAGTCTAAGTTCTGAGAATTATCAGTCATCATAATCTCTGCCTTCAAGGAACTTACATTCTAGTAGAGAGAAGCTCATAATAAACAGATAGAAACTAGAAAATTTATATTATATGTTAAATAATACATATAGTATGTTGGAAGTTGGTTTCACTATGAAGAAAAATGAAATAGACAATAGGGAGTGTGGTCTTAGTGGTGGGACTTTTCTATAAAAATGGTATCCCACACACTTCTTTTTTTTCCCCTAAAGATTTATTTATTTATTTTATGGAGAGACAGAAGAGAGAGTGCATGAGCTGGGGGAGGGGCAGAAGGAGAGAGGGGAACCAAGTTCCCCGCTGAGCATGGGGCCTGATCTAGGACTTGACCCCAGGATCCTGAGATCATGACCTGAGCAGAAATCAAGAGTTGGATGCTTAACCCACTGAGCCACCCCGACATGCCCCCTGCACACTTATTTATATACATTCCTTTTATTGCTTATTAGGTCTCATATTCCCTATGTTGTACTTTTCATCTCCACAACTTCATTATTTCATAACTGAAAGTTTATACCTTTTAATCCCCTTTATCTATTTCATCAGTTCCCTCATCCACCTTCCCTCTGGCAACCATCAGTTTATTCTCTGTATTTTAAGAGTCTGTGTGTTGGTTGGTTTTCTTTTCTAGATTATATATACAAGTGAAATCATATGATATTTGTCTTTCTCTGATTTATTTTACTTACCATAATACCCTCTGGGTCCATCCATGTGTTGCAAAAGGCAAGATTTCATTCTTTTGATGTCTGAGCAATGTTCCATTGTCTATATACCACATCTTTTTTCTTTTTTTTTAAGATTTTATTTATTTGTCAGAGAGAGAGAGCACAAACAGGCAGAGAGGCAGGCAGAGGCAGAGAGAGAAGCAGGCTCCCCACTGAGCAAGGAGCCTGATGCAGGACTCGATCCCAGGACCCTGGTATCATGACCTGGGCTGAAGGCAGCCGCTTAACCGACTGAGCCACCCAGGTGTCCCTATATATCACATCTTCTTTATCCGTTCATCTGTTGGTAGACACTTGGGTTGCTTCCATATTCTGGTTATTGTACATGATCCTGAAGTAAACATAGGGGCGCATATTGCTTTTCAAATTAGTGTTTTTGTTTTCTTTGGATAAATACTTGCTAGTGGAATTACTGGATCACATGGTATTTCTATTTTTAATTTTTTGAGGAAACTCCATACTCTTCTCCACAGCAGCTGCAACTCTACATTCCCAACAACAGTGCACAAAAGTTCCCCTTTTCCACATTCTTGCCAACATTTGTTATTTCTTGGGTTTGTTTGTTTATTTGTTTGTTTTAATATTAGCCATTCTGGTAGGTGTGAGGTAGTATCTCATTGTGGTTTTTTTTTTTTTTTAAAGATTTTTATTTATTTATTTGACAGACAGAGATCACAAAGTAGGCAGAGAGGCAGGCAGAGAGAGAGGAAGAAGCAGGCTCCCCGCTGAGCAGAGAGCCCCATGTGGGGCTCGATCCCAGGACCCTGGGATCATGACCTGAGCCGAAGGCAGAGGCTTTAACCCACTGAGCCACCCAGGCGCCCCTCATTGTGGCTTTGATTTGAGTTTCCCGGCTGCTTAGAGACATTGTGCATCTTTTCATGTGTCTGTTGGCCAGCTGTGTGTCTTCTTTGGAATATGGCTATTCAGGTCCTCTGCCTATTTTTTTTTTGAAAGATTTATTTAAGAGAGAGTGAACAGTGGGAACAGGAGAGGGAGAAAGAGAAAGAGTCTCAAGCAGATTCTGTGCTGAGTGGGGAACCGATGTGGAGCTTGATCTCAGGACCCTAAGACCAGACCCGAACAGAGATCAAGAGTCAGACACTTAACTGACTGCACCACCCAGGTGCCCTCTCTGCTTCTTTTTAAATCAGATTGTTTGTGTTTATGGTGTTGAGTCATATAAGTTCTTTATATATTAAATATTTTGGATATTAACCACTTACCAAATGTATGATTTACAAATGCCTTCTCTCATTCAGTAGTTTTGCCTTTTCATTTTGTTCATGGTTTCCTTCACTGTGCAAAAGCTTTTTATTTTGTTGTAGTTTGAATAGTTTATTTTTTCTTTTATTTCCCTTGCTTGAGGACACATATCTATAAATATGTTGCTAAGGTTGATGTCCAAGAGATTACTGCCTATGTTTTCTTCTAGGAGTTTTATGGTCTCACATTTCAGTCTTTTTTTTTTTTTTTTTTTTAGATCACATTTCAGTCTTTGATCCATTTTGAGTTTACTTTTGTGCATGGTGTAAGGAAATGGTCTGGGTTCATTTTTTTGCATGTAGCTGTCCAGTTTTCCGAACATCATTTATTGAAAAGACTGACATCACCCCATTGTATGTTCTTTCCTCCTTTGTTATAGAGTAATTGACCATATAAACATGGGTTTATTTCTGGACACTGTTTGGTTCCATTGATCTATGTGTGTGTATTTTTGTGCCAGTACCATACTTGTTTGATTACTGTGACTTTGTAGTATCTCTTGAAATCTGGGATTGTGATACCTCTAGTTTTATCTTTCTCAAGATTGCTTTCACTATTTGGGGTCTTTTGTGGTTCCATATAAATTTTAGGATTTTTTGTTCTATTTCTGTTAAAAATGCTATTGATATTTTAGTAGGGATTACATTGGATCTGTAGATTGCTTTGGGTAGTATGGGCATTTTAACAATATTTGTTCTTCCAGTCCATGAACATGGAATGTCTTTCCATTTATTTATGTCATCTTCAATTTCTTTCATCGATGTCTTACAGGTTTTCAAAGGAGAGGTCTTTCACATTCTTGGTTAAATTTATTCCCGGGGTAGGAGGGTGCCTGGGTGGCTCAGTAGGTTAAGCCTCCGCTTCGACTCAGGTCGTGATCCCAGGGTCCTGCTATCGAGCCCCGAGTCGGGCTCTCTGCTTGGTGGGGGGCCTGCTTCTCTCTTTCCCTCTGCTTGCCACTCTTCCTGCTTGTGCTCTCTCTCTGTCTTTCAAATAAATAAAATCTTTAAAAAAAAATGATTCCCAGGTATTTTATTTATTTATTTTTAGGTGTTTTATTCTTTTGGGTACAATTGTAAATGTGATTGTTTTCTTAATTTTCCTTTCTGCTACTTCATTATGAGCATATAGAAATGCAGTAGATTTCTATATATATTACTTTTGTATCCTGCAACCTTATTGAATTCATTTATCAGTTCTAATAGTTTTTTTTTTTTTTTTTTGGTGGAGTCTTTAGAGTTTTCTATATATAGTATAATGTCATCTACAAATAGTGATAGTTTTGGTTCCTTCTTGCCAATTTTGATGCCTTTGATATATTTTTCTTCTCTGATCACTGCAGCTAGGTCTACATCTACTTTTTTTTTTAAATCCCAAACTGTTACTATTTTAACATTTAACATTTTATTCTAAGGTAAATAAAATCTATTTATGTTATTTTTATTTATTTATTTAATTTAAAGATTTATTTATTTATTTATTTGACAGACAGAGATCACAAGTAGGCAGAGAGGCAGACAGAGAGAGGAGGAAGCAGGCTCCCTGCTAAGCAGAGAGCCCGATGTGGGGCTCGATCCCTAGACCCTGAGATCATGATCTGAGCTGAAGGTAGAGGCTTTAACCCACTGAGCCACCCAGGCGCCCCTAATATATTATTTTTAATATATATATGTTTGTTTTTAAAGATTCTATTTATTTGATAGAGAGCGCATGCACCCATGCAAGCGCACAAGTTGGGGAGTGGCAGAGAGAGAGGGAGAAGCAGGCTCCCTGATGAGCATGAGCCCAATGCGGGACTCCATCCGAGGACCCTCAAATCATGACCTGAGCCCAAGGCAGATGCTCAACCAACTGAGCCACCCAGGCACCTATGTTTTTTAATATTTTAAGATGGATTTTTGGCTTAAAAATAGATTAGAAGACTTGTTTTCTCAATCCACAGTTATACCATCTACATTTAAAGAGGCTGAAAAAGAGGAAACTGACATGTCACAGAGTTTTTGGACTCATGAAAGTGAGGGATTGCTCCATAGAACTGGGCAAAACTATAACTTAGCAATGAAAATATGACAAGAGTGGAAGATATGAAACTGACCTAGATACATACCATATTGAACTTTATCTGTGCCCTGTGCTCCTGGAAAGCGGTGACAGTTGAGAAATTCCCCTGACTTCATCTTCTGGTAAGAGACCACCCTCTCCTCACATACTCTGAGATAGGGCTCACCTCCACCTTTCATCCCTCATGACCCTTTGTCTACCTGCCTCTATAAAATGCCAGACTCCTTCCTTTTTGAGATATTCCTCATTAATGAACATTCTCCCTACTGCAATATTCTGTGTAACACCATTTCCTTAATTGTTGGTGCATTTTATCTTTTTTTTTTTTTTTTTAAGATTTTTGTTTATTTGTTAGAGAGCATAAGCAGGGAAGCTGCAAGCAGAGACAGAGGGAGAAGCAGGCTCCCTGCTGAACAAGGAGCTCATTGTGGGACTCTGTCCCAGGATGCTGGGATCATGACCTGAGCTGAAGGCAGACACTTAACCAACTGAGCCACTCAGACACCCCATGTGGATTTTATCTTTGATAGTTTTGATGCTGTGACTTGTATAGGAGCAAAGCTTGTGGTGGGATCCCTAATTACCTCACCCATGTGATGAGCCTCTCTGTTCCTGGCTGGTGATCTGAAATCAATGCTGTGTCCGACTTCTGGTCCTGCGCTCTGAACTTATATCACTCAATAGCATGGTAAGGATTCTGTTTTGATTCTTTTTGAGTGCTCACTTGATTTCTGGAGCTGGCTTCTTTTGGTTTCATGGTCTGACCATTTATGTTATAGAGATGTTGTCTTTGTTGTGTAAAAGATGACAGTGAATCTTGTTTGTTACTGTTTTCTGTTTGTCTGCTTTGAGCTGAAATCAGTTAAGGATTCAAACCCACTGGGAAGAGAACAGTTCTTGACATGGAGCAGTGATTCCCTTAACCTGCATTTACTGTTGACCAGGGATGAAATGTTATTTAATTGATTTATTTTTAAAGATTTTATTTATTTGGCAGAGAGACAGCAATAGAAGGAACACAAGCAAGGGGAGTGGGAGTGGGAGAAGCAGCTGAGCAGAGAGCCTGACGCGGGGCTTGATCCCAGGACCCTGAGATCATGACCTGAGCTGAAGGCAGATGTTTAACCAACTGAGCCACCTGGGTGCCCCCAGGACTGAAATTTTAGAAATGGAGCTATGAGCAATCTGTCTGTCTGTCTGCCTATTGATATATGTCTCTGCAATTCAGAAAGGCCTTTACTTCTCACTGGGTGAATGTGTGATATTTTTCTATCTCTGGATGGTATTGCCAAATGAGATTATAAAATCACCTAAATTAAAGGAGCTCTGTTCTGATTGGCTTAGATATTAACAAGCACCTTATATGAATGGAATATTGTTAAAGATTCCCAGAAGTTAAGGAAACTGAACTTTTAATTCCTTAAAACAGCAAAAAGTGAGAAAAAAATTTATAGAAATTAACTCAGAAATATTTTAAGAACAAGTTCACGCTATTTATGCAAATGAGACTACTTTAATATTTTTGAACTAATTTAGTATTTTTGGCTTAATAAAAACATTTGTGTCTTCTCTGAGCATTAAGTGTTATACAAGCTTATATTTTTATCTATTTGGCTATATTCTTCCTAAGTTTATGCATATTTGGTGATCAGATAAGCTAGCATTATTTATACTACCTGTTTAAGATTATGAGACATATATATTTGTATTTAACCAAGTCAGATTATCATTCTGACAAACTTGATTTTAGCAGTAATTGTGTTTCCTGGTAGGTCCACTTGAAGATAATTGCCAAGATGTTTGTGTAATTTAAACCCCTGGAGTTATACTACACTGGGTTAATTAATGGCCATTGACTAGATAGATACCTGGATCATCTCCCAAGTCAGAGAATGCTGAATCGTTGGCTACTGAGCATAATTTAAATTTTACATTCATTTGCTTCTTACTTGTATTTGCTCCAGAGGGCTGTGTCTGTGGGCCTGTAACAAACATGCTCATTTTGGTGGCTTTGAGAAGTGTGTAAGGGAGGGGTGAGGCTGGACAGAGCTGCGCTGCCTGTGTTCGCGAGTTCTGCTAGTCTGTCTGTGGCAAAGTGCTGGTGTGTAACAGCACAGTGATTCCCCCTCGACTATCTCTGCAAACCAGAAGTTAGCCACTTTGGTTAAAATGACCACTAGTATGTGGTTTTCATTACACATGAGAGAAAGAGTTTTGGAGAAACACAACTGACTGTGAATTTCTGTTTCTCAAGGAAAACAGTAGTTTTGTCCCAAAGAAGAGGTGTGGTTCCCTTTCTGCACTCTTCAGGTTACTGAAGACCCCAAAAGCTTTCTCTGAGGTTCTAACTATTGATATTTACTATATTGGCAATTGAAACCAATAAAACCTTTAAGTGCTTACTGATTCATCTGGCAATGGCAACAACGAACACACTTCATGTTAAGAACGTCTCAGAAGGGGCAGCTGGGTGGCTCAGTGGGTGAAGCCTCTGCTTTTGGCTTGAGTCATGATCTCAGGGTCCTGGGATCCAGCCCCACATCAGGCTCTCTGCTCAGCAGGGAGCCTGCTTTCCTTCCTCTCTCTCTGCCTGCCTCTCTGCCTACTTGTGATCTCTGTCTGTCAAATAAATAAATAAAATCTTTTAAAAATAACAACAACAAACCAAGAACATCTCAGTAATACCATGAGATTAATTCTGACCACATGGACCCCCTGTGGTATGGTCTGTGTCCCCACTGCCCCCAACATTCCTACACTGAAATCCTAAAATCCTCCAAAAATGGTCAGGACATTAGGATGTAGGGTTTTGGGAGGTGCTTAAGTCATGAATGGGGTTAGTGCTCTTACAAGAGACTCCAGTTGTTTTATTCTCTTTTAAAATTTGTGTATTTCTTAGAAAAAGAGAGAGAGCAGGGGAAGGGGTAGAGGGAGAGGGAGAGAATCCTCAGGGAGAGTCCCCACTGAGTGTGGTGCCTGACACAGGACTCCATCCTAGGGTCCTGAGATCATGACCTGAGCTAAACCAAGAGCCGGACCCTTGACTGACAAGCCACCCAGGCGCCCCTTTCTTTCTTTCTTTCTTTCTTTTTTTTTTAAACTTAGAGTATTATATATTAGTTTCAGGTGTCCCATATGTGATTCAACAATTCTGTATATTACTCAGTGCTCATCATGGTATGTGTACTCTTAGTCCCCTTCCCCTGTTTTACACATCCCTCCCATCATATTCACATATATATACATATATAGTTGAGGACTGAAAAGACACTAAAATAAAAGTTTCCTCTTAGTGTCGTGACTTTAAAAAATAAACAAAATAAAATAGGCTCTGGGGAGATTCCTTGCCCCTGGCACCCTGTGAGGATAGGAGAATTCTGACCCAGATGGGGTCCCCCACCGTACTGTGCTGACACCCTGATCTCAGACTTCCCGTCTCCAGAACTGTGGAAAATAGATGTCTGTTGCTTATAAGCCACTCAGCCCATGGGATTTTGTTATAGCAGCCTGAACAGATAGCCTGAGGTTGGTCTAAAGCATCTGTTTGTCCCAGAATATAAAAGAATGAAATGAAAGGCAAAATTTGGAAATGAATTGTGCCTATTTTTATAATACTCAAGTTTGAAAAATTAAAATCTTAGCAAAGTTTTTTCACTCTGATGGGATGTTGCCTTGGTTTACTGCTGATGCCCTCACCTATGAGATACAAGATTACTTACTCTGTTATTTAATGTACCTAGGCAACAAAAAAGGATTTATCTCACCAGGATAGCCTTCTCTGGTTTATATTGATTAATATATCTTTGTTAAAGATATATTAAAAATTAAAAGTTCCTCATTTGGGAATGTGGGCCAAGGTTCTCTGCAATCAGATTATCTTGAAGGTTTATTTCTAAAAATGCTTTAATGTTTTATCATCACTTTAAAATGAATAGTAAAATATTGTTTCTCAGGCACCCCATGATTTGATTCCTATCTTAAGTATTTAGATCTGGTAACTCTGATTTTGCCTTCCCAAGATTGAATCCTAAGGATAAAAATAAATAAGATAAAATTTCCAAGGTCTAACCTGGAATGTTCTGTCTGAGAATGATGCTCCATCATGGTATCTTCTGTGCCTGAACTTGTCTTTGAATTTTCCAGAGGATACCTAGAAAACCACAAAACATTTGTTCTTGCCTAGTCTTTTTTGAAAATACGGTTAATTATGTATATAATTATTTTGTCTATATAATGAGCTCATTTCTCTTTTCTTTTATCTGCTACTTGAAACAATTTAGTAGACTATGATTTTACAAACAGAAATCTTCCATTTATAAATGACATCTTTTTTTTCCCCTACCTATCCCCGCCAGATTCAGAACTCTTACTGAACACTAATTTTCTTAGCAGTGTAAGTTATTGTCATAAAGTCAGTAAGAATCTGTCCTCATTAACAGGATGTAATTGGAAATAACGGCTATGGATCCGAAGTGTTGTCTGGAATGCCATATTTGAAAACGATGAGCATCTAATCATACATGACAAGACACTTTTAAGAAGCTAAGGTTGACTTCGTGGAGCCAGTGCTGACAAAACTCTGGAACACTGGTCTGGTTCCTGGCTTTGCAGGTGAGTAGGGAAGGTCACCTCTTGGCAGGCCCAAGAGCTTTAGGATATTTTGCAAGCCTTGAAAAGAGAAGATTCCCCCAAGTCTGTAGGTACTGTAGATGAAATCTGGTGGCAGGTTCTTGATTTCTTAGCTTCTAGAAGCTTTTTTTTTTTTTCTTTTAAGATTTTATTCGTTTATTTGACAGAGATCACAAGTAGGCAGAGAGGCAGGCAGAGAGAAAGGGGGAAGCAGACTCGCCACTAAGCAGAGAGCCCGATGCGGGGCTCGATCCCAGGACCCTGGGATCATGACCTGAGCTGAAGGCAGAGGCTTTAACCCACTGAGCCACCCAGGCGCCCCACTTCTAGAAGCTTTTATTTTATTTTAAAATTTTTATTCTTTTTTTTTTTTTTTTTAAGTAGGTCCCCCATCCAGCATGGAGCCCACGTGGTGCTTGAACTCATGACTCAGTTCAAGACCTGAGCTGAGATCAAGAGTCGGTCGCTTAATTGACTGAACCACCCAGGCAACCTCTTTATTTTTATTTTTTTTAAAAATATTTTATTTACTTATTTGAGAGATAATGACAGAGATAGTGAGATAGAGCACAAGTGAAGGGGAGAGGGAGAAGCAGGGAGCCCGAAATGGGGCTCAATCCCAGGACCCTGGGATCATGACTGAACTGAAGGCCCAAACTTAACCAGCTGTGCCACCCAGGCACCCACTTCTATTTTTATTTTTTTTTTAAATAAGAAGTTTATTTAAATAAGACACTTGGGGCACCTGGGTGGCTCAGTAGTTAAGCCTCTGCCTTTGGCTCAGGTCATGACCCCAGGGTCCTGGGATGGAGCCCCGCATCAGGCTCTCTGCTCAGTGGGGAGCCTACTTCCTTTTCTCTCTCTGCCTGCTTCTCTGCCTACTTGTGATCTCACTCTCTGTCAAATAAATAAATAAAATCTTAAAAAAAAAAAACTTTAAACAAGACACTTGACTTGAAGGGAAAGCTGATCTAGGATTCATTTCTCTTGGAGTAATTTATTCCTAAAGACAGATTTCCCTACATGAAACAGCTACGTAAAAAAAGTTATTGAATTGTCCTTGATGTTACAGTGATAAATGAAAAACTTTGAAATTCTCCAAACAAGGTATATAAAGATTTTTGTGTTGTTCTTTTATTGTTAAACAGTGAGTGCAAAATAACTTAGGGAATATAGAGATAAGAGCTGGATGAACATGCCCCTAATGGAGAGAAGGGGGTATTCTCACAGAACCCGTGTTTTCCCCATCCCATCTCCTTTTGAGGTCGATCCAAAAATACCATTGGCCATTTAGATTTTAAAAATATGCAGTATGCTTGTGCACACACACAGTTACTTCATGTACGATGAAGGAATGGGGAAGGGGAAAATGAAAGAATTGAGAAAACTTCTACTGTAGTGGTCAGGATATGTGGAACCAGATTGTGGTTCTCTCACTGAGAATGTCTTCTTGGTCTGGAGTGAAGCAGTAGGTTCCCCTTGTGGCAGATGCTCTGTCCCCTTCTGGAACACATCACCTACATCTTAGTCCCCCATCTCCAGCTGTGCAGTGACGTCTGTTTCGTTGATTGGCTGCCCATCCAGTCAGAATCTGATCTGCCTCCTTGACAAACCCTGCCGTGCACAATAGGCTTTCATCAGTTTACTAAGTGGTGTCTCTCTCTTAATCTTAAACTGTGCCACAGAACCATCCTGTCCTGCCACCTTCACATTAATGTGTTTGTTGTCCTTGTCCTGACTCCTTGGGCTTTTTGTCAGCCATGGTGAGCACTGGAGTCTCAGCTGCTGCTTCACAAAAGAGGTTCCAGGTCTGCACTGGACGAGTGCACCGGAAGCTTCTGGAAGTATGACCTGAGGTTTCTTATGAAGACTTGCAGCAGAGCAAACTCAGGAAGGCCTGTGGTAAACGACCGTTCTTTTCTTTCTTTTTTAAAATTTTGATAGATTTTATTTATTTGAGAGAGAGAGAGAGAATGAGAGAGAAAGAGTGAGTGGGGGAAGGAGCAGAGGAGGGAGAGGGAGGGGAAAGAATCTCAAGCAGACTCCAAGCTGAGCTCAGAGCCCTACACAGGGCTTGATCTCATGACCCTGAGATCATGACCTGAGCTGAAGCCAAGAGTTGGACACTTAACTGGCTGGTTCACCCAGGCACCCCTAAATGACCATTCTTGCTGTACCTGTGACAATATCCAGGTCAAGTCTAATGAGACCAGCCTTACTTTGTGGTCAAGACTAATCTCTCTTTGAGATTATTTTTTGACCAAAAGTGAGGAGAAGATGCGGCACCCAGGTGGCTCAGTGGGTTAAAGCCTCTGCCTTCGGCTCAGGTCATGATCCCAGGGTCCTGGGATCGAGCCCCACATCGGGCTCTCTGCTCATCAGGGAGCCTGCCTCCCCCTCTCTCTCTGCCTCTCTGCCTACTTGTGATCTCTGTCTGTCAAATAAATAAGTAAAATCTTTTAAAAAAAAGTGAGAAGAAGGAAAAAATTGTTTCAATGGAAAATTCTAAGACAGTTCATAGTACATTCTTCTAGGTATTCAGAGTCTAGTGCTAGTGCTGTTCATTGTCTTTGGGCCATTTTGCACCTTTTGGTAAATTGCAGGTAACTGATGAAGATGCAAACTCTGTCTGGTCTGGTAGACATTGAGTTGACTTCCCAGACATGGTAGAAGTATCGATTTTGATACCTACTTGCACTTTGGCCTGGATCCTGCTACCTATCCCAAATTGTCAGTCCCTACTAAATTTTTAATTCCTCCAGTTTCCATCAACATGTGACCCCAACTCCCTGATGAATGTTTCCACTTTCTCTCTCTCCCACCTGACTTGGGATCGCCAAGACCAAAGCTTGACCACCCAGATCTGTTTTGGGTCTCTAGGTCATCTGGCCATTTTCCCAGGCTCCAGAGAACCCCTGTGAGCTGAAGTCTGGTGGCTCGTTATAAACCTGGAAGGACTCTCCACTACAGCAGACCCTTTGTGAGCTAGATTTGCCTGGACAAGTGGGCAGAAGGCTTGGGTCACACATGCCTGCTCTAGGTGGCAACCAAGGCTAGGAGCAACATCACTAGGAGCATTGAGATGTAGTGTGGGAGTTTTCAGAAACTCAGTAAGCAGTGCTGCTGCATAACTGAAAGATTTTCCTCCACCAACTTCTTGGAGTTTATTGAATTGGATGTTTTTAGGGTTCAGCTCTTGGTATGTTACTTACAAAAAGCTTTTATATTAATATTTCCCTTTCCTATTTAGGCATCCCTCTTTTAAGATGTCTGATCTCCAGAACCCTGCCACCTGACCTTTGCTACCACCTTCCAAGAGATGGTTCAACTGGTTTTATAAGAACCACACCATCAAGAATCCATGGGATACTTTTCTTTTTCATTATCTTTTTTTTATTGGAGTATAATTGGCAAATGATATTATATTAGTTTCATTTTTAAAAATATTTATTTATTTATTTGAGAGAGAGAGGGAGAGAGAGACAGCGAGTGCGCAAGCCTGGGCAGGGGCAGAGGGAGAGAGTCTCCAGCTCTAAGCCTCCAGACTGCCTGCTGAGTGTGGAGCCTGACAGGGCGCTCTGTCTCATGACCCATGAGATCACAACCTGAGCTGAAACCAAGAGTCGGATGCTTAACTGATTGTACCACCCCAGGCGCCCCTGTTGCATTATCACTTTAAGACCATTAGTCCAGAATTTAAAGAAAAAGGAATTGAATGATTTAAATAATTTAAGAATTTAAATAATTTGAAGACAAAATTTGTTTCTCAGTGCTTTAAAATTAGATATGAAAAAAACTGCTAGACCATCTGTAAAGGGTAAGCTATCAGCAACCTTAATAAGAGAAGTGCATCTAATGGCTGAGGAATCAGTAAAACTTATGCATTTGACACTGGATGAAAAGTCATAAAAGGAATCACAGAGGTGGCTCTATTTCTGGAATATTGGAGTAAAGGGCATGGTAGATTCAATCCCAGACAAAACAACCATCTAATGGGAGAAAATTATTAAAAACAATAATTTAAAGTCCTGGAAATTATACTAAGTGCATATAGCAAGCGGGGAAACAGTTATTCAGGAAAATCTACTAAATATCAATAAGAAATCTGTAGCAAGTAAGTCATAGCCCATTCTTCCCCTGCCAGCTCCATCTTATAGAAACAGTATTCTAGGTACTCTACTTGGGGCACCCAAGAAGAGGAGAGCTTCCCCTTCCCAGACTTGACCTGTAGAGTAGAAGTTCTACTACAGGTAGAAGTTCTACTACAGCTGAGTGAGCCTGGGACCTCAGTCCCTACCTTGCTGGATTGTAGGGGCAGGCTCTACAGCAGGAGGGGCAAGCCAAGAAGACAGGAGCACCATCACCCTAGAGATCACTTTTATAGAAGTGTTACTCTGAGATAGTTGGTTTGCTGTCCACATGTCAGATCCTGTGCAGGGTACAGAGATTCTCTCCAAGGGAGAGTCAGGCTATAAGGATTAAGAGATCCCAGCTCTGACTGAGGGAGACTGACTATTTTGAAATACAGGTGGGAAATTCTGTTTAAGGGTGTTGTTGAGAACTGTGGAGATTTTGGTGAAGAGAAATTAAGACAGTGCCTATAGCTCCATTATAATAGTGGCAACAAGCAAAATGACAGCAACCAGAAGTTTAACAGAGAGAACCAGAGAAGGAGATACCAAGATGAATGCTCCTCAGATCACTGTCAACCTTGGGTGTCAGGAAGTTTGTATAGAGAACATTCACCCACTGAGAAGAAATCACAGCAGGACATGGAGTGGACTTGGAAACATTCCCCAGGCTGCACAAAGACCCATCAACACAGGGAAGAAGCCTTGCTGATACAAGGGCCTTACGTGCAACCTCTGACCAAACGCTGGTTGAACGATAAGCTACTCTGATGCAGGATGCTGGGCTTTAACATAAAATCACACAAATCCTTTGGAGTCTGGAAGACTGTGTGCATGGCCAAGGTTGACCGTTTTGGGGAATGATTGGAGGGGGAAAATCCAAGCCCCTGGACTGTGGCTGAACATAGGCAAAAACCAATTAGCCAAGCAACCGACCAACAAATAAAACAATTCCTTTAACTGTGATAGCAGAATCTAAGACACACACACACACACACACACACACACACACACACACACACACACACACTTTCAGTGGTAAAGGGAAAAGAATCTTTGACCAAAATGGCTTACATTAACTCAGGGATGACCAGTAGGAAGCTAGGCTAAGAGATCAAAGCAAGACAAAATCTATCAGAAGGGGAAATTGGCTTTACAGAGTTAGTTCAGCAAGTCACTAAGGAAATAAATAAATGACCAAGCAAGCAACAGCATCAAACTCTGGGGGATGTAGGGAATTTGTATCCAGAGTTTCTACAGTATAATATCTAAAATGTCAGTTTTCAACCAAAACAAATTTTTTAAAAAAGATTTTATTTATTTGAGAGAGAGAGAGAGAGAGCCAGATAGTGACAGAGATAGCGAGAGAGAGCACAAGCATGGAGGAGAGGGAGAAGCAGGCTCCCACTGAGGAGGGAGCCCAATGCAGGGCTCAAGCCCAGGACCCTGGGATCATGAAGTGAGCCAAAGGCAGCTGCTTAACTGACTGAGCCAACCAGGTGCCCCTCAACCCAAACAATTTTGAGACATGCAATAAAAGAGGATATTGTGATACATACACAAGAAAACAACCGAAACAAACTGCTTTTGAAGGAGCTCAGATGTTGGACTTAGTAGACACATACTTCAAAGCATCCATTGTAACTATTCTTTCTCTCTTTTTTTTTTTTTTAGAGTTTATTTATTTTTGACAGACAGAGATCACAAATAGGCAGAGAGGCAGGCAGAGAGAGGTGGGGGGAAGCGGCTCCCTACTGAGCAGAGAGCCCGATGTGGGGCTCGATCCCAGGACCCTGAGATCATGACCTGAGCGGAAGGCAGAGGCTTAACCCACTGAGCCACTCAGGCGCCCCCATTGTAACTATTCTTGAAGAACTAATGGAAACCATACTTAAAGGAAGAATTGATGACAATATCTTGTGAGATAGAGAATATCAATAAAGAGATAGAAATTATAAAGAAGAACCAAATAAAAATTCTGGAGATGAGAAGTACAATAATTAAAATGAAAAAGTTATTGGATTTGAGTTGGCAGAAGAAAGAATCAGTGAGTTTGAAGACAGAGTAATGATGCAATCTGTAAAATGGGGGGGAAAAAGAAGAAAAATGATCAGAGCTTCAGAGAAATCAGAAACACCAATAAATGTATCAACATATGCATAATGGATAGAAGAGAGAGGGGGCATAACAATTATTAGAAGTTGTGGCTAAAAATTTCCCAAATTTGATGAAAAGCATTAATCTCTACATCCAAGAAGAATGAACTTCAACTAAGGACAAACACAAAGAGATCCATGCCCAGACATATCATAGTCACAAGGTTTGAAACCCAAAGATAAAATCAGCGAAGATAAAAATAGCAAGAGAAAAACAATGCATCACATATCAGGAAAGTGCATTAAGAGTAAGGGCTGATGCTCATCAGAAACAAAGGAGGTCAGGGGCACCTGGGTGGTTCAGTCGGTTAGATGTCTGATTCTTGATTTCAGCTCAGGCCAAGATCTCAGGGTTGTGAGATCAAGCCCTGCGTCAGGCTCCACGCTGGGCATGCAGCCTGATTAAAATTCTCTCTCCCTTTGCCCCTGTCCCCACTCTCCTCTCTCACTCCTTCTCTAAAAATAACTAACTAACTAAATGCTTTAGAAACAATGGAGGCCCAAAAGACAGTGGTATGACATATTCAAAGTGCTTAAACTAAAAACCTATCAACCAATCATTCTTTTTTTTTTAAAGATTTTTTTTTTTAATTTGATAGACATATCACAAGTAGGCAGAGAGGCAGGCGGAGAGAGACAGGAGGAGGAGGCAGGCTCCCTGCTGAGCAGAGAGCCGGATGTGGGACTCGATCCCAGGACCCTGAGATCGTGACCTGAGCCGAAGGCAGAGGCTTTAACCACTGAGCCACCCAGGCGCCCCTCAACCAATCATTCTATATCCAGCAAAACTGTCTTTTAAGAAATAAAGAGAAAATGAAGGGAAGCTGAAAGAACTTATTGCTGGCAGGTCTGACTTATAAGAAACACTAAAACTTCCTCAGACTGAAAGCAAATGACACCAGATAATAACTCAAATCCACATGAAGAACAATGTCAGTTAATTACAAAAGACAGTAAAATTGCTTATTTTTTCTCCTCTTAACAGATTTAAAAAGTAACTACCCAAGATATATGTATATACTTGTATAGCTAGGCTTTTTACATATAGAAACATACTATGTGTCAACATTTTATACAAATGTTATTTGACAATAATAGCACAAAGGAGGTAGATGGGAACACAGCAGTTTTTGGAGTAAGGTAATGACACCAAGTGGTAACTCAAATCTATAGGAAATAGAATCAAATGCTAAATAAGAAGGTTAATATAATAAACTCTATAAATGTATAATTGATACAGTTTCATCTCAGATATTTAAAAAGACATAAGATTATGTATAGTAATAATTAAAGCAATGTATTTTGGGGTTTACAATGTAGATGGATATAGTATATATCACAATAACACAAGAAAGGGAAGGAGACCTCTCTAGACCAATCCACCCAACAACTGCAGAATGTACATTCCTTCTCATGCACACATGAAACATTGTCCAGGATAGATCATATGCTAGACCATTAAAACAAACCTCAATAAACTGAAGATGATTGATATTACACAAAGTTCTCTGATCAATAATCAGAAATCAGAAACTCTTGATTACAGAAATCAGAAACTCTGAAATCTATAATGAAGTAAATTTGGGAAATTTGTAAAATATGTAGAAATTAAGTAACACATTCCTAAAGAACAAATGATTCAAAGAGTAAAAAAAATGAGAAAATATGTTGAAATGAATGAAAATTAAGACAAACATACAGGAGCTTACAGGATGCAGCAAAAGCAGTGCTGAGAGGGCAATTTATACCTATAAAAGTCTACACTGAAGAAGAAGAAAGATCCTCAAATCAGTAACCTTTTTAACCTTAAAAAATTAGAAACAGATAAACTAAGTCTAAAGCAAGCAGAAGAAAGCAAACAATATAGGTTAGAGTAGAAATAAATAGAGAAGAGGAAAAAAAATAGAAAAATATCAATGAAACCAAAGATTGGTTCTTTGAAAAATCCACAAAACTAACAAATCTTTAGCTGAACTGACAAAAAAAGAGAACACTCAAATAAATAAAATCAGAAATGAAAGAAAGGACATTCCTATCAATCTTATAGAAAGAAAAGAAGACTGTAAGAGAATGCTATGAACAATTCTATACTGGCAAACTAGTTAATCTGGACAAAATGGACAAATTCATAGAAACAATAAACTAGAACAAACAGAAAACCTGAAGAGACCTGTTACAAATAAAGAGATTAAATTTGTAATGGAAAAACTACCCACAAAGGGAAACCCAGGGCCAGAGGCTTCACTAGAGAATTCTGCCAAATGTTTAAAGAATTGACACCAATCCTTCACAAACTTTTCAAAAAATGGAAGAGGAGGAAACACTTCCCACCTCATACTATGAGATCAAGGACTTGATTCTAAAACAAAAGAAGGACATCACAAAAAAGAAAACTACAGACCAACATCTCTTGTGAATATACACAAAAATCCTCAACTAAATATTAGCAAACCAAATCCAGCAACATACACAAAAGTTTATACATCATGACCAAGTGGGGTTTATTGCAGGAATGCAAGCTTGGAATAATATATAAACATCAACCATTAATCAAATTGACAAAGGTGATATGATCTTTCTATCTTTCTGATTTAGGGAAAGTATTTGACAAAATCCAACACCCTTTCACAGTAAAACATGCGAACAACCAAGAATGGAAGGGAAATTCCTCAACATGGTAAAGGGACTTATGAAAAACCCTCAGCTAGTATACTTAATGAAGAAAGACTACTTTCAGCTTAAGATTAGGAACAAGACTTCTATTTAGCAGTGTACTGGCTGTTCTAGTCAGGAAAAATAGACTGAAAAATAAATAGAAGTCCTCAAGATTGGAAGGGAAGAAGTAAAACTCTCTATTTGCAGGTGACATCTGGTGTGTAGAAAAATTTAAGAAATCCCTTATGAAACTACTAGAAACAATAAACAAGTTCAGCAGGGTTGTAGGACACAAGATTAATATATGAACTTTAAATATATTTCTGTACATTAACTATGAGAAATCTCAAAAGGAAATTAAGAAAACAACTCCTCTTAGAATCACATAAAATACTAAAATATTTAGGAATAAACTGTCTAAAGGAGTGTAAGTATAAGACTTGTATGCTTAAAACTACAAACATCATTCGATGAAATTAAAATCTGAATAAATGGAAAGAAAGCCCACGTTCATGAATCAGAAAACTCTTTTATAGTCACACTTACTATCTGTCCCAGTCATTCCAGTTCTTGGCAACAACTCACCTGTTTTCATTCTCTATACTTTTGTTCTTTCAAGGATGTTGTATGAATGGAATCTGTTGTAGTTTATAATCTTTTTCCAGTAGGCATAATGACCTTGAGATATGTCCAGGTTGTGTGTATTTTTTTTTTTTAAATGTTTATTTGACAGAGAGATCACAAGTAGGCAGAGAGGCAGGCAGAGAGAGAGAGAGGGGGAAGCGGGCTTCTTGCCGAGCAGAGAGCCCGATGTGGGGCTCGATCCCAGGACCCTGAGATCATGACCCTGGCCGAAGGCAGAGGCTTAACCCGCTGAGCCACCCAGGCGCCCCCAGGTTGTGTGTATTGATAGATCATTCGTTTTTATCCTGCCTCCTTACGTAATTCTTGAACATTTTTAGAATCCCACTTTGGTTTATCTGTAGTATTTTTTTTTTTGTATACCTCTTTGCATAGATTTTTTTTTTTTTAGTGGTTGCTCTAAAAAGTCATATTATACATAGCTTAAACAAATTGCTACTGTCGACATTTTACTCTTTTGAGATATTGTTACAGGTCCCTGAGATTTTCTTCACTTTTTTCAGTCTCTTGCTCTGTATTCAGTTTGGGTAGTTCATAATCTATGCTGGTATTTCTGAATATGGTGGAAATAGGCATTATTCTTTGCCTTATGTGAGTGCCAGGCACTATTTCCCTGGATTCTTCCAGGTGTCTCTTTCCTGTCCAGGAACACATGCATGTGCTTATCAGTACTCAGCTGAAGACTGGAGGGGGATCCCCTAGAGATCTTTGGAGCTCTCTCTTTGTGTAGCCTTCTCCTTCCCAGTACCAGTCCTGCAAAGTCTAGCTGCTCTGGTCCCCTGGACTCTCAGCTCCATTTCTTTGACTACGGGAGTCCACTCACCTCCACCCTCTTCTGTGGACGAAGGCCTGGAAGTGCCCTTGAAGCACTGAGCTGGGACAATCGCAGGTTCAGTTGCTTGTTTCCTGTCTCTTATGATCATTGTCCTTGGCTGCCTGATGTTCAGTATCTTGAACACATTAGCTTTATGTATTTTTGTTTCATATATTTTGTCTGGTTCCTGCTGCTTTATTGTGGTTGGGTACAGATGTCTCCATAATTATTTTTTGTTTTGGAAAATTGTTTCCCTAAAGATACATCATGTTAATATGTCATAATTTTCTTACTGATTTTTAAATGAATTATAGCTAATTAAAAAAATGTTTCATTTTCACTTCCAGTGTGGTAAATATTGATAGATGTAAATAAAATCTCTTTGGTATCCTCAGTACTTTTTATGAATGTAAAACAAAGTCCAACATGTTTGAGAACTGCTTGCAGAGATGAGTTCATTTAGTCCCCACAAATCTTTATGAAGGAGGTACTATTATTATCTACTCTAGTTTATAGATCAGGAGACTGAGGCCAAGAGTAGTGAGGGAACTGCCCAAGATGATACGGTTAGTAAATGGGAGACTGTCTTTGAACCTGAGTGGTTGATGCCACGGTCTGTGCTCTTCAAACCAGCATGCCACACTCCCTTTAACTGTGGGTTTTTCAACTTGTTTCATGTCTAAGCTTCTCAGACTAATGTTAATCGGAGGCCCCTGTTCTCCCACTCTCCTCCACCTGTTTCCTATCCAGCAGAATCCTTGGGCTCCGAGTATGTTCATGTTGCCAACTTGGAGTGTCCCCAGGGGAAAAGACGTGTGGTTGATCTCTACTGTTCCTACAGGCTTGGACTTCACACTAATGGACGGGAGCCTGATAGATGTGACAGAGGAGCTGCGGCTTATCTGGGTGGGTCTTGTCAGAGGCCCCCAGCCTCCCTTTGCATATATATATATATATATATATATATATATATATATATATATTTATTTATTTATGATTTATTTATTTATTTATTTATGAAGATTTTGTTTATTTATTTGACAGAGATCACAAGTAGGCAGAGAGGCAGGCAGAGAGAGAGGAGGAAGCAGGCTCCCCGCTGAGCAGAGAGCTCTATGCGGGGCTCAATCTCAGACTCTGGGATCATGACCTGAGCCGAAGGCAGAGGCTTTAACCCACTGAGCACCCAGGCGCCCCTGCACATGCACATTTAATGGAACAATGTCTATGCTGCTCAAAGTCACTCTGCCTCTGGGGCCCCCAGACCTGGCCTTCCTGGGGCCAGCTGTGGACTAGCGTACAACTATAAAAGTCTGGAAATGTAAGATGAGTTTGAGCACTAGTTGCCTTTTCCAACAGATTCTCTTGTTGTTTTTTTAAAGATTTTATTAGTTTCTGAGAGAGAGAGAGCGCACATGAAGGGGGAAGGGGCAGAGGGGAAAGGAGAAGCAGGCTCCCCAGTGAGCAGGGAGTCCAATGCAGGACCAGATACCAGGACCCCTGGATCATGACCTGAGCTGAAGGCAGCAGCTTAACTGATTGAGCCACCCAGGTGCTCCCAGATTCTGTTTTTAAAAGAATTTTTTCCCTCAAGATTTCTTCATATTATGGATTCCTTAGGTGTAAATAAACTTTTTTATTTATACCAGTTCAGTTCAGAACTAGCTGTGATGAGTAAAACGATATCTGAGATGCTTGAGCAACAGAAGTGATATGTACTGTACATTCAGGCAGCTCATAGGACTATGAAACTTAGAAGAAAATGACGTTTGTCAAACAAATATTTACTGAGTTCTGAGTAGAGCCCTGTTCTTGGTCCAGCAGTGCAGTGAATAAGGCAAGAGTCTGTCTTGGAGAGTTTACATTCTGGTGTATAGCATATTTATAACATGGAAGCAGGTTATTTTAAACAACATGGCAATCTAGCATAACATCACTGGTTCCAACAAAGAGTTGAGTGATTTTGTACATCTAGCCAGCCTTCCATCGGGAGCTGTGTTGCATAAAGTAAACAGTTTCAACCTTAAGGGGTATAAAATTTGACTGAAAAACAAAACCAGGGACGCCTGGGTGGCTCAGTCAGTTAAGTGTCCCCCTTTGGCTCAGGTCATGATCCTGGGGTCCTAGGATGGAGCCCCAAGTCTCCCCCTGCTTGTGCTCTCTCTCTCTGACAAATGACTAAATAAAAATATTTTTAAAAATAAATAAAAAGAAAGAAAAACATAACCAGTTATCTTCAAAAGTTGAATCTACAAGCTGTATACATAGCGCCCGTGAATGCCAGCACCCTCCTCACCAAGTAGCACAGGTTGGAGGAGACCTAGGGATAGTGTTTATGTCCAGCACAGTGTGAGTGATGCCCCAGAGCTGGATGGGCGGGCAGCTCTGGTAGTAGCAGCAGGGGCATCTACTGTGAAGAAAAATGTGAAATTGCCAACACAAAAGGACCACAACTGCGTACACAGTAACTGCGCACAGATAAGACTGGAATCAAAGCGTTGTTGGCACCCGTCTTCGGTGGTGAAATTCAAAGCAATTTTCTTCCTTCCTCCCTCCCTCCCTCCCTCCCTCCCTCCCTCCCTCCTATCCTCCCTCCCTCCCTTCCCCCTCTCTCTCTTTTTAAAAGATTTTATTTATTTGAGATTTTATTTATTTATTTGAGAGAGCAGGGGGAGCAGCAGGCAGAGGGAGAAGCAGGTTCCCCACTGGGCAAGGACCTGATGGTGGGTCTCAATCCCGGGAACCTGAATTCATGACCTGAGCCAAAGGCAGATGCTTAACTGACTGAGCCACCCAGGTGCCCAAGTTTCTTCTTTCTATTTTTGGGTATTTCCCAGTACAATGAAATTTTTATAGCAAAAGATTAGAAAATAACTTAAAATTGTATCAATAATCCTGAGATTTCTCTCCTCTCAGGGAAAATAACTGGCAAAAAGGTGTCTTAGTAACTATTCTTGGTCATTCAAAGTAATTGCGGGTTTTCTTTTCTCTGTGCCCTCGTAGGGCTCAGTTTTGGTCCGTGTACATGCTGTAAACATCAGGTTTCCCCAGGGGCTTATGAGCTCAGGAGTTTAGTAAATGCTCATTTTAGCTGCTGCCAAATGGGCGCCCTCCCCCCAACCCACAGCGGCTCCCCCTTTGCTGGTCTCCCTGGATGCATGGGGCAGCTGCCGCTCCTTTGTTCTGTTCTCCTGGCTCCCTGGCCCGCAGGGGAATGGGCTTTCAGTGGCCTGCCCCGCAGGCACCTCCTCAGGGAGGCCAGCCTTTCCTTCCTGGCTTCCTCCACCCTCTCCTGACCCCAAGGTGCCTCCGGCCCACCCTCCAGCTCCAGCCAAACCTCCTGCCCAGGGAGAGGTGAGGCTGGAATATCTGGGACCCGTGGCAGCTGGAGACTCCCAGCGCTGCTCAGTCCTCCAAGCGGCTGTGCCAAGCAGGCCTGGCAGCTGCTATTTCCCCCAGAGAAGTTGCTGGCAGCGCTCAGGGAAGGAAGCAGCAGAAGGAGGTGGAGTGGCGACTCAGCCCCCTGAGGTAGAGACTCTGTGTGGCATTGGAGTGCTGCTTTTTTTGCTCTCAAAATGGGCAGGGGGCCCAGTCCCTGGTTCTCCTTGCCATTCGCTTTATGTCCTCTAAGTGGTCATGCTAATGTTGGGGCAAGGGAAAAGCCGCAGGGTGTTCTGCCTTCCAGTGTAGCCTCACATACCTTTAGGTGGCCTGTGGGTGGTAGAAGCCCGCTCACCTTGCTAGGCCCTCTGCAGGTAAGGCTACGTCTGGACGGTTTGGGGTTGGGGAGCATGGCAGGGGGGCACAGCTGGTCTTTATTCTGCACAGAGGTTGGAGATGCTCTGATGGGAAGACTGGTGGGTTGGCTATTCTAATGGGAAAGAGGAAGCAAAATAAACCCCAGCATGTGGAAGAGAAGTGTCCTTAGGAGCAGAGAGGCTGGCGGCCCTGCAGGTAAAGAACTCTGTGGTCACGGTGCTCAGGTAATTCTTGTTGGATGACCCACACTGGGACGCTTTAAGGTACAAGAATGTGGCATCCCTGAATGCTCTCTGGGGTGCTCTAGACTGCTCTTGTTCCAGACCCATGAGTTGCATCAAGCCTGTCCCAGAGCTAAGGTAAAAGAGAAATGGCATTTTCCTTTTCAAAGTCCAAGGCTAGCCAGCCTTTGCAAAACAGGTGTGAGCTCCGTGGCCCTGTTCTAACCCTGGGTAAACCAGACTCTCAAGAAGGGTTCTGTGTTCTCCACAGACTAAGAAAACCTCTGAGCCTCTTGTTGTTTGTTCTGCAAATGCTAAAAGAATTAGTGGATTATGATTCCACCATAATCGTAATCAGACTTCTTTCATCGAGCTCTGCTTAGGCCAGGAAGAAACAAGGTCATTTTGGGCTGGTCAGATGATGTGTATGGGTAGATCTCCATTCTGAGGAAATGCTCACATTTTACAGTAGAAACATTTAGTTGTTAAAGCAGCAAATGTTCTGCTGTCTGGGGGTATATAGAGGTGGGTGTGCTGTCCACCATTTATTTTCGGCCAGGCTCCAGCTAGAATGGTCCAGCTTCTCCTCTGGGTGGTCCAAGTGCTTCCCTGACTTCCCTGGGGATTCTCACAAACCACTTCCAGAATTAAGTTTGGATTTGAAGGAACTGGTTAATTCCAGTTATGCACTACTGCTTAACAATGGCCCAATTGGGACATTCCCAGTGCCCTGAGAGGGAGATGCTTAAGCGAGATCTGGGGGAAGAGACCCTTTGGGCAGAACTGTGGGGGGGCCTTCGTGTTACATGGACCATCATTAAACAGGCATGACACTAGTCCTGCATACTGGAGAGGCACTCTGGCTTCTGCTGGGGGCTGGGCCATGGTGAGAGACCCTGAGATTTCCTCAGGGCTGCAAGGCCTTCTTGGTCCCCACTGTCACAATGGGGAGGGGATTTAGCTCTAGACACAGGAGGAGGCCACTTTAGGTAGCCTTCATGCTACTAATTAGGCCAGTCTGATCAAGGGAAGCCCAGACCCTCCCTTGGCCCTCATGAACCATCACCCCTGCCTTAGCACCCCAGGGCACTGGCTGGCTCAGGTGTGGGTGTCAGCTGGAGGGGGTGGTGAGAGGTGGTGTGGGGTGACTATGCAAACACGCTGTGAACGGGGTGCTCATAGCTCCCTGAGCCCCAGAGGGTGTTGTGTCTATTTTTTTTTTTAAGATTTTTATTTATTTATTTGAGAGAGAGCACAAGAGAGGGAGGGTCTGAGTGAGAGGCAGACTCCCTGCTGGGCAGGGAGCCCAATGCTGACTCCATCCTAGGACTCCAGGATCATGACCTGAGCCAAAGGCAGTTGCTTAACCTACTGAGCCACCCAGGCGTCCCTGTTGTGTCTATTCTTGCTTAGAATCTCCCACATTTCTTTTCTTTTTAAAGATTTTATTTATTTGACAGAGCACAAGTAGGCACAGCAGCAGGCAGAGGGGAAGGGAGAAGCAGGCTCCCCACTAAGCTGGGCCTGTCCAGTGAGGAGCTTGATCACAGGACCCTGGGATCATGACCTGAGCCTAAGGCAGCCACTTAACCAACTGAGCCACCCAGGTGTCCCAATCTCCCACCTTTCTAAGGGTGGAATCCAAATGCTAGTGTGGCCCTCATGCTCTGGCCCCCTGGCCCCTCTCCCTTACTTCCCATGCCCTCTGCCTGCCTGTTCTCTGGATACACTGCCATCTTTCTGATCCTTGAGCTCCCCAAGCCCATTCCCACCTCAGGGCCAACTGCCCTTGCTGTTCCCCCTGCTGCTCTTTTCCTCATTATCGTTTTAGCTCAGATGACACTCCTCAGAAGCCTTCCTTGCCCCTCCAATCAGCCCCTCATATTGTCCTTTTCTTTGCGGCACTGTCCCTGCCTAAAGTCACGTCTATGTTTTATTTCCTGTCCGTCCCCCACCCTGTGTCCTCTGGCTCACTGCTCTGCCCCTGTGCCCCAAATAGCATAATCTCCATTGAATGAATGGGTCTGGGTGAGTGACTGTGAGAATGACCACTGCTGGGTAACTGCAGCTCTTTCCTGCTGATTTGACCTCTGGATGCACTGTTGGAGGCTGGCACATGGCTCTTTGGATCCTCCGTACCTCCAGGAGAGCTGAGCGATGCCCACAGATGCCAGTGAGCTCTTGCTGAGCGTGCCCATGGCCCAAGGATGAGGCTTGCTGAGTGGTCAGGTGAGTGGCAGAAGGCTCTGGAGGCTTTCAGCCTTTCAGGTAGACATGGGGTCCCCTTGAGGCAGGGAACAGGTCCCTTTGGTATTCTCCTTTCTACTTTTCATCCTTTTTGGTTTCTTTTGATCCTTTGGTTCCATCCACCAGTATTTAGTGAACCATCCAGCTGGGCAGTCTGTTTCTGGGGCCCAGTCTTGTACACCTGCTCCCTCTGTATCACCAATCGGGAAAAGCATTTCTTCTTAAAGAGGCAGATGAACCAAGAAATCATCCATATTTTAAGCTTAATCAGCCATCGAATTACAGTTAAACACTATCAGCTATGACACAGCTGCAAAAGAACAAGTACAAACCGCACAGGTTTCAAGACACCAGCTACTTAGGAACAGATGCCTTTTCCCAGCTCAGTTCTGCAGATGTAAGTCTGCATGGTGCTATCAACTCATCTTTCTGAATTCCACTGCTTATTTGTGGGTTGCTACTTCGCACTGTCATTTCTAGATAGTCTTTATCTGTTGCCAAGCTAGAGGTAATATAATGTTCAGTAGGGTTAACATATGAGGCTGCTCGGTCCTGGCCTCACAATGTGATATTTGGGCTGCTTGCAATCACAAGCTATGCTCCACAGCCCAGCTATAAAAATACCTGCCTGTAGGCAGAGAGGGTGAGGGTTTTTTTTGTTGTTGTTGTTTGCTTGTGTAATGATTTCCCCAGAAGAGATTCCTTAAATGGTTTTGTATCACACAGTCACTTTAAACAGCTCTTCTCTAACTTGTCCATAGTCCTTCATTATAGAGAGGAGTACTTAGTTCTCCTCCCCAACTTGGGGGGTTGATTTTTTCATTGTAAAGTACCTTTTGCTAGGTGAGGGGTTGCTCACAAACGGTTATTTGCCCCTGGGGGGAGGGCACCGATCTGGCATCTCAGTACGCTGTTGGGCTCATGACTTGGAGGGGCGCTGACTTGGAGGGGCGCTAACTTGGAGGGGCGTCGTTGGACCTTGGTCTCCCTAGGGGCAGGACATCGCGGACTGGGGGTTCCCAGGGCCCCGCGCCCGGGAGGTAGTTGGCGCCCAGAAACGTCACTTTGAGGAATGAAAGCGTGAAGGTGATCCCCTCTCTGGCCCGGGCCGCAGAAGGAATTCAGGGCTTGGAGCCAGCAGGGAGGTGGTCTCAGGATCGTCCCTCTATGTCCTCCAGTTCCTCGTCCCCCGCCGGTGTTCGCGTTCCTGGGCAGCCCGGGACAGCGGAGGGGAAGCGCCAGGCAGGGCGTCCCCGCGGGACTGGGGGGCTTGTTCGTGGTTATTATAACTTCACTCCCTTTAAAAGGAAAACTATGCCCGGAATCCGGGGAGGTGGCGAGCGAAGCCCTGGAAGGGAGGACGTGACCAGTGCTCGCCGCAGGCCAAGCTCGGGTATCCCCAGAGCTAGGACGGCGCGAGTGGCAGTGGCGGGGCCTGACCCTCCACCCCCACTTCACCCCCACAACCTCGCGGGCGGGGCGGATCCCACCCCCGCCTCCCCTCCGCCCCCACCTCGCGGGCTGGGCTGGGTTGGGCTGGGCGGCGGGCGGAGCCGCTCTTGGCCTTTTTTGGGCGTCTCCCTGCAACTCGCCCCGGACCTGCTGGCTGGTGCTCGTCTGGTTGCTGAGGCGGCGGAGGGGGTCCCGAGGCGACCTCGGGCTCAGCGTGCGCGGCTACCATGACGGGAAGGTAACAGCCCCCCATCCACGCCAAGGGCCGGGAGGGCGCCTGTCTGGGCGGGATTGCGGGACCGGACCCCGGCCCCGACCCCTGCCCTCTGCCTCGGGGAAGCCGGCCCATCCACCTGCCGCGCCTCCGGCCGGGCCCTCGACCTCCGCTGGCTGTCAGGGTAGCCGCGCCTGTCAGTACCGGGATGCCCCTAACGCCTGCTGGTGACCGGCCGGCCACCCCACCGCCTACTCCTCCAAGATGGACTCAGTTAACCCCTTACTAACGGAGAACCAGGGCTCAGAGGGGCCGTCAGAGGGGCCGGGACTCGCCCAAGGTCACAACCAACTAAACAAGGCTTTAAAACCGGACTGTTAGCTTCTATCAGCTTCCTTGACCCCCAGCTGTGTGATCCTGCAGAGATCTCACCTTTGGAGCCTGGGTTTCCTCCTCTGTAAGCCCCGAATGGTAAACATTTGAAAATAGTAAAGGGTCTATGTGGGGGCCCGGCTGGAACTCTGTCCAAGCACAAGCTGTTTGGGGTGGGGTGGGGGGCAGGGCCACGTGGCCCAGCCTGGGCTCTCAGGCCCTGTTGCCATTTCACAGATGAGGTAACTGAGGCCACAGAGGCTGAGTGACTCAGGAGGCTGGTCACATGTGCACTAGTGTCTGGCGAGTGTTGGCCTCTGCAGTCCTTTCTGGAACATGGCTGGGTACAAGTGCATGACTCACGACTAGGTGGGAGGGAATGGACTCTGAGGCCCAGCAGCCCCCTCCAGCCAAGTCCTGGCAGGAGGATGCTCTTCGACTTGTGGCTTGTGGACTAAGAAAACCCTGTGTTTTGGGTAGGGAAAAGGGTTCGGAGAGGCAGTGCCCAGGAATAGGGAGCAGCTACAGAGGGCAGGGTGGTGTCCCCAGACCTGGGTGGCATGTAGAGTGGTCACCAGGAGGACAGAGGCACACTGGCCTGGAGTAGGAGGCAGCTAGGACACCCAAATGGCACGTATCCTGTGATCCAGCAAGAACTGTGCCTCCGATGCACTTGGCTGCCTGCTCCCATTGTGGCCAGAGTCTGCAGACGCCACTGGCCTTCCAGAACTCACCCTTTTTGTGTGCTTGGCAGCACCCGGCTTTCCAGTCACCTGCAGGGCTTGACTGTCAGTGGCCTGGTTGCCCACCCAGAGAAGGGAGGGAGTGAAACTGGGACAGCGTCAGGAGTAGCACAGACCATGGTCAAGGTGGGATGTATGCGAGGCGGAGTCTCAAGCACAGCCAACACCCTAATGAGGCAGAGCCACACGCTGCGCTGCCCGCTTTGGCAGCAGCTTCCACCCCTATAGCCTGCAGGATGTGAGGCAGAGCAGACACCTTGGCAGGGGTCCTGTCGCCCCTGAGTCTTCCAGGCAGATGGAGGCCATCAGGTCAGCTGCCCGACAGTCCAGCGAGAGAAGCGGGGAAGGCAGGCAGGTGGTGGAAGCAGGGGCCAGCCTGCCTTGCTGCAGGGGTCCAGAGAAATGCCAGTCATCAAATGAAACAGGGACCAGAGTGCACCTTGCAAAACACTGGGCAGAGTTTTTCCTTGTGAAAGTAACATTGCTCATCTCAGAGAGTTAGAAAAAACCCAGAAACAGAAAAGATGACGGGAACAGAAAAAGAAGGAAAGAAAGAAAACACCCATAGTTCCACTCCTTAGAGATGCCTTTGGGAATATTTTGGTGGCTTGCTTCTTTTCTCGTGGTGTCTTTTCCTGCTCATTTGCTTTTCGCAGCTGTGAGCTGTCTGGAAGCATTGTTTGACACCCTCCCTTGAAGTCTGCTCTCCACATACAGCGCCCAGGCCAGGACTGGCTTGCCTCCCCGCTCTACCACAGGCGTGGGGCCAGGCCAGCTGAGAAATGGGTATCTAACCCAACCATTGGGGTGGGTGAGGGTTTTCCTGTCCCAGAAGCTATGGAGTTTCATTTTTGCTCTGTTGCGTGCCACCTTGACCTCTGCATGTCTGCTGCCCCCATGGGACGTCAGGATAGTGCTCACACCCGGATCCTGGTTCTCTCCACACCCACCCACACTGCCTAGAACCAGGCCGACCTTTGGAAACAACCCTCTCACCATACACCTCACACACCCCTGGGGCTCTCCCTGCCATCTGTGTAAAGTGCTAGCCCCTCACAGGACCAGAGTGGGCAAGGCCAGAGGGAGGTCAGTGGAGAGCCAGTGAGGGGACCTAGAGGGATGTACACAGCAGTGCACTTTGGAAACACCCCTCTGGGTGCTGCTGAGGTAGAGATGGGTTAGGAGGCCCACAACAAGGGGGTTTCTCTTCAGCAGCCATGGGGATGGGGAAGAGGAGCTGGACTCAGGGGGTCTGGGAGGTGGAATTGGAGGACCTGACCAAGAGAATGGAATCCAGGAGGATGCCCAGTTGTGGCAGGCGTGGGTGCTGAGCTAGTTTAGGCCATGAAGGATTTGAAGAGCTGTGACAAGTCCAAGAGGAAGCATGGGAGGCGACTGGATAAGAGGGTCCAACGCCTGGGAGAGGACTGAGCTGGGGCAGAAGGGCCGGTGAGGTCTTGAGCATGGGTGTAGTTAGGGAGGGGCCATGCTGTGGGATGGAAGCTCAGCCCTGGCCTGTGGCCAGAAGACTCTGGATCTTAAAAACACCCTTGTCTTTGTCCCAATTGAAGGAACCTTTGATATCACCACTGATGTACAGGGAGGATGTTAGGACCCAGGCTGGACACACCCCTGCTTGGGGATCCAGCCTGTTGGAGGCCCTCCTCCAAGAGCAGCCTGGGACATTTTGCCCACAGTGGGTGAGCTCAGCAGCTTGGCCTGCTGTAGAGTGCAGTCCCACCCACCACGTGACCTGTTGTCTGCTGAGGCTTCCCTGTGCGGGACCCAAGCTGGGCCTGTGCCGGCTATGGTGCAGAGTGGGGCTACTAGATCTCTGTCCCCACATCCACCTGCACCCTGGCCCTCCACAGTGCTCTGCGCTGCTCCCCACCTTCCCCAGGAGCATGCCCTGTGGCCCCCTTGACAGAAGGGTGGCAACCAGGGTTCTCTGCACAGCACATGGAGCTGTGTGAAGCAGATGACGAGGGTCACACAGCTGGCCTCTGAACCCCAGGCCAGGCCTGGTACCACCCATGGCCCCTTAGCTCCTCCCTTTCCCTCTCTTCCAATGTTGACTCTGACCCTTTGAGGGCAGTGCCATGGGGACAGAGGGCCTGATTTGTAGTGTGTCTAATCCAAGGCTGAAAATACTCCCACCTCAGCTCACTTTCATATCAACATGACACTAACTGGTTCACAAAACTCCTGAAAATTTAGCAGTCAGCACTTGGGACACCCCTGGGGAGAGGGGCTGGGCTTTCCAGGCACAGTGGCTGCCCTGCCTCTGGAAATACACTGCTTCACTCTGCTCCATCTGCCACATATGGACTCATACTTAAATGTTCCTCAGGTCTTCATCTCTGGATAGGGTGGACAGAGGGAGACACCTTAACTCTCCTTGTTCTGGTTATTCAAATCTTTTAAATTTCTGATGATGAATATTTGCTCAAGATGATATGATAAGGCAAATGTGTTAATGAGATACACAAGAGGACAATGGGTAACTAAGATGACATTACTGATGTATGTTTGTATGTATGTAACACCAAAGATGTGTCCACACTGATGCTGGAGTTTTATTTTATTTTATTTTTTAAAAGTTTTTTATTTATTTATGAGAGAGAGAGAGAGAGAGACAGACAGACACATAGCATGAGCAGAGGGGAAGGGCAGAGGCAGAGAAGCAGACTCCCTGCTGAGCAGGGAACCCCATGTGGAACTTGATCCCAGGACCCCCTGAGATCATGACCTGAGCTAAAGGTAGTTGCTTAACCAACTGAGCCACCCCTGATGCTGGAGTTTTAAATGAAGAAAATAAAATTGTTCAAAATCAGATTTCACGTGGGGTAAGAAGGTTGGAAAAGGTTATCCATCTGAGGCATATGGAAGGCCCTGGCCTCCCAGGGAGTCGAGGCGGGCAGTGTGGGTGGGGGAAGCTGGCTGTGGTGAAGGGATTGGTTGCTGTGGTGATGCTGGATACCCTAGGGATGGCACTCACGGCTTAGCCACAGGGGGTGACAGCCCTCCCTCACAGCTTGCTGGTGGCCCTGGCCTCTGTCCCTGCCTCTAGTAAGCTGTGTAGTATTCTTGTATTCTTCACTACACATGTGCTTTTTAGACATTTGTGATATAATCCACATACCATAAAATACACTATTTCAGGGTGTATAATTCAGTGGGTTTTTAATACAGCCACCAGTTGTGCAACCATCACCACTAATTCTAGAACATTTTCATAACCCCCACAAGACACCCCATACCCACATGCAGTCAATCCCCAGCTCCTGGCAGCCATTAATCCACTGTCTCTATAGATTTATCTGTTCTGGATATTTCCTATAAATGGAAATATACATTGTGTGGCTTTTTTTTTTGGCCTGGCTTTTTTCATTTAGCATAATATTTTCAAGGTGCATTTATGTTGTAGTATGAGTCAGTATTTCATTCCTCTTTTGGGGGGGTGTGCAAATAATATTCCATTGCATGACTATACCACGTTTTGTCTATGTGTTCATTTGTGGTGGACATTTGAATTGCATCTGCTTTTTGGCTTTTATGAATAATGCTGTGGTGAACATTTCCATATATATTTTCTAGTCTCTTGAGCATATACTTTGGAGTGGAATGGCTGGATAATACGGTAATTCTATGTGAAATTTTTTGAGGAATTGCCAAGCTGTTTTCTGAATAACTGCATACCTTATATTCCCACCAGGAAATGTATGAGGGTTCTAATTTTCCCCACACCCTCACTAACACTTATTGTTTGTTTCAGTGAGTGTGAAGTGGTATCACATTGTGGTGTGGTTTTTTTTTTTAGATTTTATTTATTTATTTGAGAGAGAGGGAGACAGAGATAGCTACAGAGATAGCGAGAGAGAGCACGAGTGGGGAGGAGAGGGAGAAGCAGGGTCCCTGCTGAGCAGGGAGCTGGACTCAGAGATTGATCCCAGTACCCTGGGATCATGGCCTGAACCAAAGGCAGACTCTTAAGTGACTGAGCCACCCAGGTGCCCCACATTGTGGTTTTGATTTTCATTTCCCTAACAACTTGTCATGTTGGCCATCTTTTCATGTGCTTATTGGTCGCTGATATATCTTCTTTGGAGAAATGTTTATTCAGATTCGGTGCCCATTTTTAAATTGGGTTGTCTTTTTACTGTTGGATTTTAAGAGTTTTTTATGTGTTCTGGATACAAGACACTTATATGATTTGCAAATATTTTCTCCTATTCTGTGGGTCATCTTCTAATTTTCTTTTTTTTTTTTTTAAAGATTTTATGTATTTATTTGATAGAGAGAGATCACAAGTAGGCAGAGGAGAGGAGGAAGCAAGCTCCCCACTGAGCAGAGAGCCAGATGCAGGGCTTGATCCCAGGGCCCCAAGATCATGACCTAAGCCGAAGGCAGAGGCTCAACCCACTGAGCCACCCAGGTGCCCCTGTCTTCTAATTTTCTTGATAGTGTTCTTTAATGCACAAAAGTTTCAAATTTTGATGAAATCCAATTTATCTATTCTTTGATTGCTTAAATTTTTGGTGTCATACCTAGGGAAGTGTTACCTAATCCAAGGTCAATTTTTGGTGTCATACCTAGGGAAGTGTTACCTAATCCAAGGTCATGGAGATTTATACCTATGTTTTCTTCTAAGAGTTCATACTTTCAACTCTTAAATTTTGGATTTCGACCCATTGTGAGTCAGTTTTATCCATGGCCTGAGGTAGTGGTTTAAAACCATTCTTTTGCATGTGGCCATCCAGTGGTCCTAGCATCATTTGTCAACAAAACTATTTTTCCTCATTGAATTGTCTTGGCAGTCTCATTGAAAATCAGTTGATTATGGATTATGGAATTATTTCTGGACTCTCAGTCCTATTCCATTTATATATGTGTCTGTCCTTGTGCCAGTACCAGACTCTTTGATTATTAACTACTGTAAATCTGTAGTACATTTTGAAATTGGGAAATATGGCTCTTCTGACTTTATTCTTTTTCAAGATGTTTTGGTTATTCTGGGTCTTTTGCACTTCCATATGAATTTTAGAATCAGCTTGCCCATTTCTGTAAAAAAGGCAGTTCTGTAAAAAAGGCAGTTAGGGGGTGCCTGGGTGGCTCAGTGGGTTAAAAAGGCAGTTAGAATTTTGATAGGCTTTGTATTGTATCTATAGGTCAGTTTTATGGGGGGAAGGAACTGTCATTTTAACAATATCAAGTTTTCCAATCCATGAACATGGGATGTCTTTCCATTTATTTAGGTCTTCTTTAGTTTCTTTCAACAATGTTGTATAGTTTTCAGTGTATAAGTCTTACCCTTTCCTGGTTAAATTTATTCCTAGGTATTGTATTTGTTATGATGCTAGTGTAAATGGAATTGTTTTATTAATTTCATATTCATATTGCTTATTGGTTGTGAGTTTTTTATATTGATTTTTTTAATCCTGCAAACTTGCTGAACTTATTAACTAGCTGTAGTGGTTTTTCTTGGGGTTTAGGCTTTTTTTTTTTTTTTTAAGATCTTATACATTTATTTGATAGAGAGAAACACAGTGAGAGAGGGAACACAAGCAGGGGGAGTGGGAGAGGGAGAAGCAGGCTTCCTGATGAGCAGGGAGCCTGATGTGGGGCTTGATCCCAGGACCCTGAGATCATGACCTGAGCTGAAGGCAGACGCTTAATGACTGAGCCACTCAGGCACTCTGGGTCTAGGCTTTTCTGTATCTAAGAGTATGTAGTATGGAAATGGAGATAGTTTTACTTCTTTTCCAATCTGGATACATTTTCTTTCCTTTATTTCCTTTTATTTCTAATTGTCCTTGCTAGAACCTCCACTATTATGTTGAAAAGAAATGGCAATACTGGACATCTTGTCTTGTTCCTGACCTTTGAGGGAAAGCCCTCAGTCTTTTACCATTAAGTATGATGTTAGCTCTGGGTTTTTATCTGGCTTAGGAGGTACTCTTTTATTCCTCATTTGTTAAAGGTGTTTTGTTATTGTTTCTAATCATGAGAGTGTGTTGGGCTTTGTCAAATGCATTCTCAGCATTCATATAATGTAATCAATTACATTGATTTTGGATGTTAAACCAACTTTATATCCTGGGATAAATCTCATTTGGTCATGATATGTAATACTTTTTATAGGCTGCTAGATTCAGTTTTGTTGAGGACATTTGCATCTATATTCATAAGCAATATTCATCTGCAGTTTTCTTGTGATATGTTTTTCTGATTCAGGGCAGGGTAATGTTGATCTCATTGAGTGAGTTGGGAAGCATTCCCTCCTGGTAGATTTTTTGAGAGTTTGTGAAGGATTGGTGTTAATGCTACTTAAACATTTGGTAAAATTCACCAATAAAACCATTTGGTCATGGGCTCATCTTTGCAGGAAGATTTTTTCTAAAGATTTATTATTTTTTAAAAAGTAATCTCTAGACCCAATGTGGGGTTCAACCTCACAACCTCAAGATCAAGAGTTGCATGCTCCATTGACCTTGCTAGCCAGGTACCCTGGCAGATTTTGATTATGGATCCAGTCTCTTGTTGTTGGCCTATTTGGATCTTACATTTCTTGTTGATTCAGTTTTGGTAGTTTATGTCTTTCTAGGTATTTGTCCATTTCAGCTAGGTTATTTGGTTTGCTGTAATGTAGTTTGTATATAACTGTTCACAGCATTCCCTTACAGTCCTTTAAGTTTCTCTAACTTCAGTCCCTTCTTTCATTCCTCATTTTGGTCATTTGTGTGTTCTTTTTTTTTCTTGGTCAGTCTAGCTAAAGGTTTCTTAGTTTTGTTGATCTTATCAAAGAATCACTTTTGGTTTTGTTGGTTCTCTCTTTTTTTCTTTTTCTAAACTCTTTTTCACTTATTTCTGCTCTGATCTTTATTATTTCCTTCCCTATGCTTACTTTGAATTTAATTTATCTTTCTGTTTCTGGTTTTTTAAGGTGAAAGTTTAAGTTATTGATTTGAGATCTTTTCAAATATATGACTATAAAACTATTTTATACTATACAACTATTTAACTATTACACAACTATTTTTTGTTTAATAGGCTCCGTGCCCAACATGGGGCTTGAAATCATGACCTCAAGATCAAGAGTCACATGCTCTACTGACAGAGCCAGCCTGGCACCCCTATGATACAACTAGAAATAACTATAGTTATAACCATACAACTATTTAGAAATATAAATTTCCCTCAAACACCACTTGAGCTACATCTCATAAATTTTGGTGTGTTGTGTTTTCATTTCAAGGTCTTTTCCAAATTCCCTTTTTTTTTTTCTTTGACTCAGCAGTTCCTTAGGAGTGTGTTGTTTAATTTCCACATATTTGTGAATTTCCTTCTCTTATTGATTTGCGATCTCCATTGTGATCTAAGACTGTGCTTCCTATGGTCTCAGTCCTTTTAAGTTTCCTGTGGCTCTTTTCATTGCCTGGCATATGGTCTATTCAAGAATGTTCCATGTACCCTTGAGAACATATGTTCTGCTATTAATGGGTAGAGTGTCTCATGGATGCCTTTTAGGTATAGTTGGTTTATAGTGTTGTTTATGTCTTCTATATCCTTGTTTAGCTTTTGTGTAATTAGTCTATCCATTAAGAAAGTTGAGTTTTGGGGCATCTGGGTGGCTCAGCATCAGCTGGCTTAAACATCTGCCTTTGGGTCAGGTCATGATCTTAGGGTCCTGTGATCTCAGGACACTGGAATCAAGCCCCATATTGGGCTCCCCGCTCAGCAAGGAGTCTGCATCTCCCTCTCCCTTTGTCCCTCTGCCCCTCCCCCTGCTTGTGCATGCTCTCTCTCTCTCTCTTTCTCAAATAAATAAATAAAAATCTTTTAAAAAGTGGAGTATTAGAGTATCTAGCTATAATTGCTAAATTATCTATTTTTCTCTCATTCTACCAACTTTTCTCCAAGTATTTTGAGTCTATTGTTAGGGTGCATATATATTTATACTTGTTATTTATTGTTGATGGATTGATGCTTTTATCACTATAAAAGATCCTTTATCGCTCTTGTAACAATTTTTGTCTTAAAATCTATTTTGTCTGATGTTAGTATAGATAGCCACTCCAGTTCTTTTTTAGTTGCTGTTGGCATGGTATATATTTTCCATACCTTTACTTTCAAATTATTTGTGTTTTTGTCTGAAGTGAATATCTTATAGAAATCATATAAGTAGATCATGGTTTTTTTTTTTTTTAAGATTTTATTTATTTATTTGACAGAGAGAAATCACAAGTAAGCAGAGAGGCAGGCAGAGAGAGAGGAGGAAGCAGGCTCCCTGCTGAGCAGAAAGCCCAATGTGGGGCTTGAACCCAAGACCTGGGATCATGACCTGAGCCGAAGGCAGCGGCTTAACCCACTGAGCCACCCAGGTGCCCCTAGATCATGTTTTTTTAAAAAAATTCCATTTGCTAATTTCTGACTTTTAATTGGAAAGTTTAATCCATTTACATTTAATGTTATTATTTTACATTTACCATTTACTATTTTTTAAAATATAACTCTTATGTATTTTTTGTTTCTCAATTCCTACAGTATTATTGCCTTCTTTTGTATTAAATTATTTCATTATGCTGTTGTTTTAAAATCAGATGGGAAAAATAGGTTGATAAACAAAAAGTACATTTATATATTGTCTTCTATTTTATCTATATAGTTACCTTTACTATTTAAGGTTAAATATACTTTGCTGCCTTTTATTTCTTCGTGTGGATTAAAATTGTTGCTTAATGTCCTTTAATTTCATCCTGAAGGACTCTTTTTAGTATTTATTTTCAACTGCAGAATTTCTATTTGGTCCCATTTAATAATTTCTATCTCTTTATCAATATTCTCCATTTGGTGAGCTATCCTTCTCATACTTTCCTTTAGTTTTTTTTAGACATGGGTTCCTTTAGTTTTTTAACATATTTAAAGTCTGTCTAGTAAATCTAATATTTGGGCTTCCCCAGGGACAGTTTCTGTTGATTGCTCTTTTTTTTTTCTGTGGAGGGTCATACTTTTTCATTTCTTTGTGTGTCTCATAATTTTTTGCTGAGAACTGAACATTTCAAATAATATGTGGCAATTCTGAGATCAGATTCTCCCTCACTCTTTGTTGCTACTTGTTTGTTTAGTGACTTTTCTTTTTTTTTTACTTTAAAAAACTTTTTAATTTCTATTTTGTTTTTTTAAATATTTTATTTATTTGAGAGAGTGAATAGGAGAGAGCACAGAGGGAGAGGGAGAAGTAGACTTGCTGCTGAGCAAGAGCCTGATGTGGGGCTTGATCCCAGGACCCTGAGATCATCACCTGAGCCAAAGGAGACGCTTACCTGACTGAGCCACCCACGTGCCCCTTTAGTGACTTTTCTGATCTAATTCTCTAAAGTCTGTATCTCTCTCCTTTGTGACCACTGAAGTCTCTGCTTGGTTGGTTTAGTGGCCAGCTAATGACCGGACAAGGTTTTCCCTCAATGCCTGAAACCAGTAAGTCTTTCAGTCTTTGCTGAGAGCACATAAGCCTATGTTGGGTCCCACCTTCAGCATTCAGGCAGTTTACAACTCTGCCTTAGCCTTCACTTCTGCCTTACACAAGCCTGAAGGTCAGTCAGAAGTGAGAGCTTGGGACCTTAGTTCTTCCCTGAGCATACAAGCAGTCCTGGGCTTTTGCATGAACTTCTAGAATCCCAGGAATATATTGGTCCTTTTTGAAGCCCCTGAGGACATCTCATTCCTCAGTTTTTCCTTTTAAGCTTTTTGATTAGTTTATTGGCACCCCTACAGTTATCCATTGCCTATGGCAATGACAGCTATGCTACCATAGGCAGTTAAAATAGTAGTACATTTGATAAATACCCCCCAAGAGAGGCCTTTAGCATTGGGTATGTGTGAGTGAGGTCACATAAAGACAAGACTTTCACATGGAGTCTTCCAGGAAATGAAGATTTAAAGAAGCTCCAGCCCTGTCTGCTTCTTAGTAATTGGGAATGTGGGATGTTATTTTTCAAGGCAGCCATGGAATTAGGGTATAGGGGTCATGGGCTAGGATAAGTTGAAACACCACAAAGCTCACTCTTCTTACCAAAATTCTTGACCAAATGCCCCTGGGTTACTGCAAAACTGTGGTTAGTTTACAGAGTTCTGAAAAAGTAGATTCTGACAATTTTTGCTAGTTTTTTCATTGTTTTTATGGAGGGACAAAATTTCAAAGGTTCTTACTCTGCCATTCATGCAGATATCATTCTTACTATGTTTTTGCAACTTTGTCCTCTGGGGCCAGAGTGCTGGCTGGGGACACCTGCAATGCTCTGACACGCACTTCTGCCAGACAGGTTGCGGGATTGGAGGGCTGGGGCCCAAGGCTGTGCAGAGATTTGGGATTTGGGCTTAATCAGACTCTAATTTCTGTTCTCAATTTCTAGCCCCTGGTGCTTCCTTTTACAGCAAATATTTGTTGAATTGATTAGTGCTTGGTAACCTTGGACTTGAACTTCATTTACAAATTATGAGGCACAAAACTCTTGTGGTTATGTCCTCCCTCTCTGGTCTATCTGTAATTGCAGAAACCCTAAATAAATGTTCCCTCCTTAAATGAAACAAACTGTGACTTCAGGTGAGTTCTGGTTTCCAGAGCTCAGAATTTCCCCATGGGAAGGGCTTACTGGGGCTGGTAGGAGGGACCCCAGGCCCCAGGGCATGGACTTCAAGGCGCTATAACAGAACTTTCTAATAAGCTTTCTTAAGCTTTCAGCTATTCCCATCAGAGAGGGAGAGGTCATCTTTGTACTCACTGGCTCCTACAACCTCAGTCTTTCTATGCTCTTTTGCCTGTACAGCCACCTTTAAAAAAATATTTGTTGAATTGATCAGTGCTTGGTGCTTTTGGCATCAAATGGCATTTACAAGTTATACTGCACCCAGTGCTTGTGATCATCTGGCTGTGTTATGGAGCTGACCCCCAGGGTGGTTAATGAGTTGAGATTTGCTGGATGAGGTATGCTTCTTGGTATGTGGGCCCGGCATCTGAGTGCCAATGGATCCTCTCCAAAGTTTCCCTCCACCCCAGTGTAGGAGGACCAGCACCCCGCTGTTCAGGAGAGCTACTGTTTTTTTCTTTTGAAAGGCAGAGGCAGATACTGCTTGTGCTTTCGAACTTTACTAGAAAGGTTCTTCAAGGAAATGGAATCAGTGTTAAAGATCTCCATGAGTGCTCTGGATCCTTATTTTATTGCTAACCATAGTGCCTGCTTAGCCAGCAGTGGCCACTATTCAGAAGCTGACCTTGGGTGTTTGCACTTGGATCACAATAACCCTGCTGGTCTCTTTAGGTAAAAATGCATGGAAATAGTGCCTTCCTGGTGGTCTTCTATCAGACTCTGCTCCTTCTGCTTTTCCTGACATGTTGGGGGATAACCTGTTCTCTGAGCTTTGACAGCATGGACTTCTTTTGGGTGCTTGGCCAATTTGTTGGTCGGAACCAAGGGACCAAGGCTGCCCTGGTCTGGGTCTCCAGGTGGCATTTGCAGCGCAGGCTCCCAGGGAAGGGAACAAGGCAGAAGGTGGGCATGTGTGGGACTTCCTTATCAGCTTCTTAACTGTTTTTTAGGATTCCTAAATTAGGTCAGCCAAGAGTCTATCATCAGCATGTCAGGTGGCTTAGGGTTCCCTGTTAGGCTCCTCTCAGACTGGGACCCCCAGGCATCCTGGCCTGACACTATGGACCTTAACTCAGTGCTGTTTGGGACCTTCCCAGCGAGTCCTCCCCGCAGCCTGGACCCAGCCCCGCCAGCCTCTGCTTTCACTGTGCTGCCCGCGCCGAGCGAACAATATCCTTTCTATTTGGAGTTGACTCTGCTGCCCTTTGGAGATCCCAGTGTGTAACGTGAGCTCCTGTCCAGAGAGGGTGGGGGGAGAGGCGCCCCCTGGACGCCGGTCTGTCCCGTAGCCGCCCTAGCGGCGCTTGTCCGGAGGTGGCTGCCGGCGGCCCTGCGGCTCTCGCCACCGCCTCTGACCCCCGAAGTCGGGGTTGTAGCGGTCATCGGAGCAGGGCCGCCCCGCCACGCCAGGAGGAGGCCCGCACCATGGCAGCTCGGCTGGGCGCGCTCGCCGCGTCGGGGCTCTACCGGCGGCGCCAGCACCGGCAGAGTCCGCCGCCCGCCGCACTGGGGTAGGTGGCCAGGGCTGGGAGGGGTCGGCAGGGACAATGGCCGGAAAGCCGTGGCTGCCGACCTTTCCTCGGACACCCGGCTTGGCCCTTCCGATGGCAGGAGCCTGTCCGCCCAGGGCGTGGGGATAGCGCCTGGGCTGGCGATATGGTTGGGGGTAGGGCGGGATTCATGTAGTGGGTTTGATGTCATCCTGGATCAACGTTCTTGGGTGGGACGCTGAGAATGGGGTGTTGGAGTTAGGTTGTCCCACGGAACTCTTACTGCTTGCAGACTGGGATCACTGTGTTGCCACTTTAGAGATGAACAGTGGTGGAGGTACCTGCTGGACATCACCCATCCAAAAATGACTAGGCTGTGATCTGAAGCCAGTTTGGACAGACTCTAAAATCTGAACTGCTTTATCCCATGGAGAATTGCCAGTGTAGACAACTGATGAAAGCCTCTTTTGGGGCAGGAAGGGGAGCCTGTGGGGCTCAGGATGCAGCTCAGTGCTTGGGAAGAGATGAGTTAACTGGGGGTGAGGCGATCCAAGGGGAGGGTCCAAAGGGGCATGGAGATGGTGGTACAGCCACTGGTGTGGGTCTCAGGGGCTAGGGGCTGGGCCTCAGGGGCCATCAGGTAGAAACTTGTAACAGAAAGTTGGGGAGAGAGTGATGAGGACTGTGAATGTGGGGTCATTGGCATGAAAGTGCCAGGTATAGCTCCAGAGGGGAAGGTGAGTGAGGAACAGTGGCAGAGGACCCTGAGGTTGGGAGGAAGGAGTGGAGAGTCAGGGAAGAAACAGGGAGTCACAGTGACAGAGGTGAGGGGGATCTGGAGGACCCAGGGATTAAAGGAAGTTGGGGGTGGCGCTAATGCTATGCTGGGAAAATCCAGCCTGCTCTGAGCTCACTGTGTCCCTATGATCAGAACAACCTTCAGGAGAGGTAATGAGGAATGACCAGAGACATCTTGGGTAAATGACAGAGCAAGGAGCAGAGCATTGGGTGGGGGTGTGTGGGGGGTGCAATACAGGCTGTAGAGCTGCCCCTGTTGCACACTTGGGATGGCAGTCCCCTTACACACCAGGACGGGGACTGGACAAGCCCATTTTTCAGGTGGGGAACGTGAGGCCAGGATGCCAAGAAACTCACCTGAGTGTGACAGTGCTAGAAGGGGAACCCTTACCGGTAGGCCTCTGGATGTCCTTGGACATGCATGGAGTGAGGTGTGGTGCAGGGAATGGCTCCCAGGGCATTGAGAGGCCAGAGACCATGCTGGAGAGAGATTTCATGGTATAGACAAGGCCAAGATGCAAGGAGGGCACATGGGCATGGTCATAAAAATCAGGCCTCAGGGGGCGCCTGGGTGGCTCAGTGGGTTAAAGCCTCTGCCTTCGGCTCAGGTCATGATCCCAGAGTCCTGGGATCGAGCCCCACATCGGGCTCTCTGCTCAGCAGGGAGCCTGCTTCCTCCTCCTCCTCTCTCTCTCTCTCTCTGCCTACTTGTGACCTCTGTCAAATAAATAAATAAAATCTTTAAAAAAAAAATCAGGCCTCAGGAAAGTCCTCTGCATGCAGGCACATACGTTTATATATACTTGTCTTTATTTTTCTGTGAATTTCTGGCTCGTGCCCTCCTTCAGCCCTCTGTTATCAGTGGGACGGTTTTAAAGTGCACCTGCTTCCAAGTCAGAGAAGGCGCTGGAGTGAAGAGGTATGGCTAGGGCTGCAGGAAAAGCCATGTAATCTCCCACAAGCTCCAGCCAGCCTGGGAAAATGTTCCTGGTGGGGTCAGTGCATCGTGTGGAGCAGCCCAAGGCGGCATTTCATTTTCCAGCGTTCCCCAGGCTGAGGGTGGGACTGGCTTGGTGGAAATTCTTGCAGCCAGGTACCCTCATGAGGGAGGAGGCCTGGGCGGTGCCTGGGGCAGCTTCCACTCGAGCTTCAGAGGTCATGCTGCTATGGGATCCCCCTTTGCTCCCTGTGCCAGGAACAGTGCCTGAGCACAGAGGAGGTTCTCAGTAAAGAAGTGTCACATGAAGGAGGGAAGGAATGGGACTGGCTGCTGTGATAGAGCCGTTCTGGGCTGTGCTTGCAGGTGTCACCTCACTGAATCCTCCCAGCTACCCATGAAGGTAGCTGTGGCTTCCTCGATGAGGAAGCCCTGGCTCAGGGCTTACTTTGAGCAAATAGCACAGCCAGGGAACACCTGAGCCAGCTCGGCAGCCTAGTTTGCCTGGCCGTACAGCACGTGCCTTGGACTCGTTGCCACTCAGCCCGATGTGGCCTCAGTAACACTGACTCATTCTCAAGTGTGAACGGACCCCTGTGGCCAGCCTCTGCTTATTCCCAAACCTCATCTTATCTTTCTAGGCTCAGATGGGTGGGAGGCTCGTGTGGGGCAGTGTCTAGGGTTGTTATTCTCTTCTTTCTATTTTTTTTAAAAGGTTTTATTTATTCACTTGAGAGAGAGAGAGTGAGAGAGCGTGCACAAGCAGGGGGAAGGACAGGGAGAGGGAGAAGGGGGCTCCTTGCTGCGCGGGAGCCTGGCACAGGACTTTATCCCAGGATCCCAGGATCATAACCTGAGCCGAAAGCAGATGCTTAACTCACTGAGCCACCCAGGGGTCTCGGGTTGTTACAAAACAAAACAAAACAAAACAAAACACAGAGTCTTGAATGGCTGTGCCTGTATAATGCTACCAGGAGCTAAGGGGACAGGAGAGAACATGGTCCAGTCCTGTGAGACCCTTAGCAGGTTACTGACCCTCTCTCTACTTCAGTTTCCTTATCTGGAACCAGCAACCTCTCCTCACAAGAAGTGGGCACAAAGAGGGCTCCCCCCCACCCCAGCCATTATAATGTTCAGTGCCATCTCATCACCCAGTGAGCTTACAAACTGGCTTGTGTCAGGCTTTCAGGATTGAGAGTGTTTTGGGGTATTGGGAAGGGTTGGCGAAGAGGCACAGATGGTGTGCTCTTGTACATTCTCTGGGCACCAGCTCTGCCTTCAGCAGCATTGAGTGTCGTCCAACCGGGGCAGGATGGTGATGTCTCCTTGGGGGACGCACTCGGCTGACTTGGTGCTCCCGTTCTTGGTTGGAATGTGTGAGGGAGGACGTGGAATGTCCACATCTCCCACCCTTTGCTCTCTGGCAGGGAGTGCAGGCAGGCTGCAGGCCTTCTCCAGCACTGGGCTGGGGAGGAGGTGCTCTGAAGGCTCCCAGAGTTGCAGGGAAACAACATCTCTCTTCACACAGTGCTTAGCATGCCTGGCCCTGGGCTTAATGTGCTGTGTGCTGTGAGCTCTTCACCTTGGCTCTGTGAGGAGGTAATTGCTACTCTGGCACAGCTCTTTGCAGGTGAGGCGCAGAGAAACTGGTATCCTTTTCCAGGTCCCCCAGCTGATGGGGGGAGCTATTATGATTCAAACATGGAAGGGTGAGCCCGGTACCCCCTCTTGTGTCATTGCCTCCTGCAGGAGATGGCTGGCCTTTCTCTCATGGTGACATGGTTTATTTGCTAGGCACATTTGCCTGTCTGTCCATCCCTCTGTCTTAGGCCAGTGGGTTGGAGTGTTGTCTGTGATCCTGAACAGGATGGCATGGGGATGCGGTCCCAGGAGTCCCTTGGGGGTGCTGCTGCCCCCCAGGACTTGGGCTGGAGCAGCCAGTGGGTGTGAAAGGTAGGTGGTCCCCTCCACACCCCACCTTCCACTGCCAGGGCTTGTGCAAGGCATGCGGGAGATAGACAGCAAAATCTTCAACCCGAGGCACCCAGGGACCCAGCCAGGGAACTAGACTCAGACCAGTTAAAGATCAGCTGCTCTGGCTAGGGGACCAGGTGAAGATGAACAGGAAGGTAAGGTGTGGCCACCTGCTGTGGGGGTGCTATCTGTTAGGGTCCTGGCCAGGAACACGGTCACCATGAGATGGAACCACAGAGGAGAGTATAACAGAGGGTCTACTTAGCAAGGGCGGAATGTTGAAGTTTGGTCAAGTGCCTGGGCTAGCAGCAAGCGACAGTGGCTGCTGGGTGGGTCACCTATAAGGTGTGGCTTTGGCTGAGAAGACAGCCGTCTGGAGGCAGTGGCTGGAGGTGGGAGTTGAGTCTGCCCCACTGGAGGCTAGAGGGCAAGGGGCCTTGGGAGGCACTGGGGCTTTAAGCTGCAATCCAAGAGCCTGGGGGCTGGACTTGAATCCTTGTTTTGGCTTCATTTTCTGGGTCCTTTGGGGAATTCCAGATCCAGGGTCACAGGATTTCCTGTTGATTTCTCACTTCTCCAAGACCAGTATGATCTTGTGCACAGCCGGGAGTTGGAACTTCCTCCCACCACCATGGGTGTGTGCTGTAGGAGGGCAAGGCTGCGAGGCTCCCAGTGTTCCCCAGTGGGAAACCATGCCTGTGGTGATGAGTCCAGCCCAGCCCTCCATGGCGGCTTAGGTTGTCACTCCTCTGAGTCTCTGGCCCACCTTGTGGAGACCTGCAGGGGGCTGCGGTGTGTATTGGGTTGGGGGCTGGTTGCCGCACGCAGACAGTGCCTTGCGTCTTGGGCTCTCCCTGACCCTGCCACCATCCTGCTTCCTTGCACCGGTGACCGGTACAAGGACAGAGAAAGTGGCTTTAGTCCCCCAAACACAGCTGAGGGCAGGCTGAGACATGCCTGGCAAGACTTCTGAAGAGCCCTCTGGCCCAGCCCCTTCCTGCCACATGGTTTCTAGGCTGAACAGAGAGGGAGTCCTGCCTGGAGCCCCCAGTCCAGCTTCAGCCTGTCTGGGTGCCAGCAGCTCCCCGTTAGACCCACTGTCCCTAACCCACCCCCAGGCCCCTGACCAGAAGAGCCCTCTCCCACCTCCTGCACTCATCCTGTTTAGGTAACCTTCCCTGTGATGGACACTTGAACACCCCAGCCAGAGCTTCACTCACTCGAGAATTCTTCTCATAATGCTGCAGCAGCAAGGCAGGGATGGGATTCATACCCTAGAAGGCAGAACAGGCTGGAAGGATTCTCAGGAGTAGGCAGCTTGTGTCTAGTCACTCTGTATGTTGCTGACGTTGCTGGCTGCTTGAATGTCTCCTTGCTGAACATGACTGTCCTGCTTTGCCCAGATATCCAGGCACCATCCCAGCCCCCGCCCCACCCATCTGTCAGAGCTGACAATTGAGACAAAACCTATTTGCTGTCCTTATTGCAGAAGGCCTGGGCGTCAGTATTTGGGAGGTCATAGAGGCTGTCAGTCTGAGACAGCTCTTCCAGGCCACATCTCAGGGCCTTTCAGCATGGGCTTGGCTCAGTGTGGGCATTTCCCCTTTGTGGTTCAGTTTGGACTTTACTCCTCCCAGAAGGAAGCCTACCACTTACCCCAGGGGTGGTGTTGCCTACCCTGGATGAGGACATCTGCTCCCAGCCTGCTCCTATCCCAAAGATTCCCACTCTCACTTGCTCCATGGTAAGGTGGTTACATGTTTTTTGAGGCAGGTGGTTTGCAACTGGCTCCTGGTGCAGAGGAAAGAGCCACTGAAGTCTGAGCAATCTGGATTCAAATCTGGACTCTGTCATCTGCTGTGTGAGCTTGGGCAAGTTACTTAATCTCTCTGAGCCTTAGGTCTCTCATCTGGAGGGCAGGGTTGCCTCAGGGATTAAATGAGTGGATTACAGAGCTACCGATTTATGCCTGGGTGAAGTTCTATATCTGGGAGACTCTGGTTCCCTGAGAAGAGGCGATAGGAGGTATAAGAGGGAGCTGAGATGACCACAGATACCCCAACATGTGGGCCAGCATGATGAAGACCGAGCCTCGGAACCAAGCACAGATGTTGGCAACTACTGCACTGTCCTTGTGGGGGCTTACTGTGGGCCAGACATGCTGCTGAGTGCTGGCACATGCCCCTCATCTAACTGGCCTGTAACCCATCTTCTGGTATTTCCATGGCTGGGAGTCTAGATCCAGAGAGTGAGGTCAGCCCAGGCCACCATGAGGGTGCTGGTCTTGAGCCCTCGCTGCTCTGATGGGTGTGTGCCTGGCTATGTCCTGGCCATGTCTGATGCTCCATAGATGTGCATGGGGACTCTAGGGCATCCGAAAAGATGGGGGCTTTAGAGTCTGGAGGGGTGCCGGTTTCTAATCCAGGCTTTGCCTCCACCCACTGTGGCCCTCAGGAAGAACACTAACTCTCTGCAGGCCTTGGCTGGTCCATGTATAAAATGGGGATGCTGCATTGGCCTGGTAGGGTTGTCATCTGGGAATACATACTATAGACTGGTGTGTGCTGGCACTTAGGATGCCCACAGGACATAGAAGCTTCGATGCATGTGTAGGCCAAGCCACTGCCAGGCAGCTCAGCCCCGACTGCATGTTGCTGAGTCCCCACAGTGCCAAGACTGTCATTAGGGTGAGGACAGTGAGTTCCCTCACTCTAGAGAGCATTTTAACTTTTTTTTTAAAAAAAGATTTTATTTATTTGACAGACAGAGATCACAAGTAGGCAGAGAGGCAGGCAGAGAGAGAGAGGGGGAAGCAGGCTCCCTGCTGAGCAGAGAGCCCGATGTGGGGATCCCAGGACCCTGGGACCATGACCTGAGCCAAAAGCAGAGGCTTTAACCCACTGAGTCACCCAGGTGCCCAAGCATTTTAACTTTTTAAGGAGGGAGGTGTGCCCCTTGAGTGCAGCTCCCCAGGCTTGCTTGTCTTTGCCCCTCCCCAGGCCTGACCTGTCCACCCCTTCTCCCCCCAGCAACATGTCCAACGCCTTGGCCAATGCGGTGTGCCAGCGCTGCCAGGCACGCTTCGCCCCTGCCGAGCGGATCGTCAACAGCAACGGAGAACTGTACCACGAGCACTGCTTCGTGTGTGCCCAGTGCTTCCGGCCATTCCCCGAGGGGCTCTTCTACGAGGTGAGCACACGGCCGGAACCCTCGGCCAGACTGCCGTATTGGAGCCCGAGCCCCCCCACCAGCTCAGAGCATGCTTCCTAGGAGCCAACGGGCTGTGCCAGCCATGGTCCCAACCAGTGACTGATGAGCAGTGTCTTTGTGGGCGTGTCTTCACTTGTGAAGCTGTGAAGGAGAGTCACTATTCATCCAGCCTCCTCTGGGTAGACTCTGGGAGGCCATGGGATGCAAACACCCAGCTCTGGCAGCACATACCCTCCTTTGAGAGCAGACAGTGAACACAATAAATATATGGTATATCAGATGGTGCTCAGTGCTCTGGGTACAGGGAATCGGGCTGCGGAGGGAGGGTGGTCAGGGAAGATGATGTTTGAGCAGACCTGAAGGAGGTGAGGGAGCCAGCCTACATCTGCAAGAAGAGCATTCATCAGAGAGCACAGTCAGGTGCAAAGGCCCTGAGGTCAGCGCATGCAGGGTATTTGAGGGTTGCCAGAGGCAGTCTGTCTGACAGCTTGAAAAGGAACACTCTCTTTGCTGTGCTGGGGAGAGACAAATATGGGCAGGCACAGAAGCTGGAGAACAGGTGGGACCAGAAGCTGGATTACTGAAAAAACCCTGATCAAGTGAAGTGGATCTAGGCTTGGTCACACTGCCTCATAAGAGCAGATTATTTAAATTTTCAATAATCTTGCCAACTAGTGGTTAAACATAACTCTTATTAAAAATTAAGTTATATAAATGTACAGTGAAATAAAATTTTATTGGAAACAAGGGTAACACATACTCAAAACTCACCACTTCCTAATTATTTTATTACGTTTTCCTATCATCTGTGCCTTCGAAGTTACTTGTCTCTTGTACCTGGGTGGTGGAAATGTACCCTGATGGCTGCTGCATGTATCTGAACTCCATGCTGATGTTGTGTTGGGAGCCTGACATTGTCTGTGGCAGGAATTTTCACACCATAGAAACTGGTAAATGCTACAGAGCAGATCCCGTCTTCCAAAGGGCTGGTTGGTCATCATTTACCAGTGTGCCACTGGTGGTTGCAGTGGAGGTGGTGACCAGGTCTCAGAGACTAGAGAGGCTTTGAAGGTACAGCTGACGGGATGGACAGATGGACGGCCGTGCAGTGTGTGAGCTCCTATTGGCAGCATTGGAGACTTCCAGCCTCTTGGGAAATGCTGGCCCACTGTAGAGGCAGGGGGAGGGGAGGCTGAGCTCTGTTTGTGGTGGCCATGTGCCTAGAACAAAGCCTGGCACACAGTAGGTGCTCAGGAAAGAGTCGTTGCTGAATGAAGTTCACGCCCTGCTGCCTCTACGGGCCACTGTGTAGGGCCATATTCAGTTGCAGACTAATAAGATGCTCATTTCAGAGAAGAGGACAAACCAATCTTTTTTAAAAAGAAAATTGTCAAGGGAGAAGAAATCAGGGGCAGGGCTTGGCCATACTTGGGACCATGGCAAGGCCATCATTGTCCAGGCAGATGGGGACAGTGGCTGGTGCCTGGAGTGGCTCCTGCTAGCTGCAGGACTTGGGGTGGAGTCTCTCAGGCCCCCATGTTTTTCCTGTGTCCCTCTTTCCGTCTCCCTCTCCGGGTATCTTGTGGCCTCTGAGGGAAATGGACTTCTCACATAGAGAAGATACACAGGAAATAGGGCCAAGCGACATTTATAAATCAGACTTGGTTCCAGCCCTCGGCTCGCTCCCAGGACCAGCAGGGCCAAGGTCTTGTGCAAACAGCAGTGGCTTTTGAGGGCTGGCCTTGCCCAGTTCCCAGCTTCTTGGAGACCCCTTACTTTGCACGCCCGCCCTGTGGTAAAGGCCCATTCCTGCTGATTCCCTCCCATCTCCAGGCCTTGGCCCAGTTGCTCTGGATTGCCCTCCTCTCAGCACTCCAACCCCTGTGGTCTTCCAGCTCCTTACCACCTCCTCTAGAAAGTCTTCTCCGCAGGGAGGGTTGGGTGCCGCACCCAGTTTCCTGTCACAGTAGCAATTGCACAAATTCGGGTGCCTTTCTAGCTTTCCTGAGGGTGGGTCCTGATCCAACAAAGACCGGCCAGCTGGAGGGGAATGATGGAGGTTTGCTTGAACATTCTCTGCTGGTCCATTTGCAGTTCGAAGGCCGGAAGTACTGCGAACATGACTTCCAAATGCTGTTTGCTCCATGCTGTGGATCCTGCGGTAAGGGCTGGATGTAGCGCACTCCTCTGCATGCCTAGGGGGTTGGGCAGGTAGGCGGGAGCACAGGTGCTCTTCCCCATCCCCTCTCTGAGCACCAGCTCTCTGGAGGCATCACCTCCCTAAGCTCTGGGAGGGGAGCCCTGGGATCAGGCTGAGCTCAGGCGAGTGCCAGTGTGGGCAGGGCTTCAGAGGGAGCTGGGAGGGGGACACGTGCCTGCCTCAGTGATCTGGGACCCTTGTCTTCCAGGTGAGTTCATCATTGGCCGTGTCATCAAGGCCATGAACAACAACTGGCACCCGGGGTGCTTCCGCTGTGAGCTATGTGACGTGGAGCTGGCTGACCTGGGCTTCGTGAAGAACGCAGGCAGGTGAGGTGGGCCGGATCCTGGCTAGGAGGTGGACCCTCACCAAATGCACTGCTTAGTGCCTTAGTGCCAGGCCCTGCAAGGCCTGGGCCCATCTGCAAGGCAGCTGAGAGACCCTGGTTTATAGGTGAGGGCTGGGGCCAGAGAGAGTAGGGGGTGACGAGTCAGGGACTGCGTCAGGCCTGGGCTTGCTCCCAGAAGCAGGCTGACAGCAGGCAGTGAGGAGGTAGCTGGCTGGGGCAGGGGCCATCAGAGGCAGTGGATGGATAAAGAGCTTTGGGTCATCACTATTGCCTGGCCAGCCCTTGCTGCTGAGCGGAGCTGCCTGCCTCTTTCCCTGTGCCCCTGACTAAATGCTGCTGGAGAGAAATCACTCAGCCAGGGGGCCCGAACTGACTCTGGCACTCTGTGCTAAGTTTCCTTTGTAGACTGAGTTCCCTTCTTCCGGGAGGACTGGCTCTTTCCTCCCTGCACCGTCTCTTTCCCCTCTATCCTTCTAGAGTGAGGACCTCCCACCACTTTCCCGAGGGGAAGGCTCTCCTGCTCCCTGCCCTGGTGCTGCCCAGGCCTCAGTCACAGTGCCCCATGGAGGCCCTGTCCCTGCTCTACCTTCTCCAGTGGATCTCTCTGCTGCAGTCTGCGCTGCTTCTCCCAGAGCTGTCCTCCCATCGTGGCTGTCTGCGGCATGTTCCAGTGCCCTTGCTGGCTCCTCTCACGTGCCCCCCACTGCCAGTCAGGTCCATCCCCATGACCTCCCTCCTCATTGCCAGACCCACGGGTCACTACGGTCCTCTCTTGACCTCTCAGTGGGCTTCACGGCAGCTTTTTCTTCTTGCTGAAATGCCTCCTCTCCAGGCACCCAGGACCCTGTGTTCTCGTGGTTTCCTCCTGCCTGGTGGCTGTGCTGGGTCCTCTCCTCTTCTGACCTCCCTCCACCTGTCTCTCCATGTTGGCTTGCTGGGGGCTCAGCACCTGGGCCTCATCTCTGTCCAACGTCCCAGAACCCCAACTGGCATGCATGCACTGGATGATTCAGCTGTCCACCTCCACTCCAGACCTTTCCCTCAGGTTCTCAACCACTTGGTGCCCACTGGGCATCCCAAAGGCAACAGGCCCCAAACAAACCCTGGCCTCTCCTCCACTGACCAGCAGGTCTCCTCATGCAGTGAAGGTGGCCGCCTACCCTAGCTGAGAGTCCCCTGCCCTCTTCTACCTTGTCACCTCTCTGTTCTCTGCCACTGTACCATTTGTTCTGGGTGCAGCCTGCAGTGATCTCTCCCATTCTCCTGTTGCGTGTTGCCTGGTGTCGGTCTTGGTGTCTGTGGGCCCCTGGGCAGAGGTCCCTGTCGTTGTCTACAGAAGGGGCTGTGGAGGGGAGGTGGTGTCCCAGCGGTCCTGCGCCGATCAGGGGTTGCCCACCAGGTGTGGGCCTGAGCGAGTCCTCTCTCCTGAGCTCCAGCTCACACGGAGCTGCCTGTGGCAGGAGAGGCTGGGAAAACCCGGGAGAGGCTGGAAGCGCTCCGAAGTAAGGTGCTGCTGTGAAGAAAGTGTGGCTGCCCCGCAGAGACCCTCCTCGCCCGGGGCTGCCCTCTGAGGCCTGTGGTGCAGAGTGTGAGTGTGCACGTGGGGGCAGGCTGCGGGGGCTGTCTGATCCAGAGACAAAAGCAGGTGCTGCCTGGCCTCTCCAGTCCTCACCTCGGCTTTGCCACTCTTGGGTGGGAGGGAGGAGGAGTTCTGGGAAGGGAATTATGTCAGCCGAACACAATAACCTTCAGAATCTTAAAGTACAGTTATGTTTACAATCAGTGTGATCAGGTACAAAAGGGGACCTGGGCCCCGCCGTGGCAGGTAGAGCCTCTCAGGAAGCAAAGGACACCGCTGCTGGTCTCGGTTAGTGGGACACAGGGTTCCATGCCAGGCGTGGGCTCCCTGCTGGAGGTGTCCTGAGACAAGGACAAAGCCCGGCTGCCCCGTCTGTCCACCCCTGCCGGCTGCTCAGCTGACTCAAGAGGGATCAGGCAGCTGCTGAGAAGCCATGGGTTGTCAGGCCTTGCACAGTGAGCAAGGACCCAGCGCTGAGATGAGGAGCCCAAAGGCCGCGCTTGTTGGATGTCATTTGCTGGCCAACATGAAATGTACCTACAACACTCAGTTACAAGTTACCGTCCATGTCCCCTGAACTCAGGGGTCATCTGGCAAAGGTGCCACCCGGGAAACTCATACTCCTTCCCCTCCATCAGGATTCCCACACCCCCTTCTCTTGAGTCATTCGCAGCTGCCGTCTGGGGTTCTTTCTGCAGAGCTCTGCTGCTGTGTGTTTCTCGGGAAGGAGGTTGGGAGTCTAGCAAGCAGCCCTTGGGGAAGAAAGACACTCATTGTTTGGGAACTGTTCCTCTGGCCTCCTTGCCCCGCCTTGCCATGGGGTGAAGTCACTGAGTATCCAGTAACTGTAAGTGAGCAGGGCCAGCACAGTCTCTGCAGGGGGTGGGTGGCTGATTGGTTCCGTGGAGGGGTGTCCTCTTTTAGGGATTTGCACATGAGATAAGACAGAACCAGTTACTGGGTGCTGAGTTCCACCCTTGGAGAGACTGGGCTTCTTCATCACGAGTCTGGTGGCGTGCACCCTGAGGTGGGGTGGGGAGGTCCTTCTGAGGACAGTCTGTGGCACTGGGGCCCAGGGCTGGCGTCCGGGGGCTCACAGCTCTGACCTGGCACTCAGTGAGCTCTCATTGGTTTTCCCTTCAAAGCTGGGGGGCGGGCCTGAGAGCCTTTTGCCACAGACCAGGTTGCACAGGGCATCGCGGAACTTCTCAGCCACAAAGAAGTACATGACTGGGTCCAGTGCCCCGTTGAGGCTGGTGAGGCAGGAGGTGACGCGGTTTCCCAGGGCCAGGACGCGCTGGGTGGCACATGAGGTCCCTCCGCCGTGGTAGCGCAGCACGTAGACGGAGCGGTGCACATGGTAGGGCACGAAGCAGACCAGGAAGATGGCGAGCACCACGGCGATCATGCGGACCGCCTTGTTCTTGAGGCGCTTCTCCACGCGAGGGCCCTGCCGCAGGCTGCGGATGATCAGCAGGTAGCAGGTGACCGTGGTGACAAACGGGAAGGTGAAGGCCACGGCCAGGGACACGAGGGCGTGCTGGGAGGCCTTCTCCCGGTACAGCTGCAGGCAGATGACCGTGTGGTTGGTCTGCACGGTCTGCGGGCTCACCAGCAGCGGGGCCATGGCTACGGCCACCACTACCCAGAGGAAGGCGCAGGCCAGGTGTGCATAGAGGGGCCTGCGGAGCTTAAGGGACTTGACGGGGTGCACGATGGCCAGGAAGCGGTCAGCGCTGATGCAAGTGAGGAAGTAGATGCTGGCATACATGTTGAGGTAGAAGAGGAAGCCGGTGAGTCGGCACGGGATTTCCCCAAATGGCCAGTGGTTCCCAGAGAAGTGGTAGACGAGGCGGGTGGGCAGGACCAGCACACAGGACAAGTCGGCCACAGCCAGATGCATCAAGAATACGTTGGCGGGGGTGCCTGACTTGTGGTCTCGGACGAAAAGCCACAGGGCCAGGGCATTGCCAACAAAAGCCAGGATGAAATCCAGGAGGTAGAAGGAGGCGAAGAGGACGTTCTCCAGTGGCGTCTCCTGGCCACATTGCTCTGAGATGACCAGGGAGGAGTTGGCGGTCAGACCTGGGGAAGCCACCTCCAGGCCATTCATGCTTCAGCCGGAAGCAGAGCCAGGGGACAAGCCTGGAGGGAACAAGCAGACAGGTTCCAGAGCCTGGGACCTGTGAAGCATCTTAGTTTGTCATCGCCTTGGGGACTACTGACAGCAGTCCCTGTGTTCATCTGGGGTGGGTAAGTATCACAGGCTTTCTGAAGCTCAGCAAAAAGCAAAAACAAAGCCAGGGCCTAGAGCTTGCTAGCCTGCTGCTGGGGCCGGCTTCCCACTGGCCACTGCATCCCTGCCATGTGCACAGGAGCCTGGGTCCCCCTGGGTGTCATCCCAAAAGTCCACTCTCTCAGACCATGGGGACAGTGGGGAGTGAATCCCATCTGTCTGGGCTCTGAGGTGGAGGGAAGGCCCCACATTTTCTGCTATGTTCCCCAGGTGTGCTTTCTGAATGCTAGGGGGTGGTGCGAGAGGCCTTTGAGCTCCAGTCCCGATGGGCATGGTAGATCGCCCCTTCCCTCCCTCCCTCCCTCCCTCCCTCCCTTCCTTCCTTCCCTCCTCCCTTCCTTCCTTCCAGATTGATTTATTATTTGAGAGAGGAGAGAGAGCCCAAGTGGGGGGAGGGGCAGAGGAAGAGAGCCCTCAAGCACTCGCCCTGCTGAGCTTGGAGCCCAGTGCAGGACTTGATCCCGGGACCCTGAGATCATGACTTGCCTGGGCAGTGTCTGCAGAGGAGGTGGATGCCTGGCAGACCCTCACTCGAAGGGCAGCTTCTGGGGCTCCCCTGGAAGGCCCACCTGTGTGACTGCCATGCAGAGGGGCAGGAGAGGGGCTTGTAGGAGGAAAGCTACAACCCAGCTGCTGGAGGAGGAGCACCGGCTGTGGCCATGGCATGGTCAGGGCTGTTGTCCTGGCTGAGCCTGGCTCTGTACTGAGCGCTCGGGGAGCCAGAGCAAGTTCTCTGCAAGCGTCCCCTGGCTTCGCTTCCCTCAGGAAGCCTGGTGGCAGCTCTGTCAGCACAGCAGCCCCTCGAGGATGAGGAGGCTGGGCATGGCTGAAGAGCAGATGCGTGTGGGGAGGGCCCGGCACACCCGCCTTTAGTAGACAGAGCAGGGCAGGTGGTTGAGACTGTGGGTGTGCTGGGCTGTCAGGCTGGGCAGTGGCTTGACCCTCCCCATCAGGCTTCATCAACCACCACTTGGGTCCTGCAGGGACCCCGCCACCCCCGACAGCATATACATGAAAGGGAGAGGGTGGCTGCCTGAGCAGGAGAGAGCCAGGGACAATGTGGGGGAATGGCAGAGAGCCTCTGGCCTATAACCATCCTCAAGTAAAGGGGGTTACTTTCCTAGTATTGAAGGGACCCAGGAAGTTCCCGAATGATCTCCCCTGCTCCAGAGTGGGTCAGGATGCCTGAGATCCAATACAGAGAAATTATTTTCCTGCTGTTTCCAAGTACATGTGACCTGAGGGGTTGTTGCCAGGGAAGCCCTGGCTGCTGGGAGAGGGGATGGGGCCAGGCAAAGGAAGGGTGGTATGGAACATGGGGCTGGGTTTGCTCTGCTCTGGGCTGCCCCTCACACCTGGACTCTGCCCCTCAGGGCAGTTGTCACCCAGCCCCTCCCTGAGGGCTGCTCATGGGTACTGGCTATCCACTCGACCACTCCTAGGAGGCAGGCATTGGTAGTCTCCTTTTATAGATTAGGGATTAAGAAGTCAAGGCTTAAAGTCGGCTGACTTGACCCAGGTCATTTGGCCAGAGACAGTGGCCCTAGATTTGGAAGTAAGCTCAGGGACACCTAGCAGGAACACCCAGCACCTCCCGGAACACTGCCTTGCCTCTGTGGGTGGCTGGGTGCCGGGTGCCAGAGCTGGGACTGTGGCTCGGCCTCAGGGCTCATGCTGGAATTGTCCCCCAGGCTCAGGGGCACCTCCTTGGGGTCTGGCCCCAGGACTGGTAATGTAATTTTTGGCACCCAGTGCAAAATAAAAACGTGGGGCCCCTTGTTTAAAAAGTAGGAGTTTCAAGATGGAGATAGCAGAGCATTACATCGATTGTGGGGCCTGCCTGGCTGCACTGGTTGGTGGCCGTGCCAGCTCCTGGCTGTTGGCCTCCTACCCGCTGCCCTCAGCTTCCCACTAGCGCCGAATGCCACATGCATGGTGCTCTATCTGGGATCTAGACTCAATTTTAGAATGCTTTTAGGCTTGTTTCTGGTTTGTTGAGGTTTCTGTAGCTCTCCCATTTTGGGATTCTTGATACTGATTTTTTGTTGTTGTTGTTAGTTGTTTATTTATCAAGACAACCTATTCCATAACCCAATATTCGTGCTTCATAGTTCAGGAACACAGGTCAGTGACAAACTTCAATTGAACTCAACCCAAAGAAATTCTTTACATTCCAAAATCACTTTGCACTCTGAAAGATACCAGCCCTCCTCATCTCCTCAAAATCTTTCATGGAATCGTAATTTCTGTAGAAATCTGCATATGCCTTCTTTCTTGGTTCGGCCACAGCAAACTTATAGAAAGCTGCAACCCCCAGGGATACAACGAAGGCTCCAACAACATGAAATCGCAGACGCTTGGCCAGAAGGCCTCGCATCTGAGGTTTCGTCAAAGCACTGGAAGTCATGGTCGTTATTCTCCTCTACACCAACTTCAACCTAACATCCTTCCTAACAGATCGGATTCTTGATACTGATTTTTGCAGTGTGGTCTGAAATGGGCCCCTCTCTGCATACCCCAGACCTGCAAGCTTCTGCCTGCTGTCACTGGCTCTCCCTGTGGCGCTGCTCAGAACAGGGTGGTGTGGGCACGTGGAGCATGCCTGGGCCTGGACATTGGGGGCTCTGGGGCTATGGGAAAGCCAAGCTTCAGGGGACAGGTCTTGGGCCTCCATGAAAGGGAGGAGTGGGCAGGCGTGGCCTTAGGAAGGGGCCCAAGGTAGCTGTGGTAGGTGGGCATGGCTGTTTCCTCGCATGGCCTGAGACCTCTTCTTCCCCGATCCTCTTTCCGGCTGCTCCCTGTGCTACGGTATGCTAGTGGAGGAGAGCATGGGTACTGATTCCAGCTGACTGTCATCGCAGTCGCAATGCTGTGCACGAGGCACTTGCCCTCTCTGTGTACCTGACAGTGCAATGGGAGTACCACCTAGAGGGACCACTGTGATTCAGACCAGGGCAGCCTTTGATAAATAGGTCATGCTGTTATCCCAGAGAGTGTCTCAGGGACAGAGATACTGCCCATCCCTGCCCGGCCCGTGCTCTGAGTTTGCCTCTGCTTGGCTCCCGAACCCCCTGCCTGCCCGTACCGGACTCTGGTCCTTACCTCTCACAGCCGGGTCCAGGTGCAAAGGCAGGAGGGCTACAGGGTGGCAGGTGGGCTGCGGCCAGTGGCTGGGGGTGCTGGCAGTGGGCTCCGTGCCGCTGTGGTGGAAGGCTGGCTATTTAAGGAGAGGAAGGGAGGCTGCAGCCCCTCTTGGCCCTGAAAGGCCGCTTCATTCCGAGAGGTTCCTTGTGTGGTGGGCCACTCCTACGGCTGTCTCTGCTGCCACTGGGTTGTGAATATTCCAGTGTGTCCCAGCCTGCAGTCACCCCCCCCCACCCCGGCCGACCAGCTTGGCCACTAAACGTCACAGAGGCCAAGTGTGTGACTATGTTCGAAGCTGTGGAGTGGGCGCGGGCTGGGCGGGGTGGAGGGGACTGGCTGGGAAGGACAGAGACAAGAGGACGTTTCAGCACAGGATAATTTCCTACCAGTGGGGGCAGGGAGGGGCTGGCCACCATGGCAACGGGCCTGGGCTCCCAAGCCTGCTGGGGGACAGTAGAAGGGGTCTTGTGAATGGGGAGGGTGGGAGACTGAGGAGACTCTTTCAGGACACTTGCTGTGGGGTCCTTGTGTCTTGCCCCGTATAATTAGGCTCCGTTCGGACGTGCGGAATAAATCATGGCCTTTATCTTGAGCAGGGCACAGCTGCAAGCCGCCTCATAATGGGGCGCTGTCTGTGCCCGTGGGACGCGGCTCAGCCTGCGAGACCTGGCCCTTACCTGTGCAGGCTCCTCCTCTGGACAGGAGGCCTGTGAGGAGGGCCACAGTGGTCCACTGCCTAGGAGTCCCCAGGTCTCCTCCTGGGGGTGGCTTGAGGCTGGGGGCGGGGGTCGGGGTGTGGGCAGTGGCTGCTCCTGACACTGAACAAGCAAAGCTCGTTTGTCTCTGTCTTCCCCCAAGTGATGTATCCGGTAACACAGGGAACCAAATCAGCATGCCTAACCTCAAAAGACCTGTACATTTTTTAGTTAAAAAAAATGTACTTAGCTATCGTTGGGGAGTAACTACCATGTAAACTATCTTAAATTTGTTTTTCACACAGTCCCATGCAGTCGGGATTGTTGCCCATTTTACAGATGGGAAAACAGGCTCAGAGAGGTGAAGTCACTTGCCAGGAAGTGGCAGAGCCGGGATTTGAACCAAGTACATGCCACTCCAAAACTTACGATTTGTGCGGGTTAATGTTTTGGTTCATTCTGGTTTTTCTTTTGTACCTTAGTGCTTGAATTCTTAGGTACCGTCTTCATTCTACCTAGAAAAAAATTCTGCAGATTGTCCTTAGATTTGGTACGGGGATCTAGTCTGTTGGAAAGATGTTTCCCTGTGTGCCTGGATGGCTCAGTCAGTTAAGCGTCTGGCTTTGGCTCAGGTCATGATCTCGAGGTCCTGGGATTGAGCCCCACATTAGGCTCCCTGCTTAGCGGGGAGCCTACTTCTCCCTCTTCTTCTCCCTCTCTCAAATAAATAAATAAAATCTTAAAAAAAAAAAAAAAAGATGTTTCCCAGCTAGGGTTCCTTGTGGGGCACTGGGCTCCTCAGTTTGGTCTCAGCTGGGAGTCAATGACCAGGGCCCGGCCCCTCCTCTACGCTGCCTCACGTGGAGGTCCGGAAGGACTAGCTCACATCCATTTGACTCGAGGGTGTCTGGCTTCTTCTGTTGTTGGGTGATTGCTGACAGTAGCTGTGAGGGCATGATTGTTGCAGCAGAATTGTGGGGGTTGGGCTAATTTCTATAGCTTTGGAACAGAAGTTATTCTGTATGGCTTGAGTGATGTCATAACGCTAATAGTAGTTACCAAAATTGGGATTGGGGTCGTAGGGCATAAATGCTGTGTCTGTGACAGAGGCACAAGCTGGTGGCAGGTGTGGTGTGGAGAGCGTGAGGCATGGTAGTCTGGTGGCTGGGGGAGCATCTCTGCTCAGACCTGCTGTGGCAGAGGGTCTGGGGGAGGAGGTGGGAACAGGGATCTGGGGACCGAGGGGGCAAAACCTTAGTCAGGGAGATGAAGACTGCAGTGACAGGCCACATTTGTATCCCATGGGTAGGTGGAGTCGGGGCCCTGGTGAGGGGGCTGGCTTCCAGTACTGGTCTGGCTGTACTGTCATGGGAGATGGTACCCACTGTCTCTCCCTTCCTCTCTTCTACAATCATTCATTCACTCACATACTGGAGACTCAGCCTGAGCTGCTAATCTGATTGGGCACAGCCTGCAGCCTGTCAGCAAGTGGCTACCAGGCACTCATTTGGGCCCCTTGGCCTTCCCACCCACCAGGGAGATAAAACACAAACAAGGCAAGCAGACAGCAGTGTTGTACTGCGGGAGTCCAGACCCCAGTGAGGTGGCAGACATTGGGGTCAAGGCCATGGATAGTCAGTTGGCCTTCCTGGTGTCTAGGATCTGCCCATCACACCTGGTTGGAGGATCCTGAGTCTGAGAGTTAATCTCTTAACTAGAGTCCTTGATCTGCCCGTAAAAGAGGCTGACTGTGGGTGTCAGGTCCCTGTGGAGGCTGCTGAGGGGTAGAAACCTCCCTGTGGATGGGTGCCTGGGAAGACAGGAAGGGAGGGCCCGCATGCATCAAGAAGGCTTACAGACTGGGGCGGCAGGTGGGGGATGGGAGTAATGGATTGGGGCCTTTGTACATCTTTGCTTGGGGACCCTGAATCTAAATTCCCGCCACCTTTGAGGCACAAGGAAACAGAAACCATGTTGATTTCTCTCTCAGTAGAGATCCCAGCTGTTGCCCAATGCAAGGAGTAGCATCAGAAATTACTCTGAGTTCTTTACAAAAAAGACTCTGTAATGATAGTTCCTGGGTTTGGGGGCCTCTGTCTGACACAGCTGTGCTTGTCTTTGGAGACAGAAAGCCTGTAGAATTACGGGTCCCTCTTTGTCTGACAGACCCCAAAGGAAGGGGTTGTGTAGGCCAGATGGACCTGGCCCTCCGTGGTCTTCTGCTGAGCACAGCAGGGTTTTCAAGCTAACAGTCACGATTCAGTTACGTGCCCACATTCAAAGATATTTGAAAATAAAATTTTATCTGCAGCAAATGGCAATGAAATGTCTATTCTATTCCATACAATGTCCTAGGCTCAGAAAAAGTGGGGAGAAGAAAACTATCACATTTGCTCTACCATCCAAAGTCGGCAAACACCAACATTCTGGTGTATTTTTGTTTTCCAGTGCCAGAGTCCTTTTTGGTGAGGGCACGGCTGTAGGCTTCATGGCCGCAGGATTAGTTAGCTTGCCTTTCTGGACCACTGGCTGAGCCTCTTGAGGCTTATGGGCACTGTTAAAGCTGCAGGCGGGAGCCCAGGGGCCTCTTCTCCCAGGAGGTGAACCATGCTATGTGGGGAGGAGAGGGGGAGTGAGCAGTTGGCACCTAACACTTGCCTCACTTCCCACAGGCACCTGTGCCGGCCTTGCCACAACCGGGAGAAGGCCAAGGGTCTGGGAAAGTATGTTTGTCAGCGGTGCCATCTGGTCATTGATGAGCAGCCCCTTATGTTCAAGAATGATGCCTACCACGCGGACCACTTCAGCTGCACCCACTGCGGGTACGTCCACAGTGGAGTTCCTGTGCCAGGAGGTGGTGAGGTGGGCAGGACCCCCACCCAGGGCAGTGAGGGGACAGGAGGGGTGGACCAGTCGGAGAAAGGTGAGGGGCAGACATAGAGGGCATCGCTGCAGGAAACGGCTCCCTCTGGGCCCCCATTCAGGGAGCCCCTTGCATGAAGTCCCGCTGGACACAGGGTGAGGGAGGGCTGGGCCCCTGGAAGCTGGGAGGAAGGAATCAAAGGCTTTGAGGGCCAGGGCAAGGAGGAGGGGTTGGTGCTGGTGTTGGAGAGGGGAGGAGAAAGGAAAGAAGCTGCGGAGGATTCCCTCATCCCTGCCCCAGACACCCAGTCTGGTGCGGAGGGGCCGAGAACAGATCTGCTTCTCAGAGGGCCCGACAATGCACAACACAGACTGCCTTCTGCGAGGCCCTTGCGGGAATCTTGTGCCCTGGGGCCTGTCTGGGGCACAGGAAGTCCCTGAAGAGACCAGAGATCAAAGAGCTGCCCACCCTGGGCACTGTTTTGGACCAGAGTGGGTCTTCTCCGGAAGCTGCTCCCTGGGGCTGGAGGGGCTGGTGGGACCCACCAGTGCCAGGGCGGGCCCTGCAGTGGGGCAGCGATGTCACTTGTGGCTCTGCTCGGTCTCCCAGGAAGGAGCTGACTGCAGAAGCCCGAGAGCTGAAGGGCGAGCTCTACTGCCTGCCGTGCCATGACAAGATGGGTGTCCCCATCTGTGGGGCCTGTCGTCGGCCCATCGAGGGCCGTGTGGTCAACGCGCTGGGCAAGCAGTGGCACGTGGAGGTGAGCAAGGCCAGGAGGTTGGGGGGTGCCCCAGGCTCATTGTTATATGTGGAGTCTGGCCCTGCAGCCCTTCCACGCTCCCACCCCCAGGCCATGGAGCTTGCTCCCAGCAGGGACCCTCCTCCTTGATGCTGCCCCTCTTCATGCCTGGCCTACCCTGGGAGACAGGAGACCTGAGTGCACAGACCACGGTCAGGCAGCTGTGCCCACCTACTTTCCTCCCCCTCTTGGCCTTCTAGAGGATTCCAAAGTCATGAGAGAACCTCAGGGACAGTCTGCTCAAGACACCCCGTGGGGTTATGGTTGGCAGAACTGGCTGTGTCCGGCCGCATAGAGACATGGAAGCTGGGCACACCTGCTGGCTTAGCTCCTCGGGTGTGTCTGCCTGGGTCACCTGGAGGATTCACCTCTACCCTGCGGGCTCTCACAGTCTTACAGATACTAGCTGGAAGGGAGGCTTCTGTTCCCTGATGCCCTGGCTAGGTCTGTGTCCCAGAAGCTGTCTTGGGTGGCCTCTTTGGAAAGGTTCTGATGCAGGCCCTGTCCTGGTCCCCAGCCCCCTGTGAGGAGGGCAAATCCCCACACACCACAGGAACTGGAAGATGCTGCTCAATGACCCGGGGCCTGCAGGGGATGCCCACGGGAGGCAGACACATGTGGTCTTCCGGGGAAGCACCCTGCGTATAACAGAGGAGCCCCCGTGGGGAGGTCCCACCACGCCCCAGGCACCTCACCAATGCCTGACAACTTGGGCGGAGTTTGGTGGCCTGGGGGGCAGCCCTGGAGAGGATGGCAATGCGTGTCACTGTGCATTGGGGAAAGAGTGGGGCCTGCTCACTCATGGGAGGTCCATGGTGATATCGATCCCACTGTCCAGTGGGAGCCCACTGAGGCACTCCATCCCATGGGCCCCTGTCTCCCAGGGTGGCTGCTCCAACCTTAAGCTGCCCTGACTCCCCCCTGTCCTCTCAGCACTTCGTCTGCGCCAAGTGTGAGAAGCCGTTCCTAGGGCACCGGCACTATGAGAAGAAGGGTCTGGCCTACTGTGAGACCCACTACAACCAGGTAGGGCCGGGGAGCAGAGGGTGGATGGGTGGGGCCTGCGGAGGCCCAGGTGTGGACAGCAGCTGTGGGGCTGTGGGGAGCCCTCAGGGAGGTGATGTGGTGTGAGCGCCTGGAACGCTGCATGCACCCATCTGGGCAGGAGAGGACGAGGGCAGCCCCTCCAGAGCCCTCAGTGCGTGTGGAGGCTGGGCTGTGTGCTCAGTGTCATTTGAGACACTGACCCAGACCTGCCATGGGAAGTGAATGAGAGGTCTCTGTGAGGTCCTGAGCTCATGGGGGTGACCTGTGCTGCCATCCTTCTCTCTCCTGCCAGTCTGGCAGAGGTGCCCTGTGGCTGTGGTCCAGAAGTTGGGGGTATGGCCCTGGCCCAGCCTTCTCATGGACACCAGCAGGAGCAACGGGGCCACCCTGGCGGGAAGGGCCCAGGAGTCTTGGGAGGATGCCTGAGAGCAGCTGTTTGGGGTGGGATGGGGGCCAGGTGTCAGCCTTGGCCTCGAGCTGGGGCATGACTGCCTGCCACAAGTTTGACACCTGCTCTCTTTACAGCTCTTTGGGGACGTCTGCTATAACTGTAGCCATGTGATTGAGGGTGATGGTAAGGCTCCTCTGTCCCTGTGCCCCCTCCCCCCTGCACGTGCCTGCTCTCCCTCTGGCATGTTGGTCCTGCAGCTGCAGGCCCAGCTGGTCCTGGGCCAGCCTGGGCCTGCTCAGCCTGCTCGCCCCTGCCCCCACAGTGGTGTCGGCCCTCAACAAGGCATGGTGCGTGAATTGCTTCTCCTGTTCCACCTGCAACAGCAAGCTCACCCTGAAGTAAGTGGTGCTGGCCTCCTGGGGGTGCCAGGGCAGGGTTGGCAGAGTGGGACCTGCCCAGCATCGGCCTCCTCCTGGAGCCTGTCGTGGGGGCTCTGATTTGAGAGCGCTTCCCCTGGTTTCTTCATCAGGCTTTCCCTGGATGCCTGCTGTGGTCAGGCCCTGGGGGTGCAGTGGCAGCAAGGGGCAACCCCAGCCTATGGAGGCAGATTGAGGGGCCCCTTGGGCAGGGTGAGAGGGGGAACGATGTGAGCCTCCAACACACCAGCAAAGACACAGGGCTCTGAGGAGGGAAGGGCATTCCAACTCAGGGAACAGCATGTTCAAAGGCAAAGGAGTCAGACCGCTGGCTCCTCCATGAACCACAGGAGGTACAGAAGGGCTGGATCTGTGAGGTGAAGGGGAGTCCAGGTTTCTGAGGACCGTAGGGAGTCGTGGATGGTTCTGGAGTATCAGAATCTCCTGAGAGGGAAAGGAGGCCTGGAGGCCTGTTTCCTTGTCTACTGTGACCCCTGGCCAGAAGCTCACTCAGGGACCTGGACTGCTGTGGGCTGAGTTGGTGGGGCCTGGGGCTCTCCTGACTGCTGGACTTCTTCCCCAGGAACAAGTTTGTGGAGTTTGACATGAAGCCTGTATGTAAGAGATGCTATGAGAAGTTCCCACTGGAGCTGAAGAAGCGGCTGAAGAAGCTGTCGGAGCTGGCTGCCCGCAAGGCCCCCCCCAAGTCGGTGGGCCTCAACTCCGCCTGAGCGGCCTCCTGCCTGCCCTCCACCTTCATCTCCCCCTTCCTGCTGGTGCCCCCTTCCCTTTGCTGCCTCCAGTCCTCATCTCTGCTCCTTGTCTGTGGCCTCCCCCTCCTTCCCTCCCTCCTCCCCTCCTTCCCTCCAGTATGCTTCTCATCCCCTTCTCTCCCTCCCCCATCTCCTTCCCCTGCTCTCTTGGCTCACCACCCACTCTTTTGGCCCCTAGTCCCTCATCTCCACCTCCTCCCCAGGCCTCTCTTTTCTCTCTTGCCATGGGCTCCTCACTTTCCTTTTATGTAGGCATGGGGCAGAACAGGGCCCTGGAGCCTGTGACAGGCCTGTGCCCACAGCCTCAGGTCAAGTCCTGCAGGGATATGAGCGAATCAGGGCCTGGGGTCACCTGGCCACGGAGCCCTGCTCATCCTGACCTGTCCCATTCCTGCAGGGGCCCTGGCAGCTCACATCCTTCTGTGGGAGCTTGGCCAGCCTCCACCCAGAGTGGTCCCACTGTGCACACATGGCTCTGGGGAGGCCATAGCCAGGCAGCTGCTCCAGCCCCGTGACCCTGGCCATGCGGATGGGGGCCTCTGGGGAACCACCTTTGACCCTTGGACACACACACACTCAACCATGTAGGATCCTTGTGCATAAACTGCCACCGCACCCCACAAATCATCAGGGGGGATACGGACCCCCTCCCATCATCACTCAGGAGGCCTCCTTCCTGAAATCCAGTCTGGGCCACGGGCCACTATGGTTCCCCCAAGCTCCTCTGTGGTCCCCGTAGCAGCTCGGGTTCCCTGTGTCCTCCTCCCCCGACAAGGGCACATGCTGATCCTCTGGGTGCAGCCGGCCAGGGGCTAGAAGGTAGTGGGGTTGGGTGGATGGCTCACTCCGAACCTCCAGGGACCACACTTCCTCCGTGGCCAGCACAGGACCTGGTGCTTGCATAACGAATGAAGGCTTATTTACACGACCACTTGGCCTGTGTGGTTTCTGTTGTGAGAGTGAGGAGGTAAGGCAGGCCCCGTGGGCATACTGCTTTGGGGTTGTGGAATGCTTAGAGAGATGGACACCAAATAGGACAGGTGAGAGAAATGTCCAATTAGGACCCAGCTCTTGTTGCCCTCAGGCTTTGGAGACCAGTCCAGCCGGAAACCCTCAGTCCATGTAGCCTGGCCAGTTGGGGAAGATGGGTAGGATGGCGCCTGCCAGCACGGTGGGGATGAACCCAGGCCACTAAGCTGCGTCCAGCTCTGCTCCCACCTGGGCACAGGCTGGCCTTTGTGGGAAGCCAGCAGCCAGAGAGGGAGGCCTGGCCTGCACCCCCACCAGGCCCTCCCACAGCAGTTATATGCCCCAGGGCCCTGTGGGGGAAGGAGAAAGGTGTGCCAAGGGGCCTGAGGGAAGAGGGAGGGGGAAAGCAGACAAAGGGAGGGGGAGAGATCAATGAAGTCATTCCCTGAGAATGGAGTTGTCCTCCAGGCATACCTCAGAGGAGTCACCATGCTTTTTGCTTTCTCTGGAAGAGATCTTTTGCCGGCCAGTGCCTCCTAGGCCTCCTGCCCACCTGTCCACCCCTGTCCCCGCTTCTCTAGCACATTGCACAGTGCTTCAGAAATTTTTATTTTACATTCTTGGGGGAGTCCTTTCAACCATCCACCCATCAGCCTGGAGGCCTGACATTCCGGGCTCTGCACTGGGCTCCACACTTTGTCCTCCATGGTCAGCCCCTCAGGAAAGGAGGCCTGCCTGGTATGCTGAGGGTTGTGGGGGTGTGTTCTGGGGAGAGGGAAGCATGAAAAGCTGCCTGCAGAGGGCAGGCCCTGGGCCTTTGGAAAGGGCCACCTTTCCAAAGGGCCTTTGGGAAGTGCCACCAGGGTAAGGGTAAGTGAGTGGACACACCAGCTCCCGGGGCTAAGGATCGGCCTGGGCTGGGGCCTGGGAGCCCTGCTGCTTGTTCATGGTGCTCAGGAGCTGCTGCACATACGAGGTCAGCAGGTCATCCATTTTGTAGCCCTGGACAGGGAAGGGTGGGGTTGGAGGCTGTGAGGGGCCGTGGTGGTGCCCTGCTTCTGCCTCAAGGACACACTGCTGAGAACATAGTTCTCCTCCTTCCTTAGAGAGGCCTAGGACCACAGGGGGCCCACACCAGACCTTGCCACCACGGTCCCTGGATGACAGTCCCAGGCTTTTTCTTGCTGGTCCTCCTTCCTGGCTCTGCTGGCCCAGCCTGGCCTAGCCCACCCTGGGCACAGGAAGTCAGGCCCTCAGTGTAAGCCACTTGCCTGGTGGCAGTCCGGGGCCAGGTTTGGGGAAATGTACTCCCTGGTGCCTCCGTGTCCTGTGTGTCTGGGTTGGGGGAAGGGACCAGAAGGCACCCAGGACTGGGACTCACCAGAGAGGTCTCACACAGCAAGCGGCTACCCCGGGCCAGGCTCCCCAGTGCCATGTGGAAGTAGGTGCTGCCACTGCTCCAGCTGGAGATCTTGGTGAAGGGGTAGGTGGTGAGCAGTTCCTGAGGGCAGAGTGGGCAGGGTGGGTAGGACCCAGCTCCAGCCCAGGGAGCCTAGGGACCCTAGGACCTGAGCTGCTGCTCTGGGGTCCTCCAGAGTCCATGGGTCATGGGAGTGGGCATAGAAGGGCAGGGGGGTACCACCTGTGCAGGGGTGTGGGACCCTGGCAGCTTCCCCAGCCCTGCTGGGGCCCTGCTGCTACCTTGGTCTTGGGGTGGATAAGCAGAACCCCGTGCCGGTTGATAGCGATGAGGATGATGTCCGGGTACGAGGTCTCCGAGGTTTGCTGGGGAGGAGGGCACAGTGGTCACAGTCAGCCAAGGAGGCCAGGGGGCCACTTCCCTGAGGCACACATGTGCACACATGCTTCTTCCAAACCAGCTGGCCAGGCCTGCCCCTAGATGTGTGTTTAAGGAGGAGCTCAGGCTGCTGGGGCCAGAGCTGGGTGAGGCTTACCTTCACTTCAAAGAAGGCAGATCCAAATGTGGGCCACCGGCAGATCCACTGGAGGAAGGCCACTTTGGCCTCCTCTACTGTCTTGTCCTTGTGTTTGTCATAGGCCAGAAGGATGTTCTAGGGGAGGCAAGGGCCAGTGAGGGCCTGAGCAGGCTGTCCACACAGGGTCCCCAAGGCCCCTGTCCAGAGCAGCGCCCGTGTGCTTGCAGCCAGCCTGGAGGGCGCTTAGAGTCAAATGGGTCCTCTGCACACAGGGAACCCATTTCTGGGGTGCTGTGGACAGCATGGGGAAGGGGTGACAATCATAGACCCAGCCTACCCTCCATGCCCAGAAGGTGCTCATCTCGCCCAAGTGGGGCCCGGCGCCCTTGTACCCCAGGGTCCCCTCCCCAGCCCCATCAAGGACCTTTCTCCATTCCTCGGATGACATGAGGCGTGTGAGGTTCTCAGGCACAAGATCCCGCAGGATCTTGGGGATACTAGCCAGCTGGGACCGGTCGTTATTAAACTGGGCCTTGTAGATGAGGCTGGCCAGGTGGATGGCATCCTCCCGCGAACACTTGTGGAACCCACGAAGGTACTTGGGCAGCTCCTGAGTGATGGACATGTTGGCTTTAGGCTGCTGCCCAAACCCTTCATGCTCAGGTGGCAGAAGTATTAGCTCTGGGGACAGCCAGGAGACAGAGCCAGCAAAACCCTAAGCCCTCAGGGAGGGTTTCTGGCAGGGGCAATGGCCATCAAGTCAGGGCACGGCTCCCTGACATCTCACCATGGAGGTGGTGGCCTGCCCTACCCTTATGTAGTTGGGACCCTCTGTTCCTTCCTCTCCCAACAATTACTCTTCAGGGGCTGGTACAGTCAGTGTCCCCAAAGGCTGCTCTCCCTCTGCTCCTGGCTGTGGAACCCTCAGGAGCTCAGCCCACCCACCACATGGGGCCTCAAGGGCCTCCAGAAGCCCCTGGAGAGGCTAGGTGACCCAGAGCAAAGCCGCAGCTGGCCTGCTGTCTCCTCTACCATCTCTCAAGGCAGGTGTGGGTGAAGTGATGGTGTGCCCAAACACCCACCAGGAGTGAGCCTGCCCGGGTACCTGGTGGTAATGAAGTATAGTGTCTGCATTTGTGTCCTTCCCTGGGGTCACGCTGAGCCACAGTTTCCGCATGAAGTACACCTGGTAGGGGAGCATCACGGGGGCCCCTGGGCAGGGCGGACAGTGAGTGCCTAGGCTGTCCTGTGGCCCAGCAGACTCCTGGACCTGTAGTTCCCACCCCCTCTAGTGGCCAGGGCATTGCCACCCACCTCCTTGGAGCACATGGCCTGCAGCACGTGTATCCTGAGTCTCCCCCCACAGCCCTGCCATCGCTGCTGTGGTTGCTCCTGACGCCTCTTCTGCTGAAAAGCCTCATCCCCTCTTCCTCCCTGACCACCGACTCTTTCTCATCCCTCAGGAATAGTGCAGAAGCCACCCTCTCCAGGGATCTTCCTGGACCTCCCTGTGGGGGTCAGGCCCCCACAAAGCCTTCATCACCTTGCAGCCCAGCCATCTGTTCTAGGCCTGATGCCATGCCCTCCCCCTGCCTGCTTGGCCCCAGCTGTAGCCATACCCATGACCCAGGGAATTTAAAGGGGAATGAATGAATGCAGGGGCCATGCAAGAAGTGCCAGCGGAACATTCTGTCCCTGGCCCCGGGAGGCAGACTCTCCTTTCCCCCGGACCCCTCCATCCCAACCACATCCTTCCTTTGTCCCCACCCTGCTCCCCTTACCTTCTTTTTGGGGCTTGTTTTTCTTCACCCAATCAGACACTTGCCGCAAGGAATCAAAGAAGAAGTCTCCCTCCTTCTGGCTGATGACCTGGGGTGGGTGGGGAGGAAGGGAGAGGGTAGAAGGGCTTCCATGGGAGAGCCCACCCCGGGAGGCGCTAAGAGCCTGGGTCTGGTCAGCCCATCTATGGCTGGGGAGGCTAGGCGCTGCTCAGAGCTGGCTCTCACTTGCTCCCACACTGTGCTGCTCCATAAGCCCACCTCCCTTCATCCTGACAGCCTGTGTGTAGTGAGGGACCTGGCCCAGTATGCAGGGGAGAACGCCACGTACCTCAGACATCCACCCACCCTTCCCGCCACCCCGGCCTGGCCAGCTGAGCGCACCTTGTCTGCGATCTTGATGAAGAGGCTGCAGCCTTCCCAGGAGGCCAGCTGGAGCCTGGTGGCGACGCTCTGGCATACGTCCCGCACCCGGGTATTGGTGCCCACCTCCAGCATCTGGGCGGAGAAGCAGTGTGTGCTCGTCTCAGGACAAGGCTCAGCCTGGGACCACCATGCACAGACTGGTACTCTTCTTCTCAAGACTGGTGGGAGCGGCGCCTCGGTGGCTCACTCGCTGAGCGTCCACCTTGTGATGGCCGCTCAGGTCATGATCTCAGGGTCCTGAGATTGAGCCCCATGTGGACTCTGTGCTCAGCAGGGAGTCTGCTTGACATTCTCTCTCCCTCTCCCTGTTTCTCTGCCCCACCCCTGCTCCTGTGTGCTAACACATGAGCTCTCTCTCTCTAAAGTAAGTAAATAAGTCTTTTTTTAAAAAAAAAAGATTGGCTAGACATGCTGTAGCCTGAGAAGGAGAAGCCTTCCCTTGTAGAAAACTAACCAGATGCTTACGTTGTTCTGTCAGAGGTCATAGTCTTGGGGGCCCAGGAGGCCTGGCCTTTGGAACTTGCTTTGAGAGCCCTGTGGACAGACTGTGGGAACTTCCCCTGTGGGACCCATAGTCTCCAAGACTGCAGAAACCACAGTGCTCTGGGAAACACTGCAAGGGAGCACGGTCCTCTGCCCTTCTGCTCTTCTCTGCTGCCACGTGGCTGGGGGCCTCTCTGCAGGCCGGGGCCTCCTGTTTCCCCTCCCACCTGTTCTTTACCATCCCCAGCAGCCAACAAGGGCTCTGCCCACAGGTGCCCCTAGTGGCAGCACCTCTGCTCCCATGCCCCAGGGCAGGGTCAGAAGCCCGTAGGGGTCCCATGCCCTGGGACTCAGCTTCATTGACCACCCTTGTGGCTTCCTCGTGGCCACCCCCCCCCCCCCCCGCCCCGAGGCCTAGGGTGGTGGGAAGTCCTGCCCCTTCAGGACTTCCCACCACCCTAGGCCTCGGGAGGGGGGGGGGTGGCCACTCCCTATGCTGGCCTTGAGCCCCTGGGGTGGGGGGGGGCACTCAGTTAACCTCTGATGGTCCAGGTAGGAGACTGAGAGGGTGGGAGGCTCCCTCTAACTCTGAAAACAGTGTCAGTCCGCTTGTTTTGGCTCTCTGTGGGTAACCACGCTGCAGAGGGGCTTTGTGGGGGTGGGGGGTTGCAGGAGGGGAGCCTGGGAGGCCAGTCCCTCAGGCGGGGGGGGCGCTCACCTCGCTCGTGTCGTTGGGGAAGTAGATCTTGTGGCAGATGCGGGAGATGTTCTGCTCCATGGCCTCTACCTCCACTGGGTGTGGGGGCTGCTTCCGGGGCCCCGTCCTAGAGTAGTAGAGGGCTGAGCATGCCCCGCCCCCACTACCTCCAGCCCAGCCCAGGCCCCAGCTACCCCCTCCAAGCTAAACCTTGTGCCAGAAACAAACAAGTAACTCTGCACCCCCACTGGAGGGTGTAGTTCTCAGGGGCTGCCCCTGCCTGGGGAGCTCAGCACCAGGCCCAGAGCCAGCCTGGAGTCACCTCCCAGGTGCCCCCCTATTCTGAGGAGGTGGCAAGAAGAAGGGGCCCCGGGCTGACCAGAGCCTCCTGGGTGGGGCACTGGTGGCCAGCAAGAGTTGGGTTCTCATTCTCACACAGCAGGGGCATTAGGTGGGAGTCAAGGACCCCCGCACCTTCTCTGAGGACCTTCTCTGAGGGCACCCACCTCCCTCTCCATGACCACGGCCAACCCACACTCTTCCACAGCCACAGGAGGCCGAGCCAGATAGGGCAGGTGGTGCGGATGAGAATCAAGGCAGACCCAAGGCAGAAGTGCCCCACGGTGGGAGGGCTGGCCACAAGGATTGGTAGGGACTGGCCTCAGATCTTGGTCACTCTTGCCTGGCTGGGTGGGATGATGGTGGCTTGGGGCACCAAGATCATACTGTGGCCTCCAGGCTGTTGTTCCCTCTGTCCCTGGACAGGCAGCCACTGGGGTAGGGATACGGCTAAGACTGAGTCTGCTAGCTGCCCTTACTGACCATCCAGGCCTCTCTGAGACCTTTAGAGCCTCCCTTTCCAGCTTCTGCCCAGCTTGCTGGGAGCCTGGTCCTGCTTCCTTAAACAGACACCAGCTTCTGGAGAGGACACAGAATCTGGCTCCACTGACAGGTGTCCCCACTGGACCACGAGCTCTGGAAGGGCAATATGAGTCAGCACCCACATGCAGACGCTTCTGGGTGTGTGGGAATAGGCAGGCTCACCTCAGGATCCTCTGGAGGCGGCGGCTGCAGTCAGGGGCCAACAGCTTCTTCCTCCGTGTGTCGATGAACTTCTGAGTGTGGGGCAGCAGTGCCTTGCCAGGTGGGAAGAGGCCAGTGCAGAGCCACAGCAGCTGCCAGCCCCGCTCCTCGCTGTACCTGGGGGTGGCAGCACCCATCAGCCTAGAAAGGGCCCTGTTAGAGGCCCGGGCCAGCTAGGCACCTTGAGGAGATGGGGACAAGGAAGCCTGCTGCCCAGTGACCTGCTGCCTCAAAAAGGCTTTACACGCATAAAATGGGAAGGGGTACCATTATGCCCATTTCAGGGAGGAGTGCACTGGAGTTAAGAGAGCCCATGTTGTGCCCAGAACATAGGAAAAAGGGTACGAGAAGGTAGGGTCCAGGGCAGGTCCATTCCTCTCCCTGCTTTCACCACCCCCAAGAGGTCAGAGGGACGGAAGAAGGTCCCCGCCTTCCCACAGCCGCTGTCAGCACCTGAGCAGGCTGGGGAGCCCCCATGAGCTGAACACTGGGCACAAGCCCTGGAGGCTAGGGTGAAGACTGAAGGGGCCTGGGTAGGGAGCCTGGTGCCCTCTGGCCCTGCCCCGTCCCCAGCAGACCTCTTGGTGTTGTGTGTCAGCTGCTTCAGGATCTGGCAGTAGACCTCATCCTGCAGGGCTGAGTCCTGGAGGGCCGACGAGAAGATCTGGTCGGTGAGCTCCACAGAGGTCCAGGCCTGTCGTGAAGGGTAGTCCCCCATGTACCTGAGGATAGGTGCTGCTGTCAAGGAGAATGTGCCAGCGTGGCTGCCTATCACCGCCAACCGTGACCCCACATTGGCTCTTGACCTGCCTCGCGAGTTGCACACTGCCTCGGCCCTGTGCTCCATGGGGCTGGTGCCCTTCATAGGGCAGCCATGGGGCCAGCACAGAGCTGGGCCAGGCTGGCTGGGGAAGGATATCGATGAAGATCTGACAGGCGAGGTCCCGGAGCTCGGCATTGGCATGGACACGCTTGAGCAGAGGCTGCCGCAGTGGCTCAGATGAGTGTGCCCAGAGGTGGCCCCGGGTCCGGGCCAGGGGGAACATGGCCCTGCTGACTGTCTCCTTTTCTGGAGCCCTGTCCGGGAATGGAGGCTTCTGTGAGGCCCTTCTCAAGCCCTCTTTGTCCATGCTTCTCCTTCCTCTCCCCACCCGCCTACCGTGTGTGCACTGTGAGGGGAGAGACCCAGGCTCACTCCCCTTGCCCTCCCGGGGTAGCTATGGGAGGGTCAGAGGGTTCCCTTTCCCCGGGAGGCCAGGTGGACACAGCACCTCCCTCCACGGCCTCCCTATAACCCTCAGGGATCACAGAAGGGCTGGCAGGGCCTGCTGGGGGCCTGAGTGGGCACCTAAAAAACTCGTAGGAGAACTCCTCCAGGGTGTGTGGCTTGTCCTTGGGCTGCGCCTCAGGCAGCGGCTCTGTGGGCCGCCCCTCCTGGGTGGCCATCTTCCGCTTCTCTGGTGACATGGCCAGCAAGCTCTGTGGAGACACAGGCCCGTGGGTCCCACTGCCCACACGGCTCTCCCCACAGGCTCCTTCCTGACCCGGTTGCTCCAGGGCCATGGGAGGGGCTGACCACAGGGCTGCACAGGTCCTCCCGTGTCACCTTCTGTGTGACCCATGACCAGTGACTCAATGTCTCTGACCCGTTCCTTTTCCTTAGGAGGGCTGCTCAGACCCATGAGGGTCCCCTTGCCCTGGGCACCCCTCAGGGCCACCTCTCACTGGATGCTGCCTGCTTCGTTCCCTACCTCCCTCAGGCCCCAGCACGATGTCGCTTCCTCAGGGATGCTTTCCGGATAGTGCACGCCCCTAGCCTATCATTGGCTCCTAGAATGACCAGTGCTTCCTCTTGGTGACACTCTGTGACAGGCAGTGTGCCACATGCTCCTTGAGGGGTGAGTGGCTGTTGTGCTCAGTGCTGTCCTGCACGGGGCACACAGCTGGCACTCAGTATGGGAATCCTAGAATGCCTGTCTGTCCTGCCTCTCAGTGGGGCTGGTTTTGGGGGCCAGGGTGGTTGGAGACCTGGGCCCCCTTGGGTCAGGTTTAAATGAGGCTGACAGCAGGGGAGGACAGGTTTGTTCCCAGGATGTGCTGGGGTGGGAGCATCTATAAGCACTGGGCAAGGCTGGGTACAGACACTGTGCCAGCTTCATGGTCACCCCAGAGGGATGACAGGGCCGGCAGGGCATGTCTCCTGGCTCTCTGCAAGGTGGCGCATGGGACCCTGAGCTAGGAGCTGGGCTGTTTCCTCCTGTGCCCATGGGCACCTGGGCTGAGGACAGACAAACGTGTGTTACCAGCAGATGTGCTGAGGGCTTGGTGACCACTGGGATGGCATAGAGGCAGGCCGTGGGCACCAGCCCCATCTTGCCCGTCCTGTCGTTCTGGCCCAAGGTCCAGTTCTCTGAAGCCAACAGCCCCTGCTTCTTTGTCAGGATCAGCAGGTCCCCCTTCTTGAAGGGCAGGAGGGTGGTGTCATCTGCAATTCCAAGTCATACACAGGGGCAGAAAAGCCACCACTTATCAAGGGCTGGGCAGAGGCCAGAGACTGTGCTAGCACCGTGGTTTGGCTCCCTTGGCAGGTGAGGAAAGCAAGAGACAGAGTGGTGGGTCCAAGGCCACAGCAAGGCTGAGTGGTGGCTGGATTCCTAGGCACACAGCCCCTGCAGGCAGGGCTGGGGAGCTATGGCTGCAGGCTGAGCCTCAGGGGATCTGCCCTCTGTGCTGTGAGGCCTCCTGAGCCTGTGTCCTCCTCTGTAAGTAGACAATAATCCCTCCCTCTTGGGCAGTCTGGGGGGTGGAATGGGCAACAGGGATGACATTTCTTCCTGCTGTAAGACCGCACACATAGCCTCTCCTCTCTGTCCCTGTGAGTGCCCCCCACCCCCAGGCCCCTGCAGTAACTACACTGCCTAATGCCCAGGAGTGCTCAGCTCATGCTGGAGTGCTGACCTGCAGGGACGGTGTGGCCAGCAGCTAGACTGCCCTAGCGGTCTCCCACCCTTGAGCTGTGTGACCCTAGACAAGCAGCTCCCCTTCTCAGGATCCCGGTTCCTTGTCTGTAAATGGGAGACAGGGTGGCTGTGGGGACGGCATTCAAAGCTCAGGCTGGTGGCCTGGCTATTCTCTGCAGGGGGAGGGAGGGGTGCCCCTGAGCTTCCTCAACTAGCTTCACCTTAGGGGCTTTGAGACCATCTCCTTTAACCCCTCATTTTGTGGAAGGGAAGGCTTTGCCCAAAGCTGCCCCCCATGGTGCTTCACGGCCCTCTTTCCCTCTCTCTGCTCAGGTCCCTCCTGGAGTCCTGCTGCATGGCCACTGAGACATGGGGATGAGCCAGCCAACCTCCCACTGACCACACAATCTGCCCCTCCCCGCCTGGCTGGGCACCTGTGGCTTTCCTGTCCTGCAGGGCCATGGCGAACACAGACCTCTCCTTCAAGCCCTCCAGAAACATGGCTACCAGCTCGGCGATGGCCACACTGCTGGGTGACACGAATTCGTACTCCTCTGCGTGCAGCGTGGAGAGTACCAGCCTCTGCCCACCCTGGGCCTCCCTGAGGGGACAAAAGATGCTATGTGACCAACGCCCTCTCCCGCCCTCCCTGTTCCAGCCCCTTGACAGCCTCAGAAGGGGTGGTCCTCCTAAAGTTACAGACGACTTGACTGTGGGCACTGGTAGGGCCAAGGTCTGAGCTTAGGTCAGCCCACCTCCCAGGCACTACTCTGTATGGTGGGCAAATGACAGCCAGAGCTCAGGGTTCCCAGGGTGTGGGCTCAGCTCTGGGTGGGTCATGAGGTGGCTGGTGTGCAGGGCCACCACAGGGACATGGCAAAGAATGTTGGAGTTGAGAGGAGGCACCGGTCTTGGCAAGATTGGGTGAACTACCTCCTGTCTTAGTTTATTCCCCTGCATGCCGTGAGTACAAGTGCCCAGCATGGTCAGCCTGAGGAAATGGTGGCCACTGTGCGACCCCCCACCCATGCAATGGTAATGATTATCATGTCATGGCACCCAGAGGTCTGCTTTAACCAAGGGGGGCTCTGGAAGGGCACAGGTGGGCCTTCCCAAAGGGCTGGGAGGCATTCTCCGAAGACAAGAGGCCTGCAGAGCTATGGCGGTGGGGGTGTCTGAGGCCCAGCCTGGCCTGCAAGGCCACTCTGCCACACACCCAGCCTCCATCCCTTACTTCCTCTCTCAGATGATCCACACTTTCCACATGACCACTTCTCGCCCACGAGAAGGCAAGGGACCTATACCTAAATGCACACCCAAAAGATTGCAAGCTTTGGGTTTCAAAGTGAAAACTGAGAGAAGGATGCCTCAAGCGTAGATGTAGTACTTAATGGGGAAGTGCCAACCTGGTGGCCAGAGAGGATAGGGTGCCAAGTTCAGCAGCCATCACACCGTACCTGTCCATCGTCATCCCTGCACCCCAACCAAGGGCCAGGCACAATATGCCTCCCTCTCTCCCTGTTCCTCCCAGAGCCCCCAAGGACTAAGGTTGAGTGCAAAGCGAGATTCCCTTTGGGACATCTTCCCTTGGGACACCCACCTGTTGGTGATCAGACTCATGACCTCTGGGAAAGAGAGTTCTAGGAGCATCTTCTCCTTCTGGTCCAGGAAGTATATCCCCTTCCAGTTAACAGCCAAGATCAGCTGAGTCTTGGGCAGTCGAGGGCCTGGCAGGGGGAGACAGAGGTGTGAAGCTTAGGTTGGCCTCACAGGGGACCCTGCCTACACCCCCTCACCTCCATCAGATCCCATTACCGGAGAGTGTGGTGACCTCAAAGAGCTGAGAGAAGAGCAGCGGCCACTGCAGGCGGGCAGCATCCACCACCTGCTCCTGCACGGCCAGCGGCTTTGCCTGCTTCTGGGTGTACCATGCCTGCGGGGGAGGCACAGCGGGTCACTTCCATCACTCATCTCTCACTAGACCCCGGCTTCCCCTTAGTGAGCTAACAGCCCAATGCCCACGGTGCTCATTTGCTGGATCATTCTGTGAAGCCTCTACCTGAAGAGAGGTCCGTGCCAGCGAGGGCTAGGGGAGTAAGCTCTGGGGGGCTGGGCAGGCCTTTTTTACCCACCCTGGCGGGGGACCATTCGTGGATGGTTTTGAGAGGGGAGGAAGGCTTGCCCCCTCTTTAGATCAGGGGGCCAAAGGGCTGTAATCAGGCTGTGACTCACTGCCTCATGGAAAGCTATGGAAAGCTATGAGTTGGACTTATCCATGCGGGCTTGGGCCTGCTCCTGCCAACACGTGTGTGCCTTATGGGCCTATGTCTTGCTCTGTGCAGGATGCCTATCTTGCTGTGCATCTGTGTCCTTGGTACCTCGGTCTGTCTTCTCTGGAGTTCTTCTGCCTATCTGCAGGCCACTCTCAGGGACCTTCATCTCAACCTGCCCCCAGTCGACTTTCCTTCCTCCCTCTTTCTTGGCTTCTTCTCCACCTCCCCAGCTCCTCCCCGTCTCCACTGCTCTGGGCCCATAGCTGGCTATAGTGTCCAACTGAACTTTCTTTTTACTGTTTGTTAAATAAAATGTTATTTCTCTTGTTGCCAGTTTAAAAAGTGGTTGGGAAACACTCATAGCCTGCAGCGTTAAGTGATGCCTCCTCTCTGAGGGGTGATCTGGCAATGGGTATCACGTACCAGGAACTGTGGAAAGTTCCTGTACTCTGAAATCTCTCTAGGAATCTATCCTGGAGATATACTGTGGAGCATATAAAAGTTGGCATCTACTAAGGGGTTCATCTGTTGTATTAATAGTGAAAAATGGAGAATGACCTTACTGTTCATGATAAGAAGCAGTAAATTATAATTCATTACTGCAGTACTATGCAGCCATTAAGAATGAACATAAAAAAAGAAGAAGAGGGGCGCCTGGGTGGCTCAGTGGGTTAAAGCCTCTGCCTTCGGCTCAGGTCATGATCTCAGAGTCCTGGGATTGAGCCCCACATCAGGCTCTCTGCTCAGCAGGGAGCCTGCTTCCTCCTCTCTCTCTCTCTGCTTGCCTCTCTGCTTACTTGTGATCTCTGTCAAATAAATAAATAAAATCTTAAAAAAAATTAAGAAAAAAAAGAAGAAGAAAAGAGGAAGAAATGAAAGAGGAAAAAAAATGAACACAAAGATTTGTATTTAGTGACATGGAAATACAGCCCCATGCTATGTGATTAAGTGAAGAAACAGGCTGGAAGTTGCTATATGATACAAGCCTGTGTTTATTTTTTAGAAGGTGTATGATTTATCTCTCTCCAGTCATATCTCAGTTGTGTAAGCATGAGTTTGGTCTTCTATATCACAATGTTAAGAACAGTGATCTCATTAATATGAGATTATTGGTGATTTCACTTTTCTCTGTCTATATGTTCTGATGTATTTGGTAATGTACATGTTTTAAGTGGTTTAATGAAAAAAATCTGTGTAACTATGTTCACTTTGGAAAAAAGTGGTTGAGTAACATTTCCTAGTTCTTTTACCCTCACCCCAACTCTCCCTTCCCAAATTACAAAGCCCCTCTTACCCATGTTCATTTGGGTTCACGTGTGCCTCTGGTCCCTCCCTCATATGAGTCCTAAAATCCCATGGTCTCTCTCCTGGGAGAGAGAAACACCCAAAACGACCAAGTAGGGTTTCCTTTCCCAAAATCCAATCACCAAGAACTGTTTCCAAGAGATGCCAATGAGCATCTTGTGGAACAAAGCTTTGTTAGTCACTATATCTGGGAAATGTTGGGTAAGACAATCAGGCTTCTCTACTGCAGGACTTGTCAGAACCTTTCATTAGAGTTAGGCACTGTGACTCCCTAAGAGCAGTACATGGAAAGCTGCATTTTCCAAACCACAAGTCCACAGAACCCTTGTCCATGGCCCCTTTGGGGCACCCCCTTCTCATGAGGCAGAATGGAGACTGTGTTGGTTGGCCATCCTGACCACCTTTCTCTGAATTTGGATGGCCCCTGCTGCCTGAACCACTCACCTGGGGTTCATCTCCCTGCCACTGGATTGTTAGCCCCTAACAAGTAGGCATGGTGCTACTTCTTCCCTGCTCCCCGTCCTGCCCTTTCTCAGTCCATGGTGCCACGGGGATAACTGAGGTGGGTGCAGGTATTAACCAAAGGGAAACCCCCATGCACAGCTCTCCTGCAGTAGCAGCAGCAGTGAACAGTGAGCTATGCCCGGAAGCTCAGGCCATGCTGCTGAGCTCAGCACCCTGGGAGAAAGGAGGCTCTGATGGGCAGCAGGTTTGGGGATGGCTGCCCCTGTGGCAGGGGAAGGGAGGCAGGGGGACTGTGACTCAGATGGTGCATCTTTGCTATCCCCTTGCGGGTGAAGTTCAGGGAGCAGTGGAAACCCCCACTAGTCTGGGTGTTCTTGAGGACATGGGTGTGTGCTGGTGGGGAGATGGAAGCAGGAGCCCCTGGGAGGACCATGTTCACATGGTACAGGCTGACCAAGCAGGAGCAGAGGATGGGCAGCCATCCCTGCTATGCAGAGCCTGTGCTGAGGGCACAGGCATGGTGTGCAGTTGGCAGCTGTGGATTCCCACTCCTGCCAAAAGGCTGAAGCCCAGACAGATGCTGCGGTAGAGATGAGCACGGGGATGAGCTGCCCTAACTCGCCTGAGATGCCGACTGGAAGGGAGGAGGCACAGTAGAGTGGGCCTGTGATAGGGAGCTGGACTGAACGAGACTGTTTAAATCTCAAGAGATAGACCTACACTAACTGGCAAGTCAAAGTCTCCCATTCCCCAGTGGGAGACCCCCTGCCCCAAAGGAGGTCGCAGAGCCCAAGTGCCCAGGCTCTGTGAAGGCTGACCTTGGTGTGGGCAGCAGTGATGAGGCTAGCCCACCGCTCTGGCGGTTTGGTCCTGTACAGTTTGGAGGGGATGCAGCTGGGCAGCAGTTCCTGGACAGCCTCGCTCCCCACCGAGGCGCCGAGCTGCACGTAGCAGTGCTGGGCCAGCAGCTGTACCAGCTCTTCCTCCTGTGCAACCCGGGAACAAACATGGGGGTCGGGGGGGGGGGGGTCCACCTCCCGAACGATGTCCCTGCCACGTCCTAGCACAGTAGAGATGACCAGCCCTCAGACAAGAACCAGGAATATGAGTGGCAGCCACCTGTCCTGTCACCTCTGTTAGGCTGGATATGCCCCTTCCCCAACATCCGGAACCACAGCATGCCCAATGGGCCCCCTCGGCTGCTGTCCTGCTGGCAGGCTGGAACTTCCCAGCAGCCTTGGCTTGAGCCCTGCAGGTCTTCTGCCCAAGGTCAAGGGGTGATCCCCCGTGCCACTCTCCCAACTCTCAGGGAGACAGTGAGTGTGGAGGAGGCAGCTCTGAGGCCTGGGTAGAACCCTAACATTGCTGTCTGAGTGGGGTCATGTACACGAGGCTTTTATCCTGTCTTCCCCAGCACTCACTTGTCAAGGGTGACAGTGGCCACCCCTGTGCAGCTTCTGCAAGGATTCATTTGGGCAGGATCCTGTGTAAGGCACCAGCCTGGCCCAGCATGGGGCAGGGCTCTCTGCTCCAGGGGCCCCGTGGGTGCCGGGCAACCCTCTTCTCTCTGGGAGACCAAAGCCTGCAGAGATACCTAGCTGCCTGCCTCTCTGGGGCCCGTCTCCTGCCTCCCCTTGCCCACTGCCCCATTTCAGGCAGGCCTCCAGGCTTGCTGCAGCTTGCTCCAAGCCTGAGAGCCGTGTCCTGACTCAGGCCCAGGAAGTTCTGCAAACACAGGTGCAGTGCTGCTCTGAGGACCAGGAGCACGATGCCCTCCCTGGATGCTTACAACCTTCCACAGAGCTCTGGCTCCTCTCTGTGCTTTCCAGAGGGTCTGAGCCTCAGGGGTGACATAATGTTCCCAGGTCCCATTGCCAGGAAGAGACACAGGTAGGACTGGAACCTGAGCACTAGGGCTCTAAGGCCACCTGCCTGCTACCCCAAGAACAGCTGCCGTGGTGAAGCCAGGTGGGCCTGGGGCTGATGGGAGGCTTCCCCTGCCTGCTGCTGGAGTGTCAGACCCCAGAGGCCTGAGCAAACCTGTAGTCCAAGGGAGGAGGAAATGGGGGCCAGACTGGGAGGGTACAGCTTCACATCCAGCAGAGGGGGCCGGGGACCTGCACTCTGAGAACATGTTCCTGGCCTTTGCCTCCTGCCTCTTCCTTCTCCACATTCCTCACACCCCGTTCCGTGGGGTGCTCCCTGATGGCCACAGCCCCGACCTGCCCTGGAACACGGTGCTCCCCTAGGTTGTCTGATGGGTCCTTGGGGCCCTGGGGGCAGTGGGGTCCCCTCACCTTCTCAAAGCTATACTCGCCAGACCAGACCCCGTGCAGCACTTGGCGGTAGATGAGCTGGGTACTGACGGAGTCCTCCTGGGAGTCATGCCAGGGCGTGAAGAACTCCTTCCGGAAGTAGATGCGCCAGGGTGCCTGGCGCTCATTCTCGCCCCTCGCCCGGGCCAGCTGCTCGCACTGGGCAACTGCATCCATCACGTGGTCGCACCCGCTGCCCAGGGACCAGAACTGAGGCCAGAGTCAGGGGCAGCGGGGGGTTAGTGACTGCTGTGTGCTGGGCTCCACAGGGACACCCACCCTCAGAATGCACGGGTGGAATGGTGTGCTTGGCTGGTCCTCTGGGAGACTGAGGGCTTCCCCCACATGATGGCATGGCCTGCCTGTCACTCTAAACATGCTTCCCTGCAGACATCTCCCCAAAGAGGCAGGTTGATATCCAAGGCTGGCATGCAGAGATTGTGACACTTGGATGGGTTGGCCGGCATAAGCGTGTCTGGGTCGGAGGCTGTGGACATGGGGGTAAGAGCGTCTGGGTGGGGGCTGTGCTAGTGTGACCCTCTGATCTGGGCACAGGAGTCTGCAGCTCCCTGGCACAAGGGGGCTTTTAGCGAGATGTGTGAGTGCCTGGTCTACATGTGGGCAGATTAGGTGTGGCAAGGGACCTACAAGTTGTGTGTGACACTGGGGCCAAGGTGCAGCCACTAGGCTGAGTATGTGGGGGTTCGGGCAGGAGAACAGGTTACCTGTGTGTGTGTGCGTGTGTGTGCGTGTGTGGTGTGGTGTCTGACAGGGGCTGTAGTGGCCAGGTTGGTAAGAGGGCTCGAGTTGGCCTGGGAGTATGAGAGAGGTGGGAGATGGACAGGCCACCTGGTGGTACCTTGTCATACACGGCCACCTGCAGAGAAAAGCCCAGGTAGTCGCTGAGGCCCTGCTTGTGGGCAATGTGCAGGCAGACTTCCCGAGATGTCGATGCAGAGTCAACCATGACAGTCAGGCTCTCTCCAGTCACCAAGATGACATGGATCGGGATGTGCTTCTTGGACTTGACGGCCTGGGGACAGATGAAGACTCAGGCCCTCTGTCCTGGAGGCCTACCCATCACCCACCACCAAGCTGATGGACCCAGTGGGGGTGAGGGCAATATTGCCTGCGGTGTCTTTGGTAGTTTTGTGCCTCTCCAAGTCGGCTTCGGTGGTCTGTGGACTGCAGGCCTGAGCTGTGGTGAGGCTAAGTGTGTCAGAATCACAGGAGGTCAGAAGAGCTCTTGGAAATCTCCAAGTCCTGAACCCAGAGACAAGCTGGGTCCACGGAAGCTACTGTTCTCTCTGAGCACACCCACACAGCTGTAGCAAGGTCATGTGCAACTCCAGGACCCAGGTGCAGAGCAGGTAGAAAAGGGAGAAGGGGGGCGTGGATTTGGGTGGCAGAGAGAGAATGGGAAGGGGTGCAGCAGGAGGTAAGCCCCAGCATAGGGCACCATGGGGCACAGGAAGTGAGTGACTTCCAGGAGCTGTGGGTCCCCTCAGCCCTGCCTGTGTCTGAATGACCCTTCCCGAGAACACAGATGACACAAACAGCAATGACACCAAGGATGTTCACTTTGGAATGGTCACTGCCTTCTTAATAAGAAGCAAATGTCCTCGGGGGGGGGGGGGGGTTAACACTTTACCCAGTTAGCAGTCATTCACACCATAAGGCTAAGATTTATTGTTCCCTTTAGCCAGTAGGCCCTTAAAGATGCGGGGAGGGCACTTTTGAAGCCTGGGCATGCACAGGGTGGCTGAGCCCAGGCGTGACCCATATGGATCACAGGCACAGAAGGCCCCAAGAGAGGTGGAGGGGCCCAAGAGCACTCGCTTCCTGCTGGCAGGTGATGGAGGAGCCATGGGGGCTGGCAGCATCCCACACCGTTTGTCTCCCAACCCTACTTGCCCCTACCTGCAGCTCCAGCCAGGTGGGGGGCTCCATGCGCACCCCGTTGGCATAGGTGCGTCTCAGGCGCTCTGCACAGAAGGGGCCGTAGCCAGCTGGCCCTTGACCAATGAAGTTCATCAGATACTGGTGGGCGAAGGAGGGGAGAGGAGGGGAGGAAGATACTTAGAATGGAGGCCACTTTCCACTTCCTGCCCCAATTCTAAAAATCATAATACTCATGGTAATTAAGCAAGGTGACGAATGTGTTAACTGACTTTATTGTGGTAATAATTTTGCAATATATACCTATAGAAAACCACTACACTGTATACTTTAAATCTGGAAAAAAATAAAAATAAAATAATAATATTGAGTGTTGGCAAAAGTCTGTTGAGATGGGCACTCTCTCGCCAGCATTTCTGAGGACCAATTTGTCACTGTGTTTTAAATAGTGCATAGTTGAAAAATGTGCACACTTTTGACCCAATAATTCAGACCTGTTTTTACATATGGTATGTAAGGTGGTGAACAACTGGAAGATGGGCCCTAAATGTCCATCAGCAAGTTAAATATTCCCTGGGATAATTATATATAGATGGCATTTGGGAAAAGTTTATGCCACAAGAAGACACTTACAGAGATAAGTGAAACACGCAGGAGAGTCAATATTTAAAACATGTTTGACAAAATCTTTGAAAATCTTTTTGTCTCACAGAGAGACTTTGTGAGGAGATGCGGCCCAGAAGAGTTTGCTGGTGTCAGGAGTGGCCCCTGGGGCCCAGGGCAGATGGCCCCATGACCACACCTCCCGCAGTCCCTCCTGAGGTCCCTGAAGGGACACGAGAGGAAGTGAGATTGTTTCTTGTCTGATCACAAGTGCAACCCTGTAACACCACAAAAGGCCGGGAACAACAGAAGGTCCCTCTGGGTGTGGGGATGACTTTTGTTCTCTTTATAAACTGGCTGCATTTCCCACATATTACTCCTACAATCAGAACCAAAGCTCTGTTCAAGGAGGAAGGCCTGGGGCTACTTGGGAGCACCTGTCAACACCCCACCTCCAGTTTTAGTTCTGAGGACTAGAGAGAGATATGGCAGGTAGTCCCCAGTAGGTGCCCACCCCTGGGACACTTCTGTCTTTTCAAAGCATATTTCACTGGCCACCTCACTACTCTCCTCAGAAGAGTTGTCTTGGGGCCTGAGCCCAGACCTGAATGGGGGCTGGAAGGAGCCAGGTCCAGAGTCTTCTTTTAAAGACAGGAAAACTGAGGTCTAGAAGGCACAGCTGCCACCCTGGCCTGCAGAAGCAGGGCTGGGATTTCTGGACCTGCTCCAGAGCCCAGAGCCAAGCTATGCTTGCTGTAACCCACCCCCTTCAGCCCCTGCCCTGGTTCCTCCCTACCTTCAAGAACCTCTCGGAGGGTGGGAAGCAGCCCAGGCAAAGGCTGAGCAGGATCCAGCCCCGGGCCAAGCTGCTTGTTTTCAAGTTCTCCGACAGCTGCTTGCAGATCTGGCAGTAAATCTCGTCCCTGAAAGACACACACCCCTGGGAGGCCAGGCTGGGGACTGGCTCCCAGTAAGGAGACAGAGGTGCCTAGGCACACAGCTCCTTCAGTGCCCCTGGGTGGGGTCATGTACACATGGTGACCTCCAGTCTCCTCAACTCCAACTGCCTTTGCTGGGCTCCACTGAAACATCCCTGGCCCACCCTGGACTCTGTCATCTCCTAGGACTGTGCCACCTCCAATGTTTTTCCTGGGCTTTGTGCACCCACTCTCATTGGACCTCATTTTCTACCTCACCCCTCAGGCCTTTGCTCCCTCCCTCACCCACCCTGCTCACAACACCCTGGCCCTCCAGCTGCGGGGGAGTGTCTGCATGGAGTGCCCGGGGGTCTCCAGTCATGCTCTGCCTCCAGTGGCCCTGCCCAACCAAATCTGCTCCTTTCCCCAACTTCCCTATCATTTCCAACCTTCTCCTTCACCCTGAGACCCAGTCCCTCCCCCACCCCCAATGCAGCTATCCCTCCAACTACAGAGAGGAGTGGAAATCCCATGGATAATCCCTTGACTCCTCCCCTCCTGACCAGCTCCCATTCGCACAGGCTCATGAGCCTCTCTTCTCTACCTTCTCTTGCAGAGGGGGCTTTCCTGGTTCCTTCCTGCTGACCCAAGCTCTATCATCTCATACAAGGGTCCTGTTAGCCCCTTCAACCTCGGCATATCCAGAGGCCATCATCTTTTTCCTAATTACTCAGTGGTGTGATGATGGTAAATGTTTAACAACAAACTCTCCTAGGGAAAAGGCTCTGATTTATTGCACTTGCCAATTTCTATGGTGTAAATATTCCCACCAATGCCAATTTCAAGCCACTAACACAATGTCATTGAACACAGAGTTGAGAAGAGACATTTACCATCTGTTCTCATGGGCCAGTATAGTCAGCTCTAGCCATCTCCTCTTTCTATAGTCACTACAGACACCACCAGCAAAACACTTCACTCAAATTGGAAGTCTAGAAGGCCTTGGAACTCCTCCCATCAGCCAGCCACCCACCATCTGTCTCTTGGATATTTTCTCTGTCCCTGTTTCTCCATCCTGCTCCCTGGGCCATCCCTCATCAGCTTTCTTGGGACCTCTGCAGCAGTCCTCTCCTGGCCTCCCATTGCCAGGCTCTGTCCCTCCATGTCATTGCCAGGGAGACCTTTCTGGAATTCAGATATGATCATGGTCTTCTCTTTCTTAAAACTTTTCCTTGACTACTCCTAGAATTGAATTCAAACTCCATACCCCAGCAGTGACAAATCACTTGGAATTCCAGAGCCACAGGCTGTTTCAGGATTCTGTGACCCTGTTCACCTTCTCCCTTTGTCTGGTGAACAACTTCCTCCTTCCTACCCCCGCCTAGGAGGGTATTATGACTAGTCCTTGATGTTCTCACTGGACCTACATCGCAGCACAAGCAGTTATTGTGGGGCTCTGTCTTCTCTCATGCTCCCCACTAAAGAGTGAGCTTCCAGAGGACAGAGACCTGTTGCCCTCATCTCTGCATCCTCAACCCTCAGGCTAAGGCCTGGCCCTGAGCAGGTATGTAATAAATGCTTATTGCCATTTGTAACAACATGAATGGACCCAGAGAGTACTATGCTGAGCAAAATAAACTAATCAAAGACAAATATCATATGATTTTACTCATATGTGGAATTTTTTTAAAAAAGATTTATTTATTTATTTATTTGACAGACAGATCACAAGTAGGCAGAGAGGCAGGCAGAGAGAGAGAGGAGGAAGCAGACTCCCGGCTGAGCAGAGAGCCCGATGCGGGGATTGATCCCAGGACTCTGGGATCATGACCTGAGCCGAAGGCAGAGACTTTAACCTACTGAGCCACCCAGGCGCCCCTCATATGTGGAATTTAAGAAACAAAACAGATGAAAAGAAGAAAAAGAAAGGCAAACCAGAAAACAGACTCTTAACTAGAGAGAACAAATCGAATGTTGGTAGAGGGGAGGTGGTTGGGGGAAGGGCTAGATGGGTGATAGGTATTAAAGAGGGTAGTTCTTGTGATGAGTACCTGGTGTTGTATACACATGATGAATTGCTAAACTCTACCCCTGTAATTAATATTACACTGTATGTTAACTAAAGGAATTTAAGTAAAAACTTGAAAAAAAAACATTTATTGAATGCATGGCTAGATGTGGAGTGGGCATTTGCTTTGTCTTGGAATTTTTTTTTTAAAGATTTTATTTATTTGACAGAGATAGATCACAAGTAGGCAGAGAGGCAAGCAGAGAGAGAGAGAAAGAGAGAGAGAGGAGGAAGCAGGCTCCCTGCCGAGCAGACAGCTTGATGCGGAACTCGATCCCAGGACCCTGAGATCATGACCTGAGCTGAAGGCAGAGGCTTAACCCACTGAGCCACCCAGGCAGCCCTTGTCTTGGAATTTGATTAAGATGCCAGAGCCAAGGACAAACAGATGATAATACTCAACACCCTAAAGAGATACATTCTTGTATTTATCAAAGATGGCAGAACCAGTCTAGCTACTGCCATCTCCTGCATAAGAGAAGATGAAAAATTTGAAAGGTGTAGAAGTAGAGAGATCTTTGGCCTATCTCTATTACCTCCACATGATGAGGTGCTGGGGGGACCCCAGGAAAACAGTTATTAGAAATGGGGCTGTCTGCCAGAGAGGAGATTCATTTTGCTCCCTATCTGAGGCATGCTGAACCCCAGAAGCCCACTGGTCTACCCCAGGGTACCAGAATGGGGCACAATGACAGAGTTCTTAAGAGTACTTGACTTATGTATGCCGCAGAGACACAAGTTGGGGGCCTCCATGAACGAGAACCTAGCATCTGCTTCTTTCTGGAGAATTCTAAGCTACCCCTGATGGGAGAGAGAACAGACAGGAGCTGGGAGTTATGTTTGGTGCAGCAAGCATGGACAGGCTTCCTATTGAATAAGAGGATGCCATAGAAGAAGTTGGGGCTCAGGCATCTTGATGGGATCCCACACAAGCAGGCAGCCCATCGTACCAGAAGATCCCAGCACTAAGAGGCTGTGGTATGTTCAATTAGGGGCTAGATTTGAGAGCAAGTCTCAATGATTCACTGAGAGTGTCAGCCCCAGCTAGAGGACAGCATGGTGTGGAAGTGCCTCTAGAGGTATCTTAAGAACCCACAGTGCATCACATTTGGACACAGCTTATACATGCCTGCCATCTTGGAGGGTATGGTGGCCAGTGAGGATTAACTATGAGAGAACTACCAATAGGACTAAGTTAGAAGGGTTGCTGGGTTGGTGTCACATAGGCAGCTAAAACTGAGGTAGGAACCCTATAATGTTATTGGCTTGAACAACCAGAGGACAGAGTTTGGGGTACCCAAACCCAACAGCTGAAAGTGAGAAGGGAAATCCTGGAATGAAGAGAACCAGAGAAGAAGAGTTCTCAATTTTGCATATAAAAATCTTCCTAAATCTCTGGCTGGCCCCTGATCCACACATATGTAGGGCAGGCTCCAGGAATCCCAGCAAAGAAAAATAACTGACCAAGGATTCCATCTGCTACTCACTACAGGAGACAAAGTTGGAATCCAGCCAAATTAATTGCCTGCCAAAACAAAAGTCAACACTCTTTGAAAGAATATAACAGATTCCAGAGTCTCTAAACATATCACCTTCAGTGTCTAGGATACAACCCAAAAGTAATATGATAGGGAATAATAGTCCAGTACTAGATGTGTGAGGAAACAGAAAAATATGACCATTCCCAAGAGGAAAGGCAGCCAATGGAAACTGACCCCAAGATGACCCAGATATTGGATTTAGCAGAAAAGGTTTCAAAACTATTGTCACTGCTCGAGGACACAAAGGGCACTATGCTTATAGTGAATGAATGAACAGGAAATCTTGGCAGAGAAACAGAAACTATGTAAAGAACCAAGTGCAAACTCTAGAACTTAAAAAAAATATAACATCTGAAATTAAAAAAAATTTTTTTTACCTGGGTATAACAGCAGATGAGGGTAGATAAGAGAAATATCAGTTAATCTGAAGAAAGATCAATAGAAATTATCCAATCTAAAGAACAAAGAGGAAAGAAAAGAAAAAGGAACAGACCCCTAGGGACCTGAGGGATGATATCAAAGAGTCTTACATTATGTTTAATTGGAATTCAAAAGAAAAGAGAGAGAGAGAGAATAAAACAGAAAAAAGTACCTGAAAAACTATTGGCCAAAATTTCCCAAATTTGGTAAAAAAATAATAACCCAAAATATATAACCCCCTAAAATATAAGTCTGTATCTGAAAGCAGTATAAGTATTTCTTAAAATTTATATGAAAAGACATTCTTATAGAGCAATATATTTATATATATAGAGAGAGAGCAATATATATATATAGAGAGAGCACTATATATATATATATATATATATATATATATATATTATAAATGGACAATTTATTCATTTACAGGGCCCTGCATTAAAGTCTATTATAAAATGAATCAGGGGCACCTGGGTGGCTCAGTGGGTTAAAGCCTCTGCCTTCAGCTCAGGTCATGATCTCAGGGTCCTGGGATAGAGCCCCGCATCAGGCTCTCTGCTCAGCAGGGAGCCTGCTTCCTCCTCTCTCTGCCTGCCTCTCCGCCTACTTGTGATCTCTGTCTGTCAAGTGAATAAATAAAATATTTAAACATAAATAAATAAATAAAATGAATCACTACCCCATGATAAATCTGTTCTCCTAAAATTTGCTTTTACCCATGAGTTTTAACACAGAGCAAGTGGAGAACCCTTAATGGTTATAATATCTATTGCACTCAGACACTCAGACCTAGCCTGCAGGCCCCAGGCCAGGGAGCAGGGAGAGGACAGGGTGTCTTAGAAGGCAGGCAGAGGAGGAGGCTGTGGGCATGCGGGGTCTGCTGTTCTAGATGGGGTGAGGTGGGAATGGGGACTGACCTGAGGTTGGGCCGCAGGATAGCATAGCCCACGATGAAGTGCACCTTCTCCAGGTTGGACATGGGTCTGTCTGAGATGGGGCCATCAGGCTCAAATGCCTCCTCTCCAATATTCAGCTGGCTGGTTACCTTGAAACCCAAAGGAGGCTGTCAGGAGAGCTGTGATGCTCCCCATTTGCAAAAGAGGAAACCAGGCACAAGGAGGGAATCCAAAGCTTGGGATCCTGTGGCAGGCCAACAGCAGGGCTGGAAGCAGACTAAGGCCCCATTACCCTGAACTCACCTGGCCTGTGATCCTGGAGGACCGTTTTAGCTTCATGGAGGAGATGTCCTTGCTCCCTCTGTCCCTGCGGCTGGGTCTCTGTGGAAGGAGACAGTTTCTGAGGGAAGGTGTGCCAGGCCAGCACTTAGATGCTGCTGCTGATCCCACAGTCACCTAGACAGAGCTAGTGTCCACCTTCCCAGCCATTTCCTGGTGCAGTTTACAAAACTGCGTGCAGTCCTCTACATCTTGGCTGAGCTTTGCAACACTTACAGATGCTCACCCTCTTCTTCACCTCTGGGTCAGGCAACAGAGGCAAGGGGAGGTGAGAGGCTACACAAACCTACTCACATAACTGGCCCTCAGGGAGGGCTCAGCACCATTCTGATTCCAAAGCCCATACCTCTTGCCAGTAAAGCCCTCCAAGGTAGGGCCGGGTTTGAGCCCAGGTGTCCAGGATGGCCCTAGGCCATGGTCATGCTCAGTGAAAATTTCATGGAATTGGGATTAGATTTGGAATACCCTCTGCCCATTGCAAGGTGGTAGCTCTGCCAGAGGATCAGGAGTCCCACCTTGTCCTGAGGGCATCATGGGAAGTTGCTGCCAAAATTAGAGCTCAGTGTGGGATTGGGCTTGGGTTGGGATCAGTGGGGGTTGGGGTAGAACTGGTTTGCTACACAGGGATGGGCAGCGAAACACACTAGTTGTCAGGTGAGGGTGGGCAAGGCTGGCTTGGCTCACTGCTCCTGTGGGAGGCACTCAGAAGGTGCTTAATAAATGTGCATAGGAAGAAAAACTTGGTATGTCACTCCTGGGAGGTTCGTCCTGCTTCCCACTGTGCTCACTGTCCAGAGGTGCAGAGTGGCTGGACTACCACCCAGGGTCCCTTTCCTGAGTGGCCCCCAGTGATTAACACCCCGTTGCAGTCCCACCCACCACAGTATGTGTTTTATGAGATTAGGCACTGCAGTTTCCTCTCTTAGATCTCTTAGGCTGTGAAAGTCCTATTGTGAGAACACTGGGGCAGCCCTGTGGGCAGGCCTGTGTGGCAAGGACCTGAGGCCTCCTGCCAGCAGTTGTGTTAGGAAACCATCTTGGAAGTGGGTGCTGGAGCTCCTGTCCAGCCTCGAATGACAGCAGTCCTGTCTGTGGCCTGACTGCAATCTCATGGAAGACCACCAGCTAAGATGAACAAGCTAAACTGCTCCTGACACTCAGAAACTGTGTGAGATAATACATGTGTACTGTTTTAAGCTGCTAAATTTTGGGGGGGGGGGGTGATTTGTTACCCAGCAATAGATAATTAACATGCTCTGCAAAGCCAATGCTTGTAGAAATCAGGGTTTAACTTGGGCAACTTCCCGTGTAACTCCTGGACCAGGTCTGGCCACGTGATCTCAAGCTGCAGACTCCCCTGGATTTCTGTGCACTTAGTCTGCACACAAGACCCTGCAGGTGTCTGAGCAGAATCCCAGGCAATGAATGTATGGGGAGCTGTGATATCATGATTTATAGTAAGAAATATGTATTCCTGTGTGGAGCTCCTGAAACCCTTGGTATTTTCTGCAACAAAGGCGTCTTTTGTTATGTTAATGAACCAACTTTCCTAAACACCAAAGGATGGGGATTGGTGGTCAGTTGAACCAACAGTGATTGGGGGACTGGAACTTTCTGTCCCCTCCCTCCCACCTCCACCTCCGGGGCTGGTGATTGAGTTTGATCACCAGGAGCCAATGATTTATTCTTCATGCCTCTTAGTAATGAAGCCTCCTTAAAAACCCTAAAGGATGAATTCAGAAAGCTTTGGGTTGGTAAACGCGCGGGAATCTGGGGAGAGTGGAAAGCTGGGAGAGAGCATGCAAGCTCCACCCTCTGCCCAATCCTTGCCCTTTTCATCTCTTCCATCTCGTTGTTCTTGGGTTATGTCCTTCTATAAAAAACTGGTAATCTAGTAATTAAAGTATTTCCCCGAATTCTGTGAGTCGCTCTAACAAATTAATCAAACCCAAAAAGGGGGTCACGGGAACCCCTGACTTGTAGCGTGTGGGTTAGAAGCACAGGTGGCAACCCAGACTTGCGACTGGTATCTGAAGATGGGGGTGGTCTTACAGGACTGAACCCTTAATCCAGGATCTGACACTGCCGCAGGTCGATAGCATCCCACTTGAGTGGAATTGTGGCACACCCAGCTGGGGCTGGAGAATTGCTTGATGTGGGGAAAACCCCCCCACACTGGAACTGTCAGAATTATAGGCCGTCCTGGGGCTCCTGCTGCTGGCGGGTCCCAGTGCTGTCACTGCTGTGTAATTCCTTTGAACTATTCTTGGTGAGTTCCATTAAGATTACATCATGCAACTGAGGCCTTGGGAAGGACTTCTGACCAAAAGTGGATGTGAATGACCCTTCCATCAGAGGGCAGGATAGACCACAGGTCAAGAACTTGGTCTTTGAATTCACTAAAATGGACTCAAAGCCCAGTTCTGTCACACATACTCACTGTGATCTGGGCACAAGTCTCTTCACTTCTTGGTTTCTTTCGCTGTCATAAACTCACTAATCCCTACATCATAGGGTTGGCTCCCCCGGGGATTAACTGAAAAGGAACAACTGGCAGACAGCATGCTGTCCATCAGTAACACCACCAGTTGTTACCACTGCTCTGTGTGTTTGAACTCTGTTCACGTCAAACCCAAGACCCAGAGCCTGGATGGCCCTTTCCAGTACAGACTGTATCACTTGGGACTCCTGGGTGTCATGCTCAGGAGGTCCTGAGCTCAAGTCAAGGGTTCAGTGGATGACACTCACTCCATGTCTTGCCCACTTCCAGAGCAGCTTCCACGGCGCCTGGGGCTAGGGGGTCACCTGGGCTCTGCCCTGCCCCTCCCCCTCACACCTCGCACCTGTGTGGATCTGTGGAGCTGTGGAGACTGGGTGCTGTTCTCTTTGCCCAGGGTGTCGTGGATCTGCCGCATCACTGAGCCCCCACGCAGGCTGTTCCTGGTGAAAAGCGCTGGCTCCGGAAGGTCCCCCATGAACCTCAGGATGATGCTCCACACGGCCAGGGCGGCCTATGGGAAGGGAGACCGAGGGCTCGGCTAGAATGAAGGGCCCACAGAGACCCCTCCCCTTCCTCATTGCCTCCGAAGCAGGGGGTGGCCTGAGCCACTAGAAACCAGAGAGCCACTGGGTACCGAGCAGTTGGCATCATCCTCGTGGTAGAGCAGCGGGTATCGGAGGGGCCGCCGGATGTGTGTGTGGCTGGCTGATTTCTGGAAGTAGGTTGCAGCAAACTTGGGGAAGGTGTATTCGGCCAGGCCGTCCGTATCGTCCTCCGGTTCCTCCACCATGGGGACCGCGTCCAGGTCAACCTCGGGCAGCTTCTGGGTCTCCGTCTCCAGGTCCTGTGTGCCAGTGAGAGGGAAGGCCAGAGGTCAGCTGTCCCTTCAGATGCTAGCTGGCAGGGTGTGCCTCTCTGGGGACCAGGGAGCCCCAAGCTAGGTCTGTCTGATTATAGGCTGGGTCCAGCAAGAACCACTCCCCCCTCGTGTCTAAGACCTTTTCTACCGCCTCACATCATCAGTGGGCCCCTGCTGGGCTTCTCCTCCTGCAGAAGTGGTCTCAGCTGCCCCAACTGTGCAGCCTGGTGTATGTGTGTGTGTGTGTACATGCTTAGGGGAAAGGCATGAGCACCTGGAGGGGCAGTGGTGGGGGTACCTAGTTCACTGGGTCTCAGGGCCCAGAGCTGAGTGTGGCAAGAGCTCTGGGGACCTGCTCCCCTCCTGCCCTCCCCTCCCCCTGCCACCCCTCCCCTGCCCCAGACACTGCTGTCAGTGCTCATTAGTTTTCAGTGTTCATCAGCCCCCAGGTTACAGTCTGCAGAGCAGCAGCTGCAGAGTGCTCTGAGAGAGGGGGTCGAATACAGGGTGGGAGATGCTGCCTGGTTGAAAGCCCCAAAGCATTTGCATGTTAAAGGTCCTAGGAAGTCTCCTAGGTAAGAAACTTGCTTAATTTGGAAGGGTCTTCACACAGAAACTCATGCTCCCCTTTTCTTTGCTTGGTCACCAGGCCAACAGAACACACTTCACCGTGTCTTCTGCCAGTTCCCCTAGCTGAGTCTTGGCTTCTCCGTGAGCCTGGAGGCTGACCGCAGTCAGGGACTGAGCAGCATTCTTGCATCCCCTGCCAGGCCGGACCCCTGAATGACAGGGCCCATCTTACCTCAAAGCGCTGTGGGGCCAGGCCCTCCTGCCCACCGATCATGGAAGGGAGGAAACCGAACACTTGCTCCACCATCTCTGTGTCCGTGATGGTGTCGTAGATTGACTTCCGCTTCCTGGTGGGGAGAGCACTTGGGCTCTTCTGCTCTTCAGCTGGGATGACCAGAGGCCCCTGTGCATACACCCCATGGAACAAGGTCACCACAGGGCCAGCAGATGCAAGCACCTCACTGACCTCCTCCTGACATCATTTGTTCAAATCAGTAAGTTTACCTCTAAAATCCTAGAATTTAATAGCTAGTATGACTAGAGATGAACCACCCTGGGCTTTTTGATTCCCATGGAGAACAGAGGTCCGGAGAAGTAAGGCTGCCTGAAATGGTCTCTGAGCTATTGCCTCAAGCTGTAGGGACCCCTACAACCTAGCTGCCCACCTGGTCCCTTCATTTAAGGCTCCACTGGGACAGATCCCTGGGCCTGTACTAACTAACGCACAGGTGAGGCTGATCTGTGATGTGTCTGGCGCTACATGGGAGCAGAAGCCTGCTGTGCACATGTCTGAGGGTCTGCTGTCTTACTTGTCCTGACCACTGCACGCACTAGTAATGTGCTCAGCAGACCCAACTTTCATCTCTAGAGCAGGCGTAGACTTCATCCTAGCCTTTTCCTTATCACAGTTTCCAAATGAGCAAGTACTGAGGAAAGAGGTTGACTCTCAGGTGCCCATTGGAGGAAAGGGGATCTCAAGGGTGAAATTTCAAAAGGCAGGGATGTGCACCTTGTGCTGCTCCCCTGCTCCCTGCCCATCAGCCTCTCCTGCCCAGACACTCCAAGGCCCCTCTTGGAATTTCTCTAACCCAGAAATGTCATGCCATGGCCCAGTCACCCAGGGGCCTTTGCCCTCCTCAACGGAGCTGTGGTCGCCTACAGCTCATCTGGCCCTGGTTTCCTGTGTCATTCAGGGAGGGACCAGTCCTGCTGAGAAACTGTCCCCAGGGCTAAAAGGAGGAGATCAAGGGTCTCAATTTCCAGGTTCCAGGTATATTATTATATGTGCTGCCGAAGCGAGCACCAGGTATAAGACCATCCTGCTGACATGATACCTTTTCTACGCCAATTCTTCATGCTCCAGGGGGTGACCTAGGTGTCCCAAATGGCGTGAGGACCTGCTGCGGCAATAACTCTGGACATGGAGGGGATAGGAGTGTCTGGTGAGAGCTCGATGTTATTGCTCATCCCTCCTGACTGCCTCCTGCTAGGGGCCCCAGTCAGCCCTCACCGTCCTAAGAGTGCATCGATTACCTACATTGGCTTTCTGCTGCCGGAAGTTCCGCCGGGCAGCCATGCCCCTGGCATGCGCCTGTATGACCACCACTGCCCTCCTCTTGGCGTGGACTTGTTGACGCACAAGGTAGCCCCTGCACAGCGCCTGCAGCTGGACCATCCTCTGCCGAATGGTCTGGTACTGCTTTGCCAGCAGCTGGCTCCGGGCAATGGCCTGCAGGCGCTCAAAACCCAGGAGGATCTGTGGACACAAGAGGGACAGAGGCTCAAAAGGAGGCCTGGGCCCAGCAGGGCAAAGAGCAGGGAGAAGGCCTTCCCAAAGGGACGGAGAGAAAGAGAGGCAAGTCATATGCCCCGGGAGACCTTACAAATAAACTTCACAGTTATCTGCTTTTTGGCAAAAGGCTAATGCTAAAATTTTATGCACCTACAAGCATAAGCATATTAAGTGAGTTATTACTTGCAAAGCACTTAGAACAGTCCTTGGCATGCAAATAAGTGTTAAATAAGTATTGTTAAACGGCATAGACAATAAAGTGCTCTTCTGGTGGTCAGTGATTACAGAATTGGTTTGGAGGTAATGGGATTCCAGGGGACTTGCTTATCACACCTAAAGCTAAGTCCAGCCAAATTGTCAGAAGCTAGGGTACCTGTGTGGAGGCCTATGGCTGGCTTCATTAAGCTAATCTCTGGGATCTTTAAAATTAAGAGGAAATAATAAATTGATAAACACCCATTTCTATGCTGCAAACATGCTTTGGTGCACAGTAGTCCCTGAGCCCCTGGAAGAGTCTTGCTGGCTTCTCAAAGACCAACCCAATGGGTGCCAGGTGTGTGGGGGTCATGCTTCATCCTCCAAGCTTGGAAGTTCCACAGACCTGCATCCAAACCGAAGCTCTACTGTTTACTCACTGTGTGCTCCTGGGAAAATTATTTAATCTCTCTATGCCTCAGTTTCTTGACACATGGGGTCGGTTTAAAAATAAATAAAACAATGCATGCAAAGCAATGGTTCTAAGTAGCTTTTCCATCCATGTCAGCTGCCATTACATGCTTTGTGAGCACAGTACATGGGCAGGCCTGGGGTCAAATTTCAAAATGCAAAGATGTGCATCTTGTTGCTGTTCCCCTGTTCCCTGCCCTCCAGCCTCTCCTGTCTGGACCCTCAGAGGCTCCTCTTGGTATTTCTCTGCCCCCAAAGCATCATTGCACAGTCCAGTAACCAGGGGTCTTCACTTTCCTCCACAGAACTCTAGCTTCTCATAGCTCATCTGGTCCTGGTTCCTTGAGCCTGGTTTCCTGGCCCTGGTTTGTTGATGTCACCACTGCATGTCCCAACCACAGTCATATCCTTGACAAAGTCACGCGGTCAGGTGAGGCCCAGTAGGGCGTGGTTAAGGTTGCTCTGGTTCTTTTGCTGAGCAGACACTCACTAGCGTGACTGTGGTTAAGAAAAAAATTAGAAGAGCTCGAAACAAAGAATAATCCATCAACCTACTTTGCTGCCGGCAAATTGAGAAAAGACAATCACAATGTGATTTTAGAACAGGCTACCTCATTCTAGCTCTAGAGACACCCAAAATTCTGTAAGAGAACACACTAAAACCCACAAACCATGTGACCTGAAATGATGCTAAACAGGGAGTGTGTGGAGCACTGAGGAAACAATCTGAAGTCTGTTGTAACGAGTCAGTGATGGGATCCTCCCTGCCTGAGCTCTCATATTCACATGAACAAACTTTCAGTGGAGCAGCCTCTCCATTGAGTTCTCTCACCTGCTTGAAGTTCCGCCTGTTGTAGTGGGCTCTCCATCCAGCCTGGAGGGTCACAGCTGCCCGCCTCTGCCTCAGGAACTCCTTCCTAGAAGGGAAAATGCAGGAATGTGTGTGCAACAACCTCAGACATTTCAAAGCCTTTAGGGGAAAAATGATTTGAAGGGAAGAGGGATAATGAAATGCCAGGGAAAATGAATACTTACATTATTTCTTTCCCAGAAGCCTTTATAAGCCAAAGACACACATGTTAAGAACTTAAAATGTTGCCAACTACTCAAATTTATGACTTAGGACAGTCTAGTTTTTAGAGCAATCAGGAAGTTTTTTCCTCACTTTTTGCAAAGGTCTACGAAAGGATAAAACTCATTTCTAACTTTTTACTCCTTGCCAGACTTCTCCTGATACTCTGGCCAGTAGCCCAGGTGTCTGTTGGGAACCAGGTCAGAATCCCAGGCCAGAACTCGTCTCTGGAGACAGGTCAAAGCAGGAGGGCAACCCCCGAGGCCCTGGTAGCCTGGGTACCCTTCTGTACGGTGGAAAGCGGGCTGAATACGGAGAGGGTAACCTGAAACTTGACCTCTGGGGAAGTGAACTTGGATATAGAAGTATCCTTTACCTCATTCTTATCTGAGTTTCCTTAGCACTTTTAATAATTTCTCAGGATATTTTCTTAGGCTTAAGACAGTAGATCTCAACTATATTAAAAACCATCTAGGGAACTTCAATATTTATTGATGCCTAGGTTCTACCCAGTTTAATTAAGTCAGAATCTTTGCTGATGGGTCTTGAGAATATCTATCTGTCTACCTATCTAATATTTTTTGGTATACAGGCACATAGAGTATAAATATCTCCCTAGGTGATTCTAATATGAGGCTGAAGTAAATAATTATCTAAAATAAAGATAATCTGTTTCCTTTCTAATATTTATACTAGCGGTTCTCAAATGGGGGTGATTTTGCCCCTCCCCAGCACATTTGGCAACGTCTAGAGATATTTTGGGTTGCTATGACTGGGGCGTGGGGGAGGAGGGTGCCCCTGGCATCTCCTGAGTAGAGGCCAGGAATGCTAAACATCCCATTATGCCCCGACAGCCCTCACAACAAAGATTTATCTAATCCAAAATGTCAACAGAGTTGGAGTTGAGAAACCCTAATTTTTTATCTTTTCTTTACTATTCTTATCTAATTGTATTGTCCAGAAGAACAAGAACACTATCAATTATCAATGATGATCACTTCTGGGAAGATGGAGTAGACATACTTTTTCCTATTTCTCCTGCTGACTACAACTAAAAACCCTGTACATTTATATAAAACAAATATAAGAAGACTGAAATGTGGAGAGAAGAAGGCAGGCCAGTTAAGGATCTCAGATCCAAGGAGTGACACAATGGTAACTTCTCTGGGTTTTCTCTTTAACCTCATATTCCCCAGAGCAGGAGCTGACGAAGTCAATAATTCAGAAATGACAATGGAGACAGATCAAGGAAAGCCTTCTCTTTCTACCAGAAGGATCAGGGAAGGGGCAACTTAGCAAGACAGAAAACTTTTAAATAAAAACCATTCTACTCCAGTGAAAAGCCACAAAACAACTGTAGTCCCAGCCCCACTTACGCCAAAAAATACCAAGTAGGGAGCCTAGATTTCTGCCCTTGCCAGGGTCATGTCATAGAACGCTGAGTGGAAAAGCCACCCTTGATGAGTAGTAATAAGCCCCGTGTCAGTGAAGACCCCTGGGGAATCCTGGATTTCCATCACCACTTGGCAGTAATGGGCTGTTCTATTAGAAACTCAATCGAAATACAGGTTGAAAATAAAAGGATGAAAAATATATATCAACTCTGTTGACATTTTCTAAATAGTAACCAAAATAAAACAGGAGTGGCTGTATTATTATCAGAGAAAGTGGACTTTAGAGCAAAGAAAATAACCAGAGACAAAGGGGGACATAGCATGATGATAAAAGGATAAATTCACTAAGAAGATATAGCAATCCTAAATGTTTATGTACTAAACAAAACAGCTGAAAAATATATGAAGCAAAACATGATAGAACTAAAATGAAAAATGGGAAAATCCGGGGCGCCTGGGTGGCTCAGTGGGTTAAGCCTCTGCCTCCGGCTCAGGTCATGATCCCAGGGTCCTGGGATCAGCTCTCTGCTCGGCAGGGAGCCTGCTTCCCCCTCCCCCTCTCCCTGCCACTCTGCCTATTTGTGATCTCTCTCTCTCTGTCAAATAAATAAATAAAATCTTAAAAAAAAAAAAGGGATCTTTCCATAGTTTGGCTATTGTAGACATTGCTGCTATAAACATTTGGGTGCACGTGCCCCTTCGGATCACTATGTTTGTATCTTTAGGGTAAATACCCAGCAGTGCAATTGCTGGGTCATAGGGTAGTTCTATTTTCAACATTTTGAGGAACCTCCATGCTGTTTTCCAGAGTGGTTGCACCAGCTTGCATTCCCACCAACAGTGTAGGAGGGTTCCCCTTTCTCCGCATCCTCGCCAGCATCTGTCATTTCCTGACTTGTTAATTTTAGCCATTCTGACTAGTGTGAGGTGATATCTCATGGTGGTTTTGATTTGTATTTCCCTGATGCCGAGTGATATGGAGCACTTTTTCATGTGTCTGTTGGCCATCTGGATGTCTTCTTTGCAGAAATGTCTGTTCATGTCCTCTGCCCATTTCTTGATTGGATTATTTGTTCTTTGGGTGTTGAGTTTGCTAAGTTCTTTATAGATTTTGGACACTAGCCCTTTATCTGATATGTCGTTTGCAAATATCTTCTCCCATTCTGTCAGTTGTCTTTTGGTTTTGTTCACTGTTTCCTTTGCTGTGCAAAAGCTTTTCATCTTGATAAAATCCCAAAAGTTCATTTTTGCCCTTGCTTCCCTTGCCTTTGGTGATGTTCCTAGGAAGATGTTGCTGCGGCTGAGGTCAAAGAGGTTGCTGCCTGTGTTCTCCTCGAGGATTTTGATGGATTCCTTTCTCACATTGAGGTCCTTCATCCACTTTGAGTCTATTTTCATGTGTGGTGTAAGGAAATGATCCAATTTCATTTTTCTGCATGTGGCTGTCCAATTTTCCCAACACCATTTATTGAAGAGGCTGTCTTTTTTCCATTGGACATTCTTTCCTGCTTTGTCGAAGATGAGTTGACCATAGAGTTGAGGGTCCATTTCTGGGCTCTCTATTCTGTTCCATTGATCTATGTGTCTGTTTTTGTGCCAGTACCATGCTGTCTTGATGATGACAGCTTTGTAATAGAACCTAGATGTCCATCTACAGACGAATGGATAAAGAAGATGTGGTATATATACACAATGGAATACTATGCAGCCATCAAAAGAAATGAAATCTTGCCATTTGCGACGACGTGGATGGAACTAGAGGGTATCATGCTTAGCGAAATAAGTCAATCGGAGAAAGACAACTATCATATGATCTCCCTGATATGAGGGAGAGGAGATGCAACATGGGGGGTTAAGGGGTTATGAGAACAGTAAATGAAACAAGATGGGATTGGGAGGGAGATAAACCATAAGTGACTCTTAATCTCACAAAACAAACTGAGGGTTGATGGGGGGAGGGGGTTGGGAGAGGAGGGTGGGGTTATGGATATTGGGGAGGGTATGTGCTATGGTGAGTGCTGTGAAGTGTGTAAACCTGGCGATTCGCAGACCTGTACCCCTGGGGATAAAAATATATGTTTATAAAGCTGTAAAAAAAAAAAGAAAAAGAAAAAGAAAAGGGAAAATCCACAATTATGCTTAGAGACTTCAATACCTCTTTCTCAATAATTGGTAGAACAACTAGGAAACAAATTAGCAAGAATATAAAATTCAATATCACTATCAACAAAGATCTAACTGACACTTTTAGAACATTCCACAAAGAGTAGAATATCTATCCTTTTCAAGCGCTCTTAGAATATATAACAACATAGGTCATATTCTGAGCCATAAGGGAGATATCAACACATTAAAATAATTAAGCTCATACAGAGTGTTTTTCTAACCACAATGGAATCAAACTAGATATCAATAATAGTATGATAACAGGAAAATCTCCAAACACTTAGAAACTAAACAACATACTTTTAAGTAACACATGGGCCAAAAAGAAAGTCTCAAAGGAAATTGTTTTAAAAATGAACTGAATAAAAATGAAAGAACAATATATCAAAACGAATGAGACATAACTAAAGCAGTGCTGAGGAGATTTGTAGCATTTTACACTAGAATAGAGGGAAGGTTTTGAATCAATTATCTATGTTCCCACCTTAATAATCTAAAAAAACAGAGTAAAATACATCCGAAGCTAGAAGAAAAGAGACAATATAAAGAGCAGAAATCATTGTAATTGAAAACAGAAAGAAAGAAAAGCAATAGAGAAAACAATGAAATCAGAAGCTCGTTCTTTGAAAAGATCAATAAAATTGACAAACGTCTAGCAAAATAAAAAAAAATACACAAATTGTCAATATCAGGAATGAAACACGGGGTATCATCATAGATTCTGCAGACATTGAAATGATAATTATAGAATACTACAAATAACTCTATACATATAAACTTGACAACTAAGATGAAATGGACTAATTTCTCAAAAAGCACAAATTACCACAAATCATTCAATATGAAATAGATACTTTTGATTGCCCTTTAACTATTAAGGAATTTATAATTAAAAACTCCCCAGAAAGAAGTCTTCAGGCCTAGATGGTTCCACTGGAGAATTGTAGCAAACATTCAAAGAAGAATTCACATCAATTCTGCACAATCTCTTCCAGGAAATACAAGAGGAGGAAACACTACCTAATTGATTTTATGAGGTTAATGTTACTCTGATATCAAAATCAGAGGCATTACATAAGAATAAAAGGAAAACTATAGATCTCATAAATATAGATGTAAAAATTCATAACAAAATGTTAGCAAATAGCATTCAGGAATATATAAAAAGAACTATATACTATGACCACGTAGGGCTTACTCTAGGGATGAAAAGCTGGTCCAAGATTCAAAAATTGATCAATGTAATCTACCATATTAAAAGGCTAAACAAGGGGCACCTGGGTGGCTCAGTGGGTTAAAGCCTCTGCCTTCAGCTCAGGTCATGATCCCAGGGTCCTGGGATCGAGCCCCACATCGGGCTCTCTGCTCGGCTGGGAGCCTGCTTCCTCCTCTCTCTCTCTCTGCCTGCCTCTCTGCCTACTTGTGATCTCTGTCTGTCAAATAAATAAATAATATCTTTAAAAAAAAAAAAACCTCAGTGGGTTAAAAGGCTAAACAAGAAAAAAAATCACATGATCATATCAACTAATACAAACTTTCTTTAAAATAAAATTCAATACCGGGCGCCTGGGTGGCTCAGTGGGTTAAGCCGCTGCCTTCGGCTCAGGTCATGATCTCGGAGTCCTGGGATCGAGTCCCACATCGGGCTCTCTGCTCAGCAGGGAGCCTGCTTCCTCCTGTCTCTCTGCCTGTCTCTCTGCCTGCCTCTCTGCCTGCTTGTGATCTCTCTCTGTCAAATAAATAAATAAAATCTTTAAAAAAAAAAAAAAAAAAAAAATAAAATTCAATACCCATTTCTGAGAAAAACTCCCCAAAACAGGAAACTTCCTCAAGTTGATAAAGGACATTTACCAAAAAACCTACAGCTAACATTATACTTAGTGGTTAAAGACTGAGTGCTTTCCCCCAAGATCTGAAACAAAGCAAAGTTGTCTTCTCTTATCACTCTTATGATACTGGAAGTTCAGGCCAGTGCAATAAAGCAGAAAAGTAAATAAAAGACATAAAGATTGGAAAGGAGGAAGTAAGACTGTCCCTATTCACAGATAATGTAATTATCTACATAGAAAATTTCAAGAAATCCATAAAAAGTAAGGGGTTGTAGGAAACAAAGTCAACACATGCAGATCAATAATATTTTTAGACTAGCTGTGAACATATCAATGCCAAAATTAAAAATACAATACCATTTATAATGTCTCAAAAAAACCCCAATCTATAATGTCTCAAAAAAACAAAACAAAACACATACAGAACATGTATACCAGAAACTAAAAAACATTGGTGAAAGACATCAAAGAAGATCTAAATAAATGGAATTCACAGGTTAGGGAACTTAACATAGGAGATGTCAATTCTCCTCAAATTGATATATAACATTAATTACTACCAAAATTCCAGCAAGAATTTTTTGTAGGTATAGATAAGGTCTTTCTAAGATGTATATGGAAAGGCAAAGGACCCAGAACAGCTAAAACAATTTTGAAAAAGAAGGTACGAGGAATCAGTCTATACAATTTGAAGACTTACTATGTAACTACAGTCAACAAGATAGTGTGGTACTGCCAGAGGAACAGATACATGGATCAATGGGACAGAACAGAGAATGCAGAAACAGACCGGCATATATGCCCAACTGGTTTTGGACACAAGTGTAAAATCAATTCATTGAAAGAAGGATGGGCTTTCCAATGAATGATGCTGGAGCAACATCCACTGGGGAAAATTTTTAAAAAGAACCATAGCCCAAGTCTCACATGCTAGACAAAATTTAACTCAAAATGAAAATAGACCTAAATGCAAACTGTAAAACTATAGAACCTTCTAGAAAAAAGACTGGAGAAAACCTTCAGGCAAAGATCTTAGATGTGACACCAAAAGCATGCTCCCTGAAGGGAAATTGGATAAACTGGACTCCATCAAAACTAAAAGTTTTGCCCTGCAAAAACCCTCTTAAGAGAATTTAAGGAAAAACTATAGACTGGGAGGAGATTATTTGCAAACCACACATCCAAGAAGGACTAGTATCTGGAATACATAAGTAATTCTCAAAACGCAACAAAGAATCCTATCAGAAACTGGGCAAACAACAAGCACAGATGTTTCACCAAAGAGGATATATACATGTGGCAGACAAGCCCATGTATAGATGTGGGTGTGTGGGTTGGGAGGGGGTTGGGGAGGGCCAGCACCTCCATTTGTAGCCTCGTACGACTCTCTGGATGTTGACTGCTGCCTTGTCCAGGGCCTGGCTCCTTTGTACCTCCAGCAGAGTGTCCTGGTTATCCTGGAACAGAGGAGATCCCAGCATGTAGCTGCCTCCACTCATCTGCACACCCTACCCGGGGCCAGGACCCTAGCTCCAGAAGGAGCATATGTGCTCCCAGGAGGGCAAGAAGGGGAAGGGGCCCTCAGATTGATCCTGATGTGCCTCAGACACAAGAACTGTAACAACACCCCTAGTTCTCAATACAAGAACTTCCCATTTTAGTTCTTTCTTCTTGTTTATTCAATCTGGCAAATTTATTTCTACTCTGGAGTAGAAATAACTTCTTCTTGTTAATTCTACTTGGTACTTCTTGGGTAACAAGGGGGCAAATTTTCCCTGAAGGTGTGTTTCATTTTCCAAAATTCATGTGAAATATCACTCAACTTGTAATAGAGATTCATGCTTGTTTCAATAGAAATATATCTCCCCCAAGCTTTGAGTAAGATTCAAAGTGAGCTAATGAGCTCCATTTGCCCCTGAGCTGTGACTTTCTCTGGCCTCCCTTTGTACTTCACCTGGATCGCTGTTTCCTTGGGATTGCCATGCTAGTCCCTGTAGGAGAAGGACCATCTTTGTAGAAAAGAAAGCAGCTTGGTCCTTTGGTGAGTGGTGAGGAGAGGCAGGAGCTTGGTGGCCTCTCCCACCTCCATCAGTCTTGCATTAGGCAAGCACTGAGCCTCTTCCCAGGTGGGCACAGGGGACAGAGAACTATATCAGACCTCTGATGGTGACCTCAAGAAGCAGCCAGGGAAGGAGAGAAGTGAAGCAATGGGCACTCTCCTCCTGCCCTCCTTGACCACCTGCTACACTGACCTCCCCCACTGTGGCCCTCAACGTCTGTCCCAGCTTCCTGGACAGCACCCTGGGAATTCTCCCATGTCTTTCCTCTGCCAGCCTCACTTCCCCAGTGGAATCTGAAGCCTTTCTGCCTTTTCCTTCTTGTCTAAGTCCAGAGCCCCAGCACAGGCCTGGCTGATGCATGGACAGATGAACAGATGGACTGACTAGAGGGTCAGGGCAGGGAGGTCCCTCTGGGAACAGAGAGGCTGGGTAAGCAGACTCTTTGTGAAAGTAGAGGGAGTGGAGGACTTAGGAAGGGGTGGTAGGGATGGGGTGGGGCTTGGGTAGCTGGCAGAGCATGCTTCTGGCACTGATCTTCTCTTCTCCCTCTTCTTTCTCTCTTTGCTCACCCACCCACAGCTTACAAGGTTAGCGAATGTGGAGTTTCTCTTCTTGGTCGCTCTTGACCCAACCTGTGGTCTTGGAGGGCCCAAAGGCCAGGTTCAGGGGCTAGAGGCTGTCAGCCACAAGCTGTTTCTGTGTGACTTGGGCCTCCCTGTAAGTCGTGAGAGGTGGAGGCAGGAGCTGGGTGGTACTGCCTGCACACACCTGCCCAAGGACAAGCTCTTCTGGGGTGAGGGGGAATCAGCAAATGGATTCCTTCCACTGAAGCACTAGCTCCCCAGGGCTCTAAAGAGGTGGAGCTTCCCCCAGTCTGACTTCCCTGGTCCGGCTCCTGGCACAGAGAAGGAGGCCTATTCTCAGGGACTGTGGGAGCCTACCCTGAGCTCCTTCTTGCTTCTGCTTGGTGGTTTGGAGCAGCTCCTCCTTATCCTCAGGTCTAGCCTTAGATGCCCCACTCTGAGAAGCCTCCTGGACTTCTGTAGGCTGGGCTGAGCCCTCCCCACACTCCCCCTGCCTTCCTTCCTGCCTGCCCCCTGCATGGCTCCAGCATGGCTTTCTACAATGGGGATGCCTCATGGTGGGGGTCAAACCTGGAGCAGTCTTCCATGGCATTGGCTCAGGGTGGGTGAGGGGATGCTACCTGGTGGGCATGGGAACAGCCCCAAAGGAGGAGACTGAGGACCAGCACATTCTGAAGCTCACCTTCAGGAAGATTTTGGTCTTTCCCACTTTCCACTCTTTGTCTGTTCCCAGCCACATTTCAGCAATGTGCAGAGTCATCTGGCGAGCTTTGTCTCGAAGCTGCCAAAGAGAAGACAGGAGTGACTCAGGGGAGTTGGAGCAGCCCCCCAACCCCACCCCAAGGTGGGGGGTGGAGGGTCCCTTCTCAAAGGCTTTCTGGGATTCAAGTCTTCCTTTTCTCTTGGGCTTCACCGTCAGTGTTGCTTAGCAAGGACACAGCTCAGGCACTTCCAAATAAGGATGGGGCCCAAGGGAGCACCCAGGACCTGGAACATCAAGGCCACCATGCTTTACAGGCCTGGAGACTCAGTGTGGCTGTTGGGTACTTGGGCAGTCCAAAATTCAGGATGGTTGATATTTGAGGAAGGATGGGAAGGACCTCCTGTCCCAAATAGCAATCCAGCCACACATCATCTCCCCAGCTTGCTACCATGTGCTTTAAATCGCAGACACCTCCTAGAACCAACATATCCAGCCACTGGCCTCATCCAGTGAGTGTGACCATGTGAGCCTCTAGAGGCTCCCTCACTTCCAGGACACCCAGGGAGTGAGACCTGGGGCGGGAGGAGGTAAGAAGAAGGGAGGAGCAAGGGTCACTGCAAAGCTTGGAGTCTGGGAAGGGGCCCTTAGCCTCAGGAGGGCAGCTCCAGGACCCCCTTGGGACTGGAGGTTGGGGTACCTGGAGGTGGCAGGGGTTCTGAGGGTGACCACTACTGCCTCTTAGGGCCAGTGTGCTGAGGCAGAGGGCAACAGGCACCTGCAAGCGCACAGAGCTGGGCAGCACCACGCCGAATCTCTGCGAGAACTCCTGGAACGTGTACCGTAGGGGGAAGCCCGACTTGCGGATGCGCACAGTCTCCATCATGCCGGAGTAGCGCAGCTGCTGGATGCACAGCTCCCGGTCGAAGAGCTGTGGGGGCAAAAGTGGGAGGCCCGCTCTCTGAGCCCTGGCACGTGGTGGCCACGTGTGCGAGGGCAGCCCGCCCAACCCCAGCCCTGCAGCCATCCCCAGATGCGAGACAACTCAACAATGCTTGGTTTGACCAAAAGTCTCTTTTGAAGAGAGAGGTATTTGGTCTGAAGTCACTGAAAAGTCCTGAAAGTGTTTCTGAGGAGATAAAAGTTGATAACATACAACTGTGGCATCCACAAGAACACTAAATACTTCCCTCATTCTCAGGATAAGCAAAGTGCTATGAATATAAAAGTCATTTGCATTTGTCATGTTAAATGTTTCCTCCTGGCCTTGCCTGTGTTGGAGTGTGCACCCCTGCAGCAGTTCCAGCACCATTCTGCTTCCCACAGTCTAGCGGAATGTAGGAATACATTTCCCACCTGGAGTCAGAAACTATTCTAGCTTTGTCTCTCTCCCCCTCCCACCCAAAGACAGGCGTGGCCAACGGGACTATGGGCCTGACACTTTTCACAGGGGTATGGGGACTCAGCCAGGGCCCCAGACTCTACATAGCTTAGCCTCTAGCGAACCTCCTCTCAACCTCCGAGCCAGGAATGTCTGGGAACTAGGGGCACACCTTCAAATCTGGAGCTCCACCAGGAGCCAGTTACCCACCTGGAAACACTGAGAGCCACAGAAACAACTGCTTATGGCATTTAGTCTTTGGCAACTAATTGGTTCCGATTTATTGAGCATTTCCTGTGGGCTCAGTGTTTCTCATTTAATCTTTACAACAGCCCTACCTGGTGGAGTACTTAGCTCCAGTTTAAAAACAGATACCTGAGGCTCAGGGCCAACACTCCCAAGTGACTGAGCCAGGTTTAAACACTGAGCCTGCCAGCCTGCCCCCGCTTCCCTCCTCCCTCCCCTCCCCTCTGCCCCCTCCCCTCCCCTCTGCCCCCTCCCCTCCCCTCTGCCCCCTCCCCTCCCCTCTGCTCCCTCCCCTCCCCTCTGCCCCCTCCCCTCCCCGCCCACAGCAGCCTTGGTCTCAGAGAGACTGGTAGAAACAGGAACATCAGCCTCAGGCCCCACCCTCCTGTCTCACAGCTCCACTAGTGGGAGATGTGGGTGTGGGCAGAGAGCCTCCGGGAGCACAGTTATTATCTAAATATAGGTATTGCGCCTCTAAGGAAGATACATTCTGGATTTCCTAGGCCAGTCCCAATTTTCTATAGTTTCATTCTATTCAAAAATATAATTAATGTAATATCAATTTTTCCCCTTATAAAATATTTTGAGTCATTTTATCTCCCTTGAGATGACATCTCCCAGTTTGGGAGTCTTGAATTTCAGCCTCTGAGTGGGATCCCCAAGCCCACAGATTTGGGACTCCTGGTAGGCACCTGGCTCCCACCCCACACTATGTATATGCGGATAAAACCACTCTTCAAAGAGCTGCTTGGCCAAGAGCCGCTTGGCCTCAGGTCTTGGTGACCATCAGCTTGCCAGCCTCTGACATTCTAGTACCAGTTGCGGCCCCTTAGCGCCTTATTGAGTGGAGTTTACACATGCAGATTTGCCAAAACATCACGTATAGTTCTTGCTGCTTCTGCCCCTCCCCCAGGCAGGCACAGTTCTGACTTTACAGAAAACAGACTCAAAGAAGTAAATCACCTGGCCAAGTGCACACAGCCTGAATGGTGGATTGAGACAGCAGAGCTCTGGGTTATCGAAAGCCTAGCCAGTCACTGATCTTTCAGTGGTCTAGACTGGTCACCTTTCTTCACTGTCCCATCTCTAGAATGGGGGCAGAGAGCTCTGATGCTGACCAGGCCTGCTGAAGGGAGAGATGTGACCCTAGATACCATCAGACTCATCTAATAGATGCCCCCTCCCTCCCCCGCATGCCCCTAGCCTCCCCACATTACCAGCGGCTTTTTGTACTCGTTGGGTTTGATGCAGCGGATGAAGTAGGGCTGGCAGCTGGTCAGGATTTTCATCAGCTGGTCCAGGGACTTTTTGAACTGGCTGGCCAACGTGGAGGGCCGCTTGCTGGGGTCTGTGGACTGCAGGCAGAAAAACAGGCATAAGTGGGGGGCTGGGCAGCTCGGCCTGGGGCACAGCTGACCCAGGTGAGGGCTTCTGCCAAGGTCCCAGATAGGCAGGGCTACATTCTTTCAGCCCCTCATACACTGGCCCACCATAGGTTCTGGTGGGTAAGATGAGGCAAGATATCCTGTCCAGGGGTGGGGTCACCCAAGTGGGGTGTGCAAGATGATACAACAGAGTGGGAAAGAATGTGAAAACTGGCAACATTCACTTTTTACCTCTACCCTTCAATGTTTTTAGTTTTTGTATCGGTTTTGTATGTTTTTAAAAAAATGTTTTATAGTGCACATTTTAAGATTGTAGTACATGTAATTGTTTTATTTTTTTAAAAAAGGTTTTATATGTTTATTTTTGACAAAGAGAGAGACAGTGAGAGAGGGAATACAAGTAGGGGGAGTGGGGGAGGGAGAAGCAGGCTTCCCACTGAGCAGGGAGCCCTGACAAGGGGCTTGCTCTGATCCCAGGACCCTGAGATCATGACCTGAGCCGAAGGCAGCGGCTTAACCCACTGAGCCACCCAGGCGCCCCCCATGTGTATTGTTTTAAAGTAGATGTGACAAAATTATGGATGCAAGAGGAAGCCAGCACAAGCCCCCAGCTGCCTCAGTGTGTGCTTTGTGCAATGCTGATCTTGGGTGATGCTCTCTGATCAAACCCTTCCCAAGTCAAATGCACCCTAGCAAAGGTATGTAGTGCCAAATTGCATTAATTGGTGACACAAGTCTTAACACTTCTGAGAAGAGGATGCAATCATCAGCACCTTGTAATACCAATGGGCAGCATTTTCTTGTTGTCCTGGTTTGTAAAATAATGTGCATTTCCCTTGCTGTCCTCTTGTTCCCTGAAATCTCCAGGACATGCTCTGCACGCCCCCCCCCCCCGCACCCCCCCCTCCCCCGCAGAGCCAGGACAAGCCTGTACTCTGGCCTCAGATGGGGAGAGTTTAGCCTAGCTCAGTGAGACACAGGGTCCAGCCTGGGCAATTCCTGCCCAGCCTCATGGCTCCTTGGTGCCTCCCCAGGCCCGCTCTGCACATGGTGGGTCCTGGGCACTGAGGTCTCTGGAGAGGCCTCCTCCAGAGGTAGGGTGGAGCACAATGAAAGGTCAAGGGCACCTCACTGTGGCCAGTGCTGAATGCAAGGCACAGAGTGCAGTTTCCTCGGCCTATACTCCAATTCCTGAACCACTCAGCTAGCCCCGCTTCACTGGCTGGGGCTAGAGGAGCTCCTCACTAGATGATGCATGGGGCTTTTCTGGAATAGTCATTCTTAAGGGGTGGAAGCATGGCAAGGAGTGGGTAGGCAGACCCTCACCCTCCCAGGAAATCCTAGGCTGCCCTGAGGAGAACTGGGGGCTCTCTGCTGCCCACCATCCTGCTCAGCAGCCCTTAGTGCTTCTGCTGCCACAGCACACACCCCGTACCCACCGACACACACCACACATACCACACACATCACACATATATACCATACACACCATAGCACACACACCCTCATACACACCACACACCCCATACATATAAAACACACATACCATACCACAGACACATGTCACCACACGTCACATATCACGTATGCACATCGTACATGCCATAGCACACATGTGCACACACCACAAATCCCATACCATACACACATCTCGCACACCCCACATATACTACCCTCCACCCCCACACCATACACATTCCTACCATATGTACTATAGTACACTCCCCCACATACCACACATATCTCATACCACAAACATATATCCATACACACACCACACACACCACATACATCACACAAAATACACCCCCAACCCCAATCCCCACACACACCAAATACCACCTACACCACACGTACTCCCCACACACACTGCACAAAACACACGCACTGTACACACATACCACACAATACACACACCACACACACACACAACATATGCACAGAGACCAGTATAGAAAAATACAATTAACGAAAGCAGATGTGCCCCCACCGGACCACCACACACTCAGAAGTAGGCACATCCACAGGCACCTGTCCCCTTACTGCCATCCACACAGCAGTAGCAGCACCCCACTCCTGTTTTACACTCACTTCTGGGCCCTGAATAAACAACCGAGACCCCAGATGATAGGTCTTCTCTGTGGCATGCATGTCTGACCCCCAAGGCCCTAAGGTATGAGAGACCCAGGAGGCACTGGCAGGGCACCCATTGGAGCCCACCTTGAAGAGCTGGCTCCCTGTCTTTGCCTGGATGATGGTACCATGGCCCAGCTTGGTCTCTGCTGACTCCAGCTTGAATATCTCCCTCAGGAACTTGTTTTTGGAGGAGTAGACCAGGGTGAGGATATCTGTGCTCAATACATCTCGATTCTTCTCCAGGAAGCCTGTGGGAAAAGGAGAGCCCATCTGCAAGCCCAGTTCAGCCATCCCCTCTGACCCACAGGGGAACGGAAGGCAATAAGGTGGGGACTCTGGTTACCTCAAGATGCCCGGAGGAGCCCCCACCGAAGCTGCCCTCTCCATCCCTCCCTTGATCTCCCTGTCCAGTCAGCAGAGCTCCTTGCACCTGGGGCCTGAATTCAGCTCTTCCCAGCACCAATGTGTCACACCTACATTTAAACTCTCCAGCCCCTGCACCCACCATCCACATCACAACCCCCTGTCTAAGCCATGGCCATTTCTTCTGCTTGAATCACAGCCCACCCCTCTGCTCTCTGTCCCACACTTCCAGGCTCATGGCCCGGGAACCGGGACCATCCTGGAGCTGCACGCTGCTGTGCCACCCTGCCTGAACCCATTCTCTGCTATTCCGCCATCAGAGCATGACTTCCTCATCCCCTCCCTCATCTCCTGGGGCCCCTGTGGCCCTGTACCCCACTGGTGCCAAAGCACCCCAGAGGCTCCAGCTCTCCCACACCTCTAGCCCCCACCAGGTGCTGCTGGACACTCTTCCCTACTTATCCAGCCAAGCCAGCTCCGGCTCATTCTCAAGACCAGCTCAAGCATTGTCTATTCCAGGAGGCTCCTCAGGGCCCTCCTGGGGATCCCCTGGTCTCTGTGGGACCTTTCTCATGGGCCCTACTACTCAGGTCAGGGGGTGGCCTGAGGACTTTTCCTCCTCTTTGCCAGCTGGAGCCCTCCCTGGGTGCACCATGGACAGGAGTGGCTCAGGTCCGACACCTCCAGCCATAGCCATCACAGTAACCAGCTCCAGAGCCGACCAGTGGCCATGGCAGATGGTGCATCCCTTCATGATACAGTTTAGATCTCTCTGCAGTGAGATGCCTGGGGGCTCTCATGAGGGCTCTGGCCCACTAAATTTCTGGGTGACCTTGAGCAGGTCTGATTGGGGCAACTACTTATTCATATAAAGGAGCTACAAAGAAAAGAAGTTAAAGGACAGAGCGAAGAAGCCTCCCGCCCCCACCAGTAAGACATGAAAATCTGGCAGCCTGGTAATGTCCAGAGAGCTTGTAGTCTGGAGAGGGAGGCATGGCCACTCCTGCCCTTGCCCCTGAGCCCAGACGCAGCTCTGGGAGTATCTGCACACAGCCCCAGCCAGCCAGTCTGTGTGTGTGTGTTGGGGGGGAGGGTGTGTGTTACTTCCAATGTCCTGCAAAACCTGCATAGGGGGGAAGCTACTCTGTTCTTTCTGGGAGCCCAAAATGGAAAGAGGGAAGGCATTCACACCACTTGTCTTACTAGTTGAAGGATAGGTTTGTGGCTCTGATTAGGAGGTCCTTAGGGCACATTTCCCTCCTCATTATGAGTTCAAACTGCACAGGTCTTGGGACAGAATGTATCCCTTTAGGCAGTGTGTGAATGTGTGTGTGAGTGCATGTGTGCTCTCTAACAGAATGGGTTTAGGAACCAAACATATCTGTGCTTGCTAAGGAGGATCTGAGGGCCTGGTAGCCCTGGCCCCTCCACCAGCCCTGCTCTGCAGTCCTAGAAGGTCCTGCTAGGGCCAGGGGTCCCTCCAGCCTGAAGACTGAGAATCCAGAAATTGAGTGGGGGGCATTGTTATGGGGCTGAGTTGCATCCCTCCCAAATCCTATGTTGATATTCTAATTTCCAGTATCGTAGACTATGACTATATGGAGAGATGGGACCTTTACAGGGGAGATTAAGTTAAAATGAGGCTATATGGGTGGCCATAATCCAGTGTGACTGGTGTCCTATAAGAAGAGATTAGGACACAGATGGATAGAGACACTAAAGATGCCAGAAACATCAGAAAGAACCAACCACACCTTAATCTTGGACTTCTGGCCTCTAGAACCATGAGGAAGTGCATCTCTGTTCCCACCTGGGAAGATTTGGTATGGCAGTCCTAGCCAACTACTAACAGAGGCATAATTCTGGGCATGGGTAAGAATGGACATGTCCTAAAGTGGGACACAGGATCACTGAGAAGATGATGAAGAAGAGCTGCTTCTCAAAACCAGGCTGGTGAGGGTTTGGGGTCTGCTGTAGGGCTACACTCCTGGGACATCTAGAGTTGACCCCACAAGGGCATGACCCTGAGTTTCCTCTCCTACTGTGCCCCTTTAAGTCACCCCACCTTTTACAGGGGTGCTCTGTGCAAACCTGCACAGCCTGGTCAGGGGTTAGGGAGACTGAGTCAGGGGGAAGGAAGCCGATTTTCCCCACCTCTGCCTCCAGTGCCTGTGGGGGGAAGGCACTGTACCAGGAGCTCCAGGGCACCAAGAGGACTCATAGAACTGGGGGTGACAAGAGTGAGAATGTGCTGTGCACACAAACACTTTTCCCAGCTGCATGCTGGGGAGGCTGCCCTCTGCAGATGGAGGATGAGCAGACACTTGGTGACACTCTGTGCCTCTCTAGGCTTAGGCAGAGCCTCCCCAACTTGGGGTGTTCTCAAAGGGAGGGGTGCACTGAGGCACCCCAGGCTGAATCCCCCAGTAGGCAGAGTAAGTGGGGCTTAGTTCATCAGCACAGCATGACACCCAAAGAAAAACTAGCAGGCTCAGCTTTAATGAACATTAATAGAATTTTCCATTCAGAAAGTCTACAAAGAAGCTGTCTTAATCACAGCATACACAACAATAGTTTTATGTCACTTCAAATAATAAAAATTGGCCTTGAATTGTCGATGGAGGTTGGGAGGGACTCAGTGTATTATGTTCTGGGACCTTGCAGGTCCCACTAGCTCTGGTCTCTCCCTTTCTGAAGAGCCCCAGAGCCAGGGCCAGGTGGGGACAATGAAGGAGCCACCACCTTCTCATTCTACAATAGAAATGATCCCCTGACCTCCCAACGCCTCACCTCTTCTAATGTGAAAGTGTCAGTCCCTCCTACTGCCTTGTTTCTCCAACTGAAAAGTATGCACAGATCATCCCTGACTTTGAGTTTCCAGTTATACAGACCAGAGCTCCTCCTCATTTCTCCATATGAGCCACAGAGATGCTGCTATGGCTTCCTGACCCATTATCCTGACCACAGCTGCACCCTGACTACCTTTCTCATTTTTCTAAGAACACCAATAGATTTAATCACCCCAGGCCTTTATTTCTCCAGTCAAAACCATGCCTGAGCCTATCTTAGCATAAATAAAAATTAACTCAAAATGAATCAAAGACCTAAATAAAAAGTTAAAACTAAAGAACTCTTGGAAGAAAACACAGAGGTAAATCTTGGGTCAGACAGCGGTTTTTTAGTCATGACACCAAAAGCATGAACAACAAAAGAAAAAATAGATAATTGGACTTTATCAAATTGAAAAACTTTTGTGCTTCAAAAGACACTATCAAGAAGTGAAAAGATGACTCAGAGAGCGAGAAAAAATATTTGCAGATTACATATCTGATAAGGTACTTATATCCAGAAAAAATAAAGAACTCTTATAACTCAACAATAAAAAGACAACTAATTAAAACATGGGCTAAGGCTTTGAACAAGACATTTCTCCAAAGATGATATACAAATGAACAATAAGCACAAGAAGAGATACTCAAGGCATCAGGGAAACACAAACCAACACTACACTGAGATACCACTTCAAATCCCCTGGGGTGGCTAACATAAAAAAGACAGGCAATAGCAAGTGTTGGTAAGGATTTGGAAAAATTAGAGCCTTCATACATTGTTGGTGGGAATGTGAGCTGGTGCAGACACTTTGAAAAACAGTTGGGTCGGGGTGGAAAACAATTTATCATGCTAATGGACATCAGAAGAAAGCAGGAGTGGCAATCCTTATATCAGATCAATTAGATTTTAAGCCAAAGACTATAATAAGAGATGAGGAAGGACACTATATCATACTCAAAGGATCTGTCCAACAAGAAGATCTAACAATTTTAAATATCTATGCCCCTAACATGGGAGCAGCCAACTATATAAACCTATTAATAACAAAATCAAAGAAACACATCAACAATAATACAATAATAATAGGGGACTTTAACACTCCCCTCACTGAAATGGACAGATCATCCAAGCAAAAGATCAACAAGGAAATAAAGGCCTTGAATGACACACTGGACCAGATGGACATCACAGATATATTCAGAACATTTCATCCCAAAGCAACAGAATACACATTCTTCTCTAGTGCACATGGAACATTCTCCAGAATAGATCACATCCTCGGTCCTAAATCAGGTCTCAACCGTTATCAAAAGATTGGAATCATTCCATGCATATTTTCAGACCACAATGCTCTGAAGCTAGAACTCAATCACAAGAGGAAATTTGGAAAGAACCCAAATACATGGAGACTAAACAGCATCCTTCTAAAGAATGAATGGGTCAACCAGGAAATTAAAGAAGAATTGAAAAAATTCATGGAAACAAATGATAATGAAAACACAACGGTTCAAAATCTGTGGGACACAACAAAGGCAGTCCTGAGAGGAAAATATATAGCGGTACAAGCCTTTCTCAAGAAACAAGAAAGGTCTCAGGTACACAATTTAACCCTACACCTAAAGGAGCTGGAGAAAGAACAAGAAAGAAACCCTAAACCCAGCAGAAGAAGAGAAATCATAAAGATCAGAGCAGAAATCAATGAAATAGAAACCAAAAAAAACAACAGAACAAATCAACAAAACTAGGAGCTGGTTCTTTGAAAGAATTAATAAGATAAATATAATATATATAATATAATTAAATTAATATAATAAATATATTTTATTTATTTATATATAAATATATTTTTATTTATATATATTTATTATATATATTTTAATATATTTATTTATATATATATTTATATATATTATTTATTTATGAATGAAAGAGGAGAGATCACAATGAACACCAAAGAAATACAGACAACTATAAGAACATACTATGAGCAGCTCTACGCCAACAAATTTGACAATCTGGAAGAAATGGATGCATTCCTAGAGACATATAAACTACCACAACTGGGGCGCCTGGGTGGCTCAGTGGGTTAAGCCGCTGCCTTCGGCTCAGGTCATGATCCCAGGTCCTGGGTTCAAGCCCCACATCGGGCTTTCTGCTCAGCAGGGAGCCTGCTTCCTCCTCTCTCTCTCTGCCTGCCTCTCTGACTACTTGTGATTTCTCTCTGTCAAATAAATAAATAAAATCTTAAAAAAAATAAATAAAACAAAATAAACTACCACAACTGAACCAGGAAGAAATAGAAAGCCTGAACAGACCCATAACCAGTAAGGAGATTGAAACAGTCATCAAAAATCTCCAAACAAACAAAAGCCCAGGGCCAGAGGGCTTCTCGGGGGAATTCTTCCAAACATTTAAAGAAGAACTAATTCTTATTCTCCTGAAACTGTTCCAAAAAATAGAAATGGAAGGAAAACTTCCAAACTCATTTTAAGAGGCCAGCATCACCTTGATCCCAAAACCAGACAAGGATCCCACCAAAAAAGAGAACTACAGACCAATATCCTTGATGAACACAAATGTGAAAATTCTCACCAAAATACTAGCCAATAGGATTCAACAGTACATTAAAAGGATTATTCACCACGACCAAGTGGGATTTATTCCAGGGCTGCAAGGTTGGTTCAACATCTGCAAATCAATCAATGTGATACAACACATTAATAAAAAAAAGAACAAGAACCATATGATACTCTCAATAGATGCTGAAAAGGCATTTGACAAAGTACAGCATCCCTTCCTGATCAAAACTCTTCAAAGTGTAGGGATAGACGGCACATACCTCAATATTATCAAAGCCATCTATGAAAAACCCACTGCAAATATCATTCTCAATGGAGAAAAACTGAAAGCTTTTCCGCTAAGGTCAGGAACACGGCAGGGATGTCCATTATCACCACTGCTATTCAAAATAGTATTAGAAGTCCTAGCCTCAGCAATCAGACAACAAAAGGAAATTAAAGGCATCCAAATTGGCAAAGAAGAAGTCAAACTATCACTCTTTGCAGATGATATGATACTATATGTGGAAAACCCAAAAGACTCCACTCCAAAACTGCTAGAACTTGTACAGGAATTCAGTCAAGTGTCAGGATATAAAATCAATGCACAGAAATCAACTGCATTTCTCTACACCAACAAGACAGAAGAAAGAGAAATTAAGGAGTCAATCCCATTTACAATTGCTCCCAAAACTATAAGATACCTAGGAATAAACCTAACCAAAGAGGCTAAGAATCTATACTCAGAAAACTATAAAGTACTCATGAAAGAAATTGAGGAAGACACAAAGAAATGGAAAAATGTTCCATGCTCCTGCATTGGAAGAATAAATATTGTGAAAATGTCTATGCTACCTAAAGCAATCTACACATTTAATGCAATTCCTATCAAAGTACCATCCATTTTTTTCAAAGAAATGGAACAAATAATCCTAAAATTTATATGGAACCAGAAAAGACCTCGAATAGCCAAAGGAATATTGAAAAAGAAAGCCAAAGTTGGTAGCATCACAATTCCGGACTTCAAGCTCTATTACAAAGCTGTCATCATCAAGACAGCATGGTACTGGCACAAAAACAGACACATAGATCAATGGAACAGAATAGAGAGCCCAGAAATAGACCCTCAACGCTATGGTCAACTAATCTTCGACAAAGCAGGAAAGAATGTCCAATGGAAAAAAGACAGCCTCTTCAATAAATGGTGCTGGGAAAATTGGACAGCCACATGAAGAAAAATGAAATTGGACCATTTCCTTACACCACACACGAAAATAGACTCAAAATGAATGAGGGACCTCAATGTGAGAAAGGAATCCATCAAAATCCTTGAGGAGAACACAGGCAGCAATCTCTTCAACCTCAGCCACAGCAACATCTTCCTAGGAACATCGCCAAAGGCAAGGGAAGCAAGGGCAAAAATGAACTATTGGGATTTTATCAAGATCAAAAGCTTTTGCACAGCAAAGGAAAAGTTAACAAAACCAAAAGACAACTGACAGAATGGGAGAAGATATTTGCAAACGACATATCAGATAAAGGGCTAGTGTCCAAAATCTATAAAGAACTTAGCAAACTCAACACCCAAAGAACAAATAATCCAGTCAAGAAATGGGCAAAAGACATGAACAAACATTTCTGCAAAGAAGACATCCAGATGGCCAACAGACACATGAAAAAGTGCTCCATATCACTCGGCATCAGGGAAATACAAATCAAAACCACAATGAGATATCACCTCACACCAGTCAGAATGGCTAAAATTAACAAGTCAGGAAATGACAGATGCTGGCGAGGATGTGGAGAAAGGGGAACCCTCCTACACTGTTGGTGGGAATGCAAGCTGGTGCAACCACTCTGGAAAACAGCATGGAGGTTCCTCAAAATGTTGAAAATAGAACTACCCTATGACCCAGCAATTACACTACTGGGTATTTATCCTAAAGATACAAACGTAGTGATCCGAAGGGGCACGTGCACCTGAATGTTTATAGCAGCAATGTCTACAATAGCCAAACTATGGAAAGAACCTAGATGTCCATGAACAGATGAATGGATAAAGAAGATGTGGTATATATACACAATGGAATACTATGCAGCCATCAAAAGAAATGAAATCTTTCCATTTGCGATGACGTGGATGGAACTAGAGGGTATCATGCTTAGCAAAATAAGTCAATCGGAGAAAGACAATTATCATATGATCTCCCTGATATGAGGAAGTGGAGATGCAACATGGGCGGTTAAGGGGGTATGAGAAGAATAAATGAAACAAGATGGGATTGGGAGGGAGACAAACCATAAGTGACTCTTAATCTCACAAAACAAACTGAGGGTTGCTGGGGGGAGGGGGGTTGGGAGAAGAGGGGTGGGGTTATGGACATTGGGGAGGGTATGTGCTATGGTGAGTGCTATGAAGTGTGTAAACCTGGTGATTCATAGACCTGTACTCCTGGGGATAAAAATATATTATATGTCTATAAAAAATAAAAATTAAAATTAAAAAAAAGAAAGAAAAACAGTTGAGTCATTACTCAGAAAGATAAATACAGAATTACCTATATCAGTATATATACTGATATAGTATATATCCTATATCAGTATATATATATATACATACAGTATATATACTGATATACCACAAAGAAGTGAAAACATTTGCCTATATAAAAACTTGCATGTGAGTATTCCTGGCAGCAATATTCATAATAGCCAAAAGGTGGAAACAATGCAAATGTTTATCAATTGACAAAGAGATAAATGAAATGTGCTATATTCACACAGTGGAATATGATCATACAACAATAGAAGGAAATAATTTTCTGATACATGCAATGTCATCGATGAACCTTAAAAACATTATGCTAAATGAAAGAAGCCAGCCACAAAGACCACACAATGCACTGGGTCCATTTGTATGAAACGTCTAGAACAGGTAAATCCATAGGGATGGAAATTATCAGTTGCCCAGGATTGGGGGAAAATGCAGACTGATGATTAATTGGAGGTTCCATTTTGGAGTGATGAAAATCTTCGAAACTTATGGCAATGGTTACCCACCTCTGCGAATACACTAACGATCATTGAGTTGAGGCTACAATGGGTGAATTACATGGTATGTGAATTATATCTCAATAGAGCTATCACTGATAGCTATCACTGCTATCACAAACCATGCATGGTCCATCCCATTCCCTCCATCACATCGCTTGCTCTGCAAAATGACCATGTTCTTTCAAGCTTTCTTCCCATGGCCTTTCTGGAATGATCCAGATTTGGAAGGAAGGGGAAGTAGAGAGGAGCTGCACGTACCTTCTGTCTGGTAGTACACCTCACCCGCAAAGTGGGTGATGCCAAATCTGCCATCGTGGATGTTCTTGGGCTGCAGGTAGGCCTTGTTGTTGGCATGGACATTGTTGAGTTTTTGCAGCATGGTGGTATCTGTCCCCTGGAAGAACACAGACACCCTATGGGCTGACATCCCAGAGTCCAGCCATGGGGAGGTCAGCTGGCATATCCATAGGGCTCAGGGGCTTCCTCACAGGGGCAAAGCAACCGGGCTCAGAATGACTGAGGACCCTTCTACAGATGGGAAACTGCTGTCCAGGGATAGGTGACTGCTCGAAGTGAATGGGGACCAAGCTGGAAGCAGAGAATGGGTCTGCCAACTTCCAGTGCCAGCTCTCCCCGTCCAGCCTTCCTTACAATTATCTAGGTACCCTAACCCTGGTTTCACCCTTCTCTGGACTCTGAACTCTTACTATTTTGAAAATTTACTGCCCTAAGGACAGGCAGAGTTCCTTGAGGGCGAGCAGGCAAGCATTTCCCTCTCTTGCACCCCTGCCGCCCTTGGTCCATGGGTGTGTTCTTAGAGTAAATAATCAGTGACCGAGCTGTCATGCTGCTGGGGAGAGGGAGTAAGGGTGGGGTTGGTGAGCCTCCAGGCAAGGAGGTTGCTTAGGCTGGGGCTGGTCTGCTAATCCCTGGCAGAGTTTTCAGCAACCCAGGGACCCATGGGCCACCCCAGGGGAGTTTCCCAACCTTGAGGGCAAGAGCCATGAGCAGGGGTCTCCACCCTCATGAGAGTCTGCAGGCTCAGGGGCTTACCTGTGGGAAGTGGCTCTCTTCGTCCAGGAGGGAGATGATGCTCATGGGCTTGAGGGCCAGCAGGTCCAGTGTGGGCCTATTGTCATTGTAGTGGATGTAATCCCAGGCGATGTTCTCTGAGAGGTATTCCTCCTGCTCCATGGTGAACACGTGCTGCACAAAGAACTGCTGCAGGTGCTCGTTGGCAAAGTTGATGCAGAGCTGTTCGAAGCTATGGAGGGAATGCACACCCAGAGGTGGAGCGAGGTCAACTCGCTCCCTGTTGGAGCTGGCTAGAAGCGTTGAGCACCAGCCATTTGCATCTGGCCATGCATGCATGCCCACGGATACACATCCCCATACATGTGTAGTCCCTCTTTGCTCTGTCTCTGCCACCATCATCTCCTCCAGCCCATGGCAGACAGACTAGGAGAATGTCATCACGAGATCATCCTTAGGGGACTAGGTGTCCTGTAGCAGCCCCAGCCCCAGGGGCAAGGGGTCTTGGTGTTGAGATGAGATTTTGGAGACCAGGTAACGGTAATGACTGCTGGGCTGCTTTGCATCAGTCAGACATACTCCTTGCTCCCGCCCCATCCTCCAGCTGCTCTTCCTCCTGGACACCCCACCTCCAGAAATGATCCCTCCACTCACCACCCCTGGCTCAAGTCACCAACCAAGGAGTCACGCTTGACACCTCTCCCTGCCTCCTCCCCAGTTCCAGTCAGCTGCCGAAGTCTGGTTCCCACTCTCTCCATCACAGCACCCTGACCTGTGTACTCTCTTCTACTCCCACGGCAGAGGCCAGGCCCCCTTATTCACGGCGGGAAAAACCCAGGGGTGGCTTCCTGCTGGCTCCCTGCATCCCCCCATCTCCACATGCCGCTAGGGGGAGCTCTTTGGAGTGCAGGCCCCGCTTGCCCCCCTGCTTCCAATCCTCCCAGGTTTCCCGCTGTTTTCACATTCTCCTCAGACAGAGTCACAGTACAAAGCCTCCCCGCAGCTCCCAGGGAGTGGCCTGGGTCACCGTGGCCTCCTTCCCATGGCGCTGTGAAGGCATCCACTTCTTCCGTGCCTTGGAGTGGTCTCACGTTTGCTACCACCCTCCTCTCCTTCCTCATTGCCCAGCTCATTCTGTTCAACCCTTGGCTCTCACTATCTTCCTCAGGATTGGTTGCTCATATATGCAAATCCTCATCATACCTGAGCCTGGTCGTTCAACACCTGTTAACCCAAGAGGTGAGGGGACAGGTCCACCGTGTCCCCAACTCCCAGCACACTGCCTGGAGAGTGCTCAGTGGCCACCTGCAGGAGGGGACTGCAGCCCTGTAACAAAGCCAGCTTGTGGCTCCTTCAAGGAAGGGCCCTGTATAAGTGACCAGATGCCCCGCAACCAATTATTCGTCCACCTCCAAGCTGTCTAACGTGTGTGGTCTGCTCAGCTGTCCCTCTTGGGAACAGAAACCAATGATCTGAATCACACTTGAGTTTCTGTGCCTTAGAGCTGCCCTTACACTGGGCTGAGTTCTGCCAGCCCTGCCCATCCCCCAGCATCCAGTGAGCAGGCCTTTGCCCTGCCCCCCGCCCCCCAGATGGCTGGGGATTCTGCAATCCCAGAGCGCTCCTGTTTACTTGTCCCAAGGTCCTTATTTTCCTGATCCGTCATCCTCCTGCCACTTGATAATGCCCCAGGGCATCACTTGTCCTCATTCAGCTCCACTGCCTGACTCTCTTCAGCACCCTGTCTCCTCTCCCCAGCCTTCATCACAGTCCCAGCTAGGCACCACTTTTCTGACCTGCCTCCTGCCTCTGGCTCTTGGGCTTCCCGTCTGGGGTGCTGGGACACTGGGATGCAGGATCAGAGGTATCCTGCCTTGTGTTACCCTTGCCAAACTCCAAAGTCAGGGATGGGCACACGTCCCCTGCTTTCTGCCACTGCCTAGTATGACAGTTCATCTAAAGATGCAGTTCACCCCAGCCTCACATGATCATTCACTTTAGTTCATTAGGAGAGCAGATGGCTCGAAAGAGGTGATAAATGCTAGGGCTTCAGCCTTGCGCTTGGGGATGCTTGTAGCTCGCTGTGGGGGGGGTGTCAGAGGGGTGCACAGACCATCTCACTGCAGGCACATTCAGGCCTGCAGAGCACACTCACATCTGTGAGAAGGTGGGAGGGGTCCCTGCTTCTGGTCTCATGGTGGGGGCAGAGGGGGGGCAGAATGTTTACCTTCCAGCTTGCTCAGTTAGAGAGGAGCTAAGCTGATCTCCCATTCTCTGAAAGCAGGTGAACTGAGATCTTCATACCTATTTTTCTGGAAATTTTCAAAGCCAAATATGTCCAGGAGGCCAATGGCTCTTTGTACATTTTTGGGGTCCTGGGCAGGTGGAGTGAAAATCGCAGTGTTGATCTTCTTGACAATCCACAGGAAGAGGTGCCCATAGATGCCCTGAGGAGACATGGGGTAAAGCCCACGGGCTTTGAAGCGTAAGAGGAATGCAGCCCCTCATTGCTAAGCTCACCTACAAAGGCTGCACGCACGCGGATCTCATGGACCGACTGAGGGCACTATCCCTACTTTAAAGGCAAGAAACTGAAGGCCAGAGAGGCCAGGAAGCCCACCGTCACCAGACTGGTGACTGGCAGTGTCAGGACTCACTCAGCCATCTCTGCTCTTTCCTACTCTCCCCCAGCAGGACAAGAAGCCATGTTCAACAGAGAGATATATGAGCCCCTTCTCCCACAACTCTGTACCTTGACAAAGGCATCCCTCCTGTCTGCAGCCTGGGTGATGTTCAGGGGCCTGGTGACAGAATCCCCTCGGATGATGATGGAATGCTTGATCAGACAGTCCCGGAGCACCTGGTACTCAACCTGGAAAGGTGGGTGGGAACTCGCATCACAGTTAACAGGGCAGGGTCTGGCTCCGTGCCTAGGACTTACTTAGGTCACGTCTTGTTCTCTTTTGTGACTGGACACTCTATGCCCGAGGCCTGAGAGGGTGGGAGACGCCTGTGGGGGCATCCAGCAGGGTCAGGCCAGATGAAGGTTTGGGTCAGCATCTGTCTGCCCTGGCCCAGCATCTGTCTAAGCACCAGGGTGTCAGAATGTTCAGGAAGGATGCACAAGCTGAGTGGGTCCTGGGCATGCTGGCTGCTTGGTTTACCAGCTAGCTCTATGCTGGTCTTCTGGGGTCTGGGGAAGGGGCTGTTGCCATAAGCAGACCTGGGAAAATGACGGGCAGGGAGGGCTCTGAGTCCAGGCCATTGGCCTCTGGATATGCCCCAATTGAAGCCACTCCCGCTTGGAGTCTGAGGCCTAAGGGAGCAAGAGGACTCTGGATGGGCCAGTCCTTCTCACCATGCACGAAACACTGAGCCAGCAAGAACCCAAAGAACCGTGAACCAAATAAAGAACACCAGCAGCAAAATGTGATTGCTTTGCTTGTTTGCTTCTGATGCTATCAATTCCCCACCAGAACTGTCAATGGGGTGTGATATGGAGGATATTATAATGTCCCCAGGGCAAAGATATCTCTCTATCCAGTGCTGCCATTCTTCCTCCAAGTCCAGGCTCTGTTTGGTCTCTGTAATAACCTGGAGGGCTATTGATATGAGCACATCCCACTTTCCCAGAACAGCACAACTCAGATGGAGGCTTATTAAAGGGAGGTAGAGAAGGGCCACGTGTAAGGGCCCCAGGCTATGTGGCCTTGTTGGGGGGAAAGCTTGGGGACTAGGTGGGGTGGGGAGTGAGGATGCTGAGTGAAGGCCACTGGAGAGCAGCGGGGACACAGGAATTGGGAAGAAATGTGTGTTAAGGGGCGCCTGGGTGGCTCAGTGGGTTAAAGCCTCTGCCTTCAGCTCAGGTCATGATCCCAGGGTCCTGGGATCGAGCCCCGCATCGGGCTCTCTGTTCAGCGGAGAGCCTGCTTCCCTTCCTCTCTCTCTACCTGCCTCTCTGCCTACTTGTGATCTCTGTCAAATAAATAAATATAATCTTTAAAAAAAAAAAAGAAATGTGTGTTAAAGCCAGGCTGATCATTTTGTTGCTTTGTTAAAGAGTAGCTCACACTGCTTCCCACCTTCCTTGCTGCCCTCAGTGCCTGCAGTGCCCAGATGGGTGCAGGGATTGAGTTGAGAGATAGGGAGAGGGGTGGGGGGCAGGAGTGGGAACCTGGGAAGGGTTAATGACAATCAAGTGTTGGGGGGCTGTGAGCCCAGGCCTCTGGGACCCCTCACAGAAATGGAAGCTGGAAGTCACAATGGCCGGGCTACCTCCAGTAACTTCAGCACAGTGGGAAAGGCAGGTGTGTCCATCACGTCAGAGGAATCCAGGTTCTCGAAGACTGCAGCTGGGGAGAGAAGCAGTGACCCTGAGTGGGAAACCTGAGCCTGGGGGAGCCCCAGATCCAGCGATTATGGGCACCTGTCCCTGGGTGGGTGGCACTGCCTCTCCCAGACCTTCTCTTGGGCAGGCAATGTCCCTGGGGATTACCAGCCCCTTAGCAGTGAAGGAATGTAACAGACTGCTTCCCCTCTGCTCAGTGAGATCATGGTGTTCCTTCAGTCAGTCAAGTAAGTGGGCATCAACAGAGCACAACTATAAGCCAGGCCCAGCCCTACTGCAAGAGTCTCCTGATTGGTCTCCCCATTTCAGTCCCCATCTTCCAGGATCCTCCACCTCAGGTCTGCCAGGCCTCGGGAGAGAGAAAGTGTTGTTTCTGTATATATAGTTTTTCTTTTTCAAACTTGAAAAAATTATAAAATAAAGCATATAGATAAAAAAAGTATATAGAATCCAAAGGCATGTTATAATAAAACAATGATTCCGTGAGTATGTAATAGTGAAACCACTGTTACAGCCAAGATATGGAGCCTGGCCCACACTGAAGCCCTCACGGTCCTTTCCTGCTAAGACCGTGTTCCTCCCTACTCACTCATGGAAACCACTTCCTTGGTTTCCATTATTCTTTCACTACCAAATATTGATCCTGAAACAGCATTTAATTTCAGCTGTTTCTAAATTTTGTGTTAAGGGGGATCTAATTGAATGTCTGATCTATAAGATCTGCATTCTTCGGTGCCTGGTTTTACTCTCAACATCACATTCCTAATACTCTTCCATGTTCCGATGCCCCTGTGTGCGTGTCAGTGCCCACCTGTCACCCACAGAAGTGCCCGGTTCAGTTGATAGGTGCTATGGGTACAGCAACAACTCACCTGGAGGAGATTTCCTGATGTGATGTGAGAGAGGGGTCCAAATTTATGGACCAGTTTACTGAAAAATCTGTCCTTTCCTCACTGCTCCGTGAACTGGTGTCCTTCATGAATTCTAGAATCAGCCATAGTTCCTTCCAGTATTGCCTTTGCCCCATCCTTTCTCTCTTTTCCTTTAGTATGTCAATTAAAGGTATGTTGCTGCTTCTGACTTGTCCTCCACATCTCCTACTCTCTTATACATTTTCCACCCCCCTGTGTCTCCATGCTGTGTCCTGACTTTTCCTCCATTTACACATTCCTTCTCCATGTGTATAAAACTGGCTGTTTGGGGCACCTGGGTGGCTCAGTAGGTTAAGCATCTGCCTTTGGCTCAGGTCATGATCTCAGGGTCCTGGGATCCAGCCCCACATCAGGCTCCCTGCTCAGTGGGGAGTCTGCTTCTCCTTCTCCCCCAGTTTGTGCTCACTCTTTCTCTATCTTTAATAAATAAATAAAAATTGAAAAAACTTGGGGCGCCTGGGTGGCTCAGTGGGTTAAACCTCTGCCTTTAGCTCAGGTCATGATCCCAGGGTGCTGGGATCGAGCCCCTCATTGGGCTCTCTGCTCAGCAGGAAGCCTGCTTCCCCCTCTCTCTTTCTCTCTGCCCACCTCTCTGCCTATTTGTGACCTCTGTCTGTCAAATAAATAAAAAAAATCTTTAAAAAATTTTTTTAAAACTGGCTGTTAAAATCATCCATTGAGTTCTTCATTTTTTTTTTAATTTTAGAATTTCTATGTGGCTCTTTAAAAAATCTATAATGTCATGTTTTCTGTTTCCAGTTTCCTGTCTAAATCTTCAAGCTTAGCTTTTTATTTCCTTGAACATAGCCAAGTGTAGATGCTTTGTCATTTGTGTCCAATAATAACAATTTGTAACAATAATAATAATAACAACGTCTGAAATCTTTGTGGCTCTATTTCAATTGTCTATTATTTCTGATGGCTCTTGCTCAGGATGTCTTATTTCTTTGTTCCTATTTATCTTTGGCTGCATGTTGGATGTTGAATTTAAAAAACTGTCCAAAGGAATAATGTATAATCTAGATTGATGCTATTTTCCTCCAGAGAGGAACTTCCATCGGATGCTCGGAGGCACTAATAGGCCAGAATACCCTGATGCCCAGACCACCTGGATGCTTACAAGTGGGTTTGCAACTTCATGCATGGCTTTGTTTACTCTGGTTCACCTTACCCTAAGGGGGTAGCCCTTTAGGGTCCTAACTAAACCTGGGGGATGATCAGAGTTTTCATCTCTGGAGGGCCTTAGGCTTTGACATCTTCCCTCTAACCCTGTGAGAACTCCAAAATCATAACTATAATTTTCAGTGCATTTTCCAGGACAGGGTTAGACCATGTGATTCTTGGCAGGCTCTTGAGCTGAGAACTCCCAGAGATTTCTTCCTCCTCCTGTCACAGTCCCCCACTCTTCCTCCCCAGGGGGTACAGTTTGGGTGGAAACAGCATTACCCATAAACTCCACATTGCCTAGGTGGAGGATGGCTGCCAGCAACTTGCTGAGGTCCCAATTCTCAGAGTCGGAGAACATGAGGATCTTCATGGCGGAGCGGACGTGGGCATAGTCTTTGGTGTCATCGAGGCCCTCACAGGAGGTGCAGTTTCCCTGCAAGACCAGGCACTTCAGCATTCTGGGGGCCACCCCCCACCCCACCTCCTCCATCGTAGGGCTAGCAGGGCAGAGACATGTCAGGGACTCAGCCAAGGGCGCCTAATAACTTCATAGGCTCCAGGTGGACTCTGAGGCCTCCTGGAGGCTCCAGCTCCGAAAATACACGAAAGTACTTCCACAGGTGGAATCATGCTGACATAGCCACAGTATGCCTGGGCTTTGCAGCCAGCACTGGCATCATTCAGCTTCTCTCAGCCTCCATTTGTCACCCATCCCCAGTAATGCCTGCCTTACCCTCTCTGTGAGTTCTTTCCTTTCACGAGCACCCTCCAAGGCTCCTGGGTGCCAGGCCCTGTGCTACTTGCTGGGAATTCCATACACGGAGAGACCTAACCCTGCTTGGGGTGCTGTGCATCCAAGAAGGGAGGCAGGAAGCAAAAGATGGTGTCATATGCTCTGACAGGTGCTGAGACCAAAGGGGGCCAGGACCAGCCCTACTGGGAAGTGGGGAAAAGCTTCATGGAGGTGGCGCCTGAACTGGTTCCACAGCAGCACAGGGAGAGGGTGATCTAGGCAGTGGACAGCTGGAGCTGGGCCGTGAGGTGGAGACAGGGACAGGGCTTGCGAGGAAGCTGGGGTCACAGTGGAAGGGGAGAGGTGGAGGGATGATGGGATCTGGAGGCACTTGGAAACCATGCCACGGAGCCACAGGGAGCCCCTGCACAACTGTACTCCAAGACATGACCTGTCAGACTTGAGCTGTGGAAGGTCGGCAGATTGGGTGCTGGGTTAGGGGTCAAGTCTGATGACAGGGAGGATGAAGGAGGAAACTACCACCATGATCTGGGCATGAAACGAGGAAGGCCTCCATATGGGGTAGGCAGGAGAGATTCCATCCCCTTTAACAGAACCTTGAGCTGGATGGCCTCTCGCATCACATTGTTCCAGGTGTGGAGATGCAGCCCAGAGGAAGAGCAAGGTCCCTGCTTTGCTAGAGCTCAAGTTGTACAGGCACCTACAAGGATGGGCAACTAGAATGAAACTGAGGAAGGAGAAGTATGGCTAAGACTCTCCATCACCTACTGGAACATCTGTCTGCTGCAACCAGAGAAGGCTGAGGTTTGTCGGGAAGGATTTTGCATTCAGAAGAAAATAAGGAAGCGCATGGACAAGGGTAAGTCTCTGAAAGTCATAAGAACAGAAGGGTGGAGTGGAAGATGGAAAAGGGGAACCCTCAATTCCTGCCTCAGGGCTTTTCTGGGGCTGTAAACCACAGCTGCAGCAGGAACCAGCCTTCCTCTCCTTTCTCCTTTTGCTATTGAGAGATGCAGCGTGGGAACAGGTAGAGGCTGAGCTGGCCGGTGTGGCGCCGAGAGCTGGAGGGAGGAGGCGGCACCGGAAGGGTAAGGGCGGGGGCGGAGTGAGGCAGTGAGGGGCAGAGAAGGCAGGACAAGGAAGGCGGGGGCCGGGCGGAGAGAGGTGGACCAGAGGGAGACCGGGTGGGGAGGGCAGGGGCGGGGCGGGGAGAGGTAGACCTGAAAGAGGAGGGGCGGGGAGGACAGGGGCGGGGCGGCGAGGGCCTCACCATGGTAAGGTAGTGGTACTCAGAGGGCGTCCCCAGGCTCAGCAGCTGCTTCTCCTCTGCGCTCATACCCATGAGCATGGAGTAGAAGATGTGGTAGTTCCGCTCCTCTGGGGCCTGATGGGAAGGTGTTCCAGAAAGCCTGGTAAACACTCCCCTAAGGCTGCCAGGCTTCAGAAATGCCTCCCGCCTCCAGCCTTGTCCCAGCTTCTGCTCCAAGGTCTGTCAACCAGATGTGGCTCTGGCATTGACCCAACGGTTGTTTGGTTCTGTCGATGTCCTCATTCTGGTCCTCCAAGCCAGCTTATGCCCACAGCCCTGTGCTATAGGCCACCCACCATGCGCAGCAAACACATGGCTCCCAGGATTTTCCCTGCATCTCCACTGCTCTTCCCAAACCTGAGGACATCTTGCCTAAAGTTGTAAGCTGGGAATGAAGCCAGGATCCATTTCCTTAGCTGGTGACTGGCCTGACCTTAAAATTAATTCTGGTTTAGGTGGGTAGTAAGCACCAAATGATATAGAACATGATATGGATGGAAAATTCAAAACAGAAAATGCTACCATTTCTTTTTCTTGAATACTGGGAAAGGACCATCATTATCCCATTCTAGGGGTCCTTGGCCCATCTCAGGGTAAGGCCAGGGTTCAGTAGCAGCAAACTAAGACCAATGAAGGCATGAGAGTGATGGAAGGGAACCTCTGTTGGAAGCCTTCTCATTCCCTGGCTCCTGGTCCTGAGGTGGATGGAGGTTTCCCCAGGACCAGTGCAGCAGAGGGAGGCCTTACCTGCCGGCAGACCCGGGACTTCTCCAGGAGAAATTGCTCAATGCGTGCACCCTCGATCACTCCACTGGAGTTGAAGCGGATGTCAATATACTTCCCAAAGCGGCTTGAGTTATCATTTCGGATTGTCTTGGCATTTCCGAAAGCTGAAGGCCAGAGGGTGATGCCCATGATGGGAGCAGAGAGGAGAGAATTACTTTGAGTGGGATCATCTGGGAAGGCTTCTGAGAGGAGATGGCTGAGCCCAGAGTTGAAGGATGGGCAGCATTGCACTAGAAAATGGTGGCAGCCAAGAGTATGCTGAGAGGAAGACAAAGTACAAATAAAGGCACAGATGCCAGTGAGCATGGGGTGTATTTGCAGAGGGGCAAGTTTGGTTGGAGCATAAAATGCAGGAGGAAAGCAATGGAAGATAGATATAACTAGTTAATAACACAACACCTTGAATGCCAGGCTAAGAAGTTTGGAATTAGTCTGTGGGTGATGGGGGAGTCAGGAAAGCTTCTGAGGGAGTGCAGGATCAGATTTATATTTTAGAAAGGTTGCTTAGGCTGAAGCGGGGGCCGGGTTAGAGAGGGGAAGCTTACAGGGAGAGTAGCAACAGCTGGTAGGGACCAGGCTCAGAGGAGGAAGTCAGACCAGAAGACTCTTGGATTGCAGCATGATCCAAAGTGCATTTCATAGAGCTGTTTCTGCAAGCTTCTCTGATTCGACCCACAATAAGAAAGATCCTTTGCGTTGTGTCTTAGTGCACACCCTCCCCACCTGTACACATCAATAAAAGGAAATATTCAGTACTGGTTCTGACCAAGAGCAATGCCCTGGGGTGTTTTCTATTCTATGCAATTTAATTTGTCCTAAAAGACTGATTTCATGACCCTTTGGTGGGTTGGGATGCAGGTTGACAATACCACCATACAACATACCGCATACATAGTCCTATGAGAAAAGAAAAAGGGTTCTTTGGTCTCTGCCTTGAGGAATCCCAACAGACAGCAGAGGCTCCTACAGAGGCTACCTATGCTTGGGAAACCTACTTCACATTGTTGAACCCAGTGGCAGATCTTTCATCAAGAAAGAGCCTGAGGTAGGTTCCTTTTGGTAGAAATTGGCAACCTGATTCTAAAATGTATATGGAAAGGTAAAACACCTACAATGGCCAAGTTTGAAAAGGAAAAGCAAAATGGAGGTTGTAGGCTACCTGACTGAAAAACTGACTAAGCTATGGAACTAAGCTACAGGAATCAAGACAGTGTGGCACTGGCAAAAGGGTCTGAGAGAGCAACAGAATGGAATAGAGAATCCAGAAACAGACCCACACATGTATGGTCAACTGATTTTAGACAAAGGTGCAAAGGCCACTTAATGGAGAAAGAATAGTCTTTTTGACAATAGGGGATAAAATTGTTATGAAAGAAAAGAAGAAAAGAAAGGGAAGGAAAAAAATTGGAAAAAAAGCAGAAACTCGACTTATACCTTGCACCATAAAAACAACAACAACAACACAAAATAGATCATGGACCTAAATGTAAAAGCTAAAACTGTACCACATCTAGAAGAAAACATGAAATCTCTGGATTAGGCAAAGATTCCTTTCTTTTTCTTTCTTTTTTTTTTTGTGGGGGGAGGGCGCAAAGGGTAAGGGGAGAGAGAATTTAGCAGAGCTGGACACAGGGCTCGATCTCATGACCCTGAGATCATGACCTGAGTCAAAATCAAGAGTCGAACACTTAACCAACTGAACCACCCAGGTGCCACAAAGATTTCTTAAATATGACCCCAAAAGCATGATCGATAAGAGAAACAAAGATAAATTGAACTTTATGGAAATAAAAAACTTCTGGTCTATAAAAGACACTGTTAGAAGAACGAACGGGCAAACTACAGACTGGGATAAAATATTTGCAAAACATATCTTATAAGAGACTTGTATCCAGAAGATATAAAGAACTCACAAGTCATTAATAAGGAAACAACTCAATTTAAAAATGGGTAAAAGGTTTTAATAGATACAGAGAAGATACACAGATAGGAAATAAGCTCATGAAAAGATGCCATTAGCCATCAAGGAATTTGAATAAAATTATAGTGAGACACCAGTCTGTGCCTACTGGAGTAGCAAGCAACCACCATCACAGGCCCACATGCTGGTGACAATGTGGAGCAACCAGGACTCTCGTATTTTGCTGCTGGGAGTGCAAGATGGTACAGCCACTTTGATAGACACTCTGGCAGTTTGTGACAAAGGTAAATGGCTCACCATCTGACCCAACAGCTTCACACCTACGTGTTTATTCAGAAGAACAACATATGTTCACACCGTAACCTATACGCAACTGTCTGTAAAGCTTTATTCATAATCACTAAAACCTATAAACAACCTGGGTGCCCTTCAGCTATTATTGATGTAGAAAATAACATGAAAAATCCCAGGTGCATTATGCTAACAAAAGTAGCCAGACCCAAAAGATGGCAAACCATATGATTTCCTTTATATAAACTTCTGGAAAAGATAAAACTACAACTGACCCTTGAACAATGTGGGGGGTAGGGATGCTAACTCCTCATATAGTCGAAAATCTGTGTATAACTTTTGACTTCCCAAAACTAACTACCAATAGACTACTGTTGACCAGACGCCTTACTGATAACACAGTCAATTAACACATTTTGTATGTTATATGTATCATAAACTGTATTCTCACAATAAAGTAGAGCTAGAGAAAGAAAATATTATTAATAAAATCACAAGAGAGAATGTATTTAGAATACTGTGTCCACATTCAGTGGATCTGCACAATTCAAACCCTCATGATTCAGGGGTTGGCTGTATTAGGGGAAAGAAAGACAAACCGTGGTTGCCAAAGGTTGGGGTTGGGAAGAGAGTTGTCTACAAGAGGCATGAAGGAAGCTTGGGGGTGATAGAACATTCCATACATGACTAAGATGGAACTAAAACTATGACCAGGAGTTTGTCAAAATTCATACACTCCATCGAAAAATGTGAACTTTCACTGTACATAAAACACACCTGTGTTATAAAGAAACAGAGAAAATGCATTGACCGTGGCTGGTCACTGGGGAATCCAAGTCACTCATTTCTGGTCTGCCCCCATCAGAGACTGAGTGAGGAGGCTTATGGCCTGCCATTGCACCCAGTGCAGGCCTCCTCTAATGGGCACTTTGCTCTGAGTTCCCCCTCAGACCCTGGCAGATCTGCACACAGCTTGAAACCTCATCCTGCCCATTCCACTCTCCCCTTTCCTGTGTGTCCCACAGGTATCCTAGTCAGGATGCTTTTCCTGCCTGTTCCTGCTACTTCCCCCTTGGTCTCGATCAAGGGTACCCCTCAGCCAACCTCTTGCAGTCTTAACACCAGCTTCGCAATGCCCCCCAGGTGACCCAAGTGGACACACCCAGCATTTCCCAAACCAGCTTCATCTCAGAGTCCTTATTTAAAAGGAATACTTGTTTTGATCCCATGGAAAACACACTTAGTGAAAGCTTGTGTTTCCCGGGAGCCCCCACACTACCATTCGCCACGTGCTCATTTTTCCTGTCCTGAGGGATCCTGTGAAGTGACAGAAAGGGTACTATCCTGTCCCTCCCTATGGGCACCTCCTGGCAGGAAGTGCCAGGAAGCCCACAGGGCCAGGGAGGAAGGCCCGTCCTAAGGGTGACCACTCACCTTCCAGGATGGGATTGGCCTCCAGGACCTGCTGCTCAATCCACGAATGCTGGCCGCTGACGGTGGCCAGGAACTGCAGGATGAGCTTGGTGGTTTCTGTCTTCCCTGCCCCAGACTCACCACTGCAAAGAGGGCACTCAAGATGTCAGTCAATAAAGCAGCCATTTCTTCAATATCCTCAACTCTTCTGCAAATCCACCACAGGCCCACTTTCAGGTCTGAACAGGGATACCCCCTCCCTGTGCACAAGTCCTGCCACATTTCCCCTGTGGGTCTCAGCTGTCTACTTTGTATCAGTTATTGGTGTGTTCATCTTTTCTGCCCTGCCTTGGATGCGAGACCCTGGAGCATGGTTGTATCTGGTTTATTCCAGTGTCATGGGCTCAGTGCTCAGTAAAAACAGATGAATGAACAGGACCAGATGATGCAATATTTTGATGTAACATTCTCTCTGTGAGCTGGCCAGAGAGGAGACTGCACCATTCACAATTACCCTGCCTTTAGCCTAAGAAAATGATCCCCAAATCAGAAAAAGCTTTCTCCACAAAGCTTTGTGCTCATTAATACATTTTTTATTGATCATTACAATTGCAGGTATCAGGGGCACCTGGCTGGCTCTGTTGGTGGAGCGTGCGACTCAGGGTATAGGTTTGGGTGTAGAGATTACGTTAAAAAAAAAGTCTTAAAAACAACCAACAGCTGTGGAAAATCAGAAGTAACACAAAGGGGGAGATTTGTTATGTTCCCTTGGGTCAAAGAACATTATGCAACCATTAGAACAAAACCTATACAGAGCCTTCAGTGAGGTGGACAATGTTTATTAGGTATATAAAGTGACAAAAGTCCCTACTAGTTAGTATAATTTTAACTAAGTGGATAGGGGAATCCTTTTCTTCCCAAAGTATCTAGAAATTTTTTTCTGAGAATATTTTCCTGAAATTTTGTAAAATTTTCATAGTGAAGCTATATTAATTTCATAATGGTGACATATGAAAACTAGTTTTTAAAAGTTTCTTAGGGAGTTTAACAAAATTAAAAATATACTTGTGTTTGGCATATTGCACACACTCAGGTTTGTGGTGATTACTATTACTATTATTGAGGTTTACATGGCACTTTTGGGTAAATTATTTTTCATTATGGAAAATGTCAAACATTACAAATGGAGACTCAATAGTGTCTTGCTAATAAAAGCAATTCTTGTCACCTGGTTGGGAATGCAGACTCCTAGGCCCACCCAGCTCTGCTCAGTCAGAACATGCATTTTCACAAGATCCCCAGGAGATTTCTGCACCTTAAAACAGTTTGCATTACGAACTCCCACAGTTCCATCCCAGCTCCAACTGCTGGCCCATTTTGTTTCCCATCCTGTGCTGTTTTGAAGCAAATCCAGAACAAATATTGTTTCATCTGAAAGTATTCTTTTAGAGAAAAGTTTTGATCAAATATATTCACAATTACTATGCCAGCCAAGACAGTCCAGTCAACAAACCTCTGCCACCTCCCACGAACATGAATTCCCCAAACAACCCTCCAAGGTAGAGACAGGATATGCGGGCAGAACAGGGGTGACTTGCTTGTGGCCTTTCTTATGGCCTTGAGGGAGGCAGTTTAACTCAGAATGATCTTCTGCTCATGCAAAAAGCCACAGATCAGGGTGCTCTGCCCTCTTCTTGAGGCACTGATGTCATGGAGGTGAAAGCTGGCCCAGTGAACTTCCAGGCCAGCCTAGGGGCCAGCTCTGCTCAGGAGGCCTCCTGTGGTGAGGCTGGTCCTCCCAGTCCTGGGAGGCATGGGAGTGGGAACACATGGAGTAGGCAGGGAGAGCCTGGGAGGGAAACAGAGCACCAGCCCTCCTTGGCACATTACTCTGTTCACTTCCTGAGAAGTGGAAGTCACCCCAGAACACGTCTCTGTCTTCTTTCCAGTGCCCTGCATTTGAATTCCCTACTTAACAGTTGTGTGTCCTCTGGAAAAGGATCTCAGCCTCCCTGGTGCTAAATACCACCTCCTCTCCAACAGTAGAAAAGGAAAATGAATATCTACTTCAGAGGGTTGCTGAGAACAGTGATCATCAATGCTACAGGACTTCATTTCGGTCTCTGTGCCAACATCACATTCAAAGAGACCACGCTTCATCTGCTCTCCACCTAGAGCAGTAGCCCCATCACTGTCTTTTCTCTTTCCCTATAGTGCTTTTCTTCAAAGCTTTCATTACCTGCCTTTAAAAATTGGCTTATTTATTGCCTGTGTGTCTCCCCTTTTAGAATGGTAAGCTCCATGAGGCGGGAATTTTAGTCCCTTTCATTTACTGCTGACTCCACACAGTAGTACAATGCAGGGCATACAACTGGAGCACAGTGGAGCCTCGAATGAATGAATGAATGAATATATCTTCAAAAAATGTGCCCTGGAGGCAAATTCTCCCTCCTCCTTCCTTTGCCTTTCTCCCTCCCGTCCTTCCACACCAGGAGGGCCTGTGCAGGAAGCAGGGAGGCCAGGCCAAGCAGAGGGTCTTTGAAGCAGGGTCAGGACCTGGACTGGAGGAGGACATGTCCCTCCTGGGCCTCAGCAACCTGAGAGCTGGCCACTGGAGCTGTTGCTACTGTCTTCATCTGAGGCCTGCCCAGAGATTTTTTTTTTTTTTTTTTTGAGTGAGACCTCATCTCTTTGACCTTTGAGCCCCCAAGCCTCTGTTCCATTAAATGTGCCCATCACATTTTTTCCTCCTTGTCTCAGGAAATATTCACTGAAAGTTGGGCAATCAGGCTCTGCTCATACAGTGGAAGAACAGGTTCTGCAGGATGGAAGACTTGGAGGGAATTGTCAGGGTGAAGGGGCAATAGGGGCCAGGTGCAGGTGAGCTAGGGTGTTTGCAGTTGAATGGGAGCCCCTAAATCAAACAGGCTTTGTAGGCATGCTGGATGGGAGGGGTTTAGGGAGAGGAGGGGCTCCCTGCTTTACTGGATGGTCAGAGATCCCCACAGAATTCGGGGAGCCCTGAGCCCACCTGATGATGCAGCACTGGGTCTCTTTTGTTCCTCTTCAGGTTGAAGTAGCAGTTGTTGGCAATGGCAAAGACATGTGGTGGGAGTTCACCCATGTGGTGGCTGTAATAGAGCTGCACCTGCTCCAGGCTGTAGAGGGGCAGCACCTGGAACGGGTTCACGGCCACCAGGATGGAGCCTGTGTAGGTCTGGGAAGGGAACAGATGGTTAGTGCCCTCTGCTCTGAAGGCCAACACTGCCCGGTCCTGACCTTGGCCTTGGGTGCCCCCACTGAGGTTTACCAGGCCTCACAGAGTCTAGCAGAGAAGTGGGGTCTGATTCTGG